>NC_143399.1:188732953-189037775 GCF_052110815.1 Crocodylus siamensis | reverse complement strand
ATGAGTAGGTTAAGGTGTGAGGAGCTGGAGGAACAAGTGCTCCAGCTCAGACAGGAACTAGAGGCAGCCAATATCTGGCGTGAGAGTGCAGAGGCTAGAGCAGCCGCCCTGGAGCGACAATGGTCGCCGGGCAAAAAGAGCGGGGTTGCTAAGGAACTCCGACGCTTCCTAACGGAGGAGGCGGAGAGAGTGCGGGAGGTAGAGCGACGAATGGCGCTCGAAAGGGAGAAGAGCCAAGAGCGGGAATACCAGCTCGGTGTTATGCAGGCAGAAGTGGGGCGCTGGAGGGATCAGGCCCTTGAGGCCAGCGAAACCCCGGCCAAGGCGAAAACAAAGTTACAACTAAAGTTAGAGGTGTCTAGGGATCTGATTACGACTTTACGGAGAGAGATCCAGGCTCGCGAGGAGCAGATCCAAGTCCTTCAGGAGGACCTGGAGAACAAGTCCTTCAGGAGGACCTGGAGAATTGGCGGGAGAGAGGCCTGAAGGCTGAAAGCATGGTAGACCAGTTACAGGAAGAGTTTACCCAGAACCGTGGTCTACTTGAGGAATCTAGGAAGTTCTGGGAGGTGCAGTATGTAAAGGTGAAGGCTGTGGTGGAAAAAAACGAGAAGGAGAAAAGCCGGGTAGAACAGGGAGTGCAAACCGGAGAGAGCTCAGGCAGCCTGCAAAAAGAATTGGAGGCTGTAGAGGAGCGGCTACAAGGCTACCTAAGGGGTGTCCGGGAGGAACTCCAAGAGAGGGAGGCCCTTATCAAGACCTTGAGGCAAACCGGGCCTCAATTAGAGAACTTTCAATGCCAACGAATGCAGTGGCTGAGGGAGGCTAAAGACCAGCAGGCTCTAGAAACTCAGAGGGTCCAGCAGGCTGAGGAGCTAGGAGAACGAGTGCAGGATCTGCTGACAGAAAGAAACCAGCTTAAGGAGCAGGCAGCAGCACTTGAAACTCTCCTCGCGGAGAGCCAGGTCAAGGTAACATGGGCCGAGCAAGGGCAGCTGCTACAAGAGGTGCAAACCCTGAAGAAAGGGCTGTTAGGGTTACAGCCATGCCAGGGTGACCAGCTGCAGTCCTTCGAGGTAGGCAGCCAAACTACCGAGGAAATGATACGGGTGCAGCAAGGTAAAGAGACAAAAGGGAAAGATCTGATGGATCGGGGAGTGCAGACCACCAGGAGATCAGGCACCTGCGAGAAAGAGCTTGAAGCTACAAAAAGGCGTTTGCAGGGAAAAGAAACCCTCAGTGAAGTCTCGAATCGGAGTAGAGCCCAAGGTAAAGAGCCCCAGTTACCACAGACCCAGGGGTTAGTAAAAGGGAAATCTCCCAGAAGGGAAAATCCGGACCAGTCTGGGGGGAACAGTGACCCAGAACAGGCAGGAGGGCCGGACCAGGATAAGGATCCCTTAGACAGGGGACGTTACGCTGCGCATAAGGAGATCCAGGTAGACCTCTTTGAATGTTGGGAGGCGAAGTGGGCCCGGTGGCAAGAACTTCACCTGCAGGGCCTAGCTCAATTAGAGCAACGTTTAGGAGACCTGGTGAAAGGGCCAGACAGGCCATACGCACAAGGGGACGCCTGTAATAAACGGCGCGGGCGTCAGGCCAGAGGTAAGGCCAGGGTAGTTACACCACCCCAGCAAGAGCAGAGAACCCAGGGCGGCGCGAAGAGCACCGCAGCGCACCCAGGGAAGGGAAACCTAGCGATGGGGAAGAGGCCGTGTCTGTATATGACCAGGATACCCCGACAGGTCACGTGGAGGACACTTAAGTACCTCATAGAAAGGAAGGTGGGGAAAGTGGCCTGGGTCCAAATTTTTAAGGGCCCAGGAGGAAGATCTGCAGGCCGAGGTAAGGTGGAATTTTGGAGTAAAGAGGAAGCCCAGAGGGCACTAAGGTGCCAGTGGGAGATTTGGGGAGCACTCCAGGATGCCCAAGCACAGCAGGAGAGCCGAGCGGCCCGGCGAAACATCAGGCCGGAAGAAACCCGAAAGGGGACCGCCGAATGGAAATCCCGGAAGGCGATCCGAAGAGCAGCGAACGAGGTAGGGAATCTACCGAGGTCTGCTAATGTGGGGGGGCTACCTGTGGCGGGTAAACCCCAGGAAATCCCGCATGGTGCACCCCCGGGTAAAAGGCGAGTTGGGGGCGCCTCAAAACCTCCGCCACCCAAATTAGATGCTGCTGGTGACCCCAGGAGAACATTCCCAACGGTGGGATAGTTCGTGGAGAGGCTGAAGAGCCCCTCCCCGGTGAGTTGGGAACTTAAGGGGGGGGGTATGTCACGGAGTCACAGAAGGGCTCCGTGATTGTGAGAGGGATTGGCAGGGCTGCCAATCACCCAGGCAGCTCAGGTGCCTGGTTGCCAGGGGCAACCAGGTGGTCACATGACCGGAAGGGGGCAGGGCCAGGCCTTTATAACCAGCTCAGGCCTGAGCCTGAGACACAGTTCCCTTCTGGCTGCTGCAGGAGCAGGAGCTCTGCGGCTGAGCTGAGCGGCCGGGGTTAGTGGCTACTACTTCATCGCGCTAACCGGCTGCAATGATGCAGGGAACAGGATCGCCCTAACTGGAGGTAGGATTGAGAGCCCTGGTGGGGCTTGGAGTTATTAGGCGTGTGGAGCCTTTGCTTATGTTATAGCCAGATGGCTTGAGTGTTTAGTTATAGTTTACATCCGGAGGACCGGGTGAGGCTGTAGGGGAGCGAGGAGGCCTCACGGGAGCTCCCCCACAGCTTGGGGTTTCCCAATGCCCAGTTGAGGCACAGTGCCAGGGGCACTAGTGTCGGTGCGGCTGGGCATTATATTGCGCCAGGGAGGTGCAGTGTGTGGGGTTATAGACCCCAGCCCATAGGGGCGGTGTTTAGCCCCAGAGCGGGGCAGGGACAGGGCGCCAGAGGCGCGGAAGTTAGCCCTGAGAGGGCAAGGCCCCGGAGCGGGGCAGAGACAGGGCTCGGGGCGCATGGCGTGTCGGCCCCGGAGGGGGGAAGCCAAAGGGGGCAACGCGCAGGGAGCGCGGTAGCGGCCCCTGAGGGGCAAGCCCCAGAGAGGGGCCGAATAGCCAGGCCTAGCTAGCCACCCGAGGGCGCCGAGGCTAGGGCGGCGATAGCGCCGGCCCAAGGGCGCCGAGGCTAGGGCGGCGATAGCGCCGGCCCAAGGGCGCCGAGGCTAGGGCGGCGATAGCGCCGGCCCGAGGGCGCCGAGGCTAGGGCGGCGATAGCGCCGGCCCAAGGGCGCCGAGGCTAGGGCGGCGATAGAGCTAAGGCTAGCGCGCCAGGCGAGAGAGAGCCGGCCCGAGAGCGCCGAGACTAGGGCGGCGAGAGCGAGCCGGCCCGAGAGCGCCGAGACTAGGGCGGCGAGAGTGCTCCAGACTCAGACCGAGCCGGCGATTAGCCAGGCGCCGGCTAGAACCCGGCCCAAGGGGGGCCGGTAGTGAGCGGCGCTGGTGGAGCCGACACAGGAGGCGCCAGCAAGTGGCTGGGCGCCAGCGTGATAGGCCCAGGGCGTGGGGAACGGGCCAGAGATTGGGGCCCGACCCAAGGAGGCGCCAGGTGAGCGAAGAGCCCCGGTGCCCGAGAGTGAGAACAAGGGCACCCGAGGGGCGAGGGACCATACAAGCATCCCCCGGAATAGCTGCGAGGCTTGGGGCGTGCTAAGGGGGAGGCTTGGAGGCACGCATTGCCCTTAAGGCAGGACGCTTATTAAAATCCCCAGTCTGGAATAGGGACGAACAACTAGACCGTCCATTAGGGAAACTGGCAGCCTCCACATTATATATCTTACCATCAAAGTCGTGGCGGGCGAGGTTCTGAGGGTGCTGCGTCACCCTAAAGTGACGGTAGGCGGCGCTAGGGGGTTCACGGCCGCCCCTAGCCGCGGCTCCCTCACAAGGGTAATTAACTGTTCTCTGTGTCCACCGGGGATAGGACAAGAATTGACCTGAATTGCAGCAAGTACAATTTAGATTAGACATTAAGGAAAACTTTCTAATTGTAAGGATTGTTATGCTCTGGAACGGGTTCCTTAGGGAAGTTTTCGAATTTCCATCACTGGAGATTTTTCAGAACACGTTAAACAAACAACTGCCAGGAACTATTGTGGTTAGCTGAACCGTTCCTGGAGAAAGGGAATGGACTAGATCTCTCAAAGTCCCTCCATCCATATTTTCCACGTGGCTGTAAATATTAAAAGATAAACCCCTGATCACTATATAACTCACATTTTAAGCACTTTATTTTAATATTTAATTCTAATTCATAGTGGGGGGGAGGGGGTGACTGGGAAATGCAATCCTTGAAACAAACATAGAACCTCTGATAAAAAAGAGGATCAAAGGAATCTGTTATGCTCACACACCATGCATCTATTCTGTTATATTTACACCTTTGCATTATTTTTAATTATAATTAGAGCATTCAGCTATTGCTTGCAAAACAGAGTTGTACATCTTGATAATGGGGAAGATGGAGTGTACCAGGATTTAAAAAAAGAAGGAAAGAGAGGAAAAAATAAGGATAAGAATAAATGCTAAATACCACTGAGCAGTTTAAATTATCTGAACAATTGTGAAACTGTGGAAAGAATAGAGTATTCAGTTTTATCATTTATTGCTAGATCAAAATTTTAGTAAGGGGTAGACTTCGGAATAGCTTAGGGGCACTGGGACTCAAACACCTTTTCTCTCACTCCCACAATATTTTCATTGTGTTGAGAGCTGGTAGGAGAATAAGTTATTTCACATCTTTCAATGGAGAGTTTATTCCCCACTCCAGCTGGTAGCAGGAAAGGATGGCATACACCAAAGCTCTCTAGCCTTCCTGACCCATCCATTTTTGAATGAGTAGCCCCTATTCATGATGCCGTGTCCTGAATCAAGATCTAAGCATGACTGAATGGAGAAAATAGGGACTAGAGCCGTCTAGTCCCCACCTGTAAGGGGGGCTCTCTGTGAAGCTACGTAGTGCTGCAAAACCTTGTCCAGAGATGGGTCTGTTGTCAGAGATACTCATTTACCAGACAATCTTGAAGTTTTTTGGCTATAAAGAGGAAATTACTAGATTAATGGAATGCTGTGTACATACTTAAATTTCTGATAGACGTTTGATGAAAATTCTAGGAAGAAAATTAAATGAATTTGGCTTAGACAACAGTATAATTAGCCAAATCAAAAGCCAGCTGGAGAACTACTTATGAAGGGTAATTATAAAAAATTCATCAAAAGTAGAAAAATTGGCTGGTGGTATCTGTCCCGGGAAGTAACACAACGAGGGATACTCACCGGCAGCCCGGAACGCAGCGCATGAGGGGCGGAAAGAAGAGCCCACACGGCTCGTCAGCTGCCTGTTTATCCAGCTGCGGCCAGCCAGTGATGTCAGCATTAAACGCCGGCCGGCAAGAATAAAAGTGGTGGCACACGCTGCGGAGACAACGGAGGGTCAGGGAGGAGAACTGCTGCCGATGCCAGCATCAGAGAAGCCGCTCCACACAGGACTCCGGGGTCGGAGCCAGCTGGGGCGAGTGCAGGCAGAATGAGGCAGAGCACCTCGACGTCGACTCACACAGGACGGCGAGGGAGCATCTGAAACACCGTCCCGGCTCATCGCCAGAGTGACCCGGGGAGATGGAGTAGACCACAGGTGGGAGTGCGGGGACGATGGAGCGCTGAGGAAGTCCTCCCAGGGAGAAGAGGACCCTGGGAGAGCCCCAGAGGGGTTGCTGTCAGGGCGGATATCGCTGCCAGACCCGGATGGGTCATTGAACAGGCGAGAGAGCAGATGCTGAGGTGACAGGGAGGGAGAAGACAACCCGTTCTCCGCAGAGACCTGGGAAGAGTAGAAGGGGAAGCCGGAGAGGCAGGTTGCCCAGTGATTTTGTTGAGACATTTTTTGGTTGTTTTCCCAGGCTACAGGTCTACAGGAGGGGAGTGGGTCCCCGAATAGTGAGGCTGAGAAGGATTCTCAGAGGTTTTGGTCCTGTCCCTAGGGTATTCCCTCGAGGGAAGGGTGACAGCTAGGTGGGCCTAGGGATGTGAGCATGAGGTTCCAGTCGTGGTCGCTTCCCCCCCCCGCAGAAGGAGGAGGCTGTTAGGTGAACACTCCTGCACAGGAGGTGTGAGGCTGGGGTGTAGGGGTGGTGGAGCCCTGTGTGTGTGCCACGGACCAATGAGCGCACCTGAAGAGCAACCCCACACACTGAGGTTCAACAAGTCGTGGCAGGAGAGCGCAGGGTTGAAGACTTGGGTGGAAAACATCAGCTGAGGCAAATACACGAACCTGTAAGGCATTTGACACCAACCATGCGGGTGAAAGCCGCCCGGGAGCGACTGTTTGAGGCCCAGTGGCTACAGAGTGGTGCATTGGCTGGAAAACCTTCAGGGGGCCACCCAACCAGCATGCAACCCACCGAGACAGCTCCGGCAGACCTGTTGGGGCAGAATCTGCAGGTCCTGACACAGATTGTGGGTACACAGCAACAGATGCTGGAGCAGCAGCAGGATTGGATGTGGCATGGCCCATCCACCTTACAGATGTCCAAAATGACATTAGAAGATGATCCGGAGGCCAGATCGAGGCCTTTGAGCAGCATGCAGTTAGCACCGGCCTTGATAGAGGATATTGGGTCAGCCAGCTAGGGGCCTTAGTTGTGGGCAAGGCTCAGGCAGCCTACAGGGCCTTGGCCCACGATGAAGCCCAATATTACAAGGGTGTTAAAGCGGTGATTCTCTATTGTTTGGAGATCAGCCCAAAGTACTACCAGTGGCTTTTCCGAGCCAAGATGGGGGCAGAGGAGAGACGTCTCTGGCTGTTGTTCCAGCGGCTGTGGGACCTCTTTGGAAAATGGGTCAACTCCAGGATAAGGTCATACTGGAGCAGTTCATGAACGACCTGGAAGAGAGGACCCAGCGGTGGGTCCGTCAGCGCTCCCCAGAGTCCTGCAACGAGGCACCGAAGTTGGCAGAAGCCTTCATGGCTGCAGAAGTATACTACTGCCACGAGGAATGGGGGCCCCTGTTACCGGTGCCAGCGCCAAAAGAGATGGAGTGATGGAGTCATAAGACCTGAGGAGGGGACATGGTCTGCTATCATTGCGGCCAAGAGGGGACACTTTGCATGGGAGTTTCCAGAAAGAACCTCTGAAAGATGGTGGCCACGTGGTTCCCCAAGGAGGGGGGCTGAGTCTTCTAGGGAGCATGGTCAGGGGGAGCCCATGGACTGCAGTTTTGGGGCAGGAGGTGAGAGCCCAGTGTGGGAACGCCCCGTAGTGAGAGCTTGGGTTGAAGGCCGCCCGGTGTGAGTGGTGTTGGACTCCGGTTGCGCCCAATCACCGGTCAAGGCCATCCTCGTAAAAGAGGCCCATGACCACCGAGCAGAGCCAGTTAGGGTGTCCTGCCTCTGTGGGGAAACCCAAGCCATACATTGAATGTGGACGAGCCTCTGGGTTATGGAATACCACAGGGAGCTGTTGGTGGGCCTAGCGCCCCGCTTAGCATGTGACATGCTCTTAGGCCAGGACTGGGCCCCATTGTACAGCGTCATGGATAGGGTGCGGGATGTCGAGGCTACACGGACGGCCTTAAGAACATGGGAAAGCTGGCTTGGTGATCCAAGAGAAAGAGAGGTAACCAGTGAGGAGCGGGAGGAGTCCGTGATGGACCTACAAGATATTGCAAGCAGCCAGCAGTTCTGACAGGCACAAGAAGAAGATCCTAACCTGCAGGAGCCATGGGCACAGGCAAGAGATGAGCCTCCTCAGCCAGCATCAGTCTCCGATCCTGGGAGCCATTTTGAGGTAAGAAACAACCTCTTGCATCGGGTCTCACCTGGTGGGGCATGGAAGGAAGATAAGGTTCAACTAGTAGCGCCAATGTGTTTCCAGAAGACGGTGTGGCAGTTGGCACATGCTAACCTGATTGGGGGCCATATGGGTAGGGGTCAGACCTTGGACAAGATATCCAGATGGTTTTTTTGGCTGAAAATGGGTGAAGACGTGGCCCTCCGCTGTGCAAGGTGTCCTGTGTGCCAAAGGGCTAGGGAGGATCAACCCCCGTGAGCTCCCATGAGACCTATGCCCGTTGTTGATCTACCTTTTTCTCACGTCACTATGGATGTTGTGGGACCACTACCTCACAGTAGTAGCAGATACCAGTACATCTTGGTGTTCATAGACTATACAACAAGATGCGCTGATGCGGTGCCTTTGAAATCTGTAATGGCACCACAAATAGCGGAGGAGTTGGTGAAGTGGATAGCCTGCATGGGGATTCCCCATGAGATCCTAACGGACCAAGGTCAAAACTTTATGTCCGGAGTGCTACAGGGAGTATGTCTGACCCTGTGGATTAAGCAACTGCGGACATCGGTCTATCACCCTCAGACCAACGGATTAGTAGAGAGGCTGAACGGAACTCTAAAAAAGGTGTTAAGATGGTGCATACAAGGTGATCTGTGACACTGGGACCTGATGCTACCATTGGCCTTATTCGTACTCAGGGATGCCCCATTGGAATCCCTAGGGTATTCCCCCTTCAAACTAGTACTAGACCATCAGCCCCAGGGTTTATTGCAGATCCTCCAGGAAGAATGCAGACAGGGTCCCGCGATTATCTCTAGCCCGTCAAGATACCAACAGGCATTCCACCAGTGAGTCCAGAGCGCAAGAGAGCTAGCTGCCGGTAATTTACGGCAAGCCCAGCTGCACCAAAAAGAAAGGTATGACTCACACTCAAAGGAGCGGGAGTTTCAACCCAGACAAAAGGTGCTAGTTCTATTTCTCACTTTGCACAGCATATTGTTGACTCAGTGGCAAGGCCCGTTCAGAATTACACAGAGAATCGGCCCAGTCGACTATGATGTTTACCACTCGGGTCATCAAAGAATGAAACAGATTTACCACGTTAATCTACTACAGGAATGGCAACAACCCGAAGGGTGAGCGGCATTTAGGGCAGAGGCGATTCATGACCTAGGACTGTGAGAACCCAGCCCCAAGCCAGCAGCCCCAGAACCCGTGAAGAGTATTCATGTAGGTGGCGAGCTAACCATGACTCAGAAAAAGGAAGTGTGGAACCTCCTCATAAAGTTTAAGGAGGTTTTTTCGGAGGATCCCGGACTGGTGAGAAACAGGTTCCACCCCATCCATACACCCCCAGGCGTGGTCATACGGGATCGACGCCGGCCCCTGCCCCATCACCTAATGGAAGAGGTACAGGCAGAAGTGAGAAAGATGCAAGCTGTAGGTGTCATTAAACCATCCTGAAGCCCTTGGTAGAGCACCCTGGTACCGGTACGAAAACCAGATGGGACCCTATGGCTCTGTATAGATTACCACAAGTTGAACAAAATAGCTACGTTCAATGCCTTCCCCATGCCACGGGTAATGGAATTACTGGAATGGATTGGGGCAGCCCGGTTTATAACTACTTTAGATTTAGCCAAAGGATATTGGCAGATCCTGGTTCAGCCATGCGACCGCCCCAAGACGGCCTTTGGAACCCCCTGGGTTTGTATGAATTTGTACGGATGCCATTTAGGCTGCATGGGGTGGCCGCCACTTCCAGAGGCTAATGGAAAGCATTCTAGCACCGCATGCCGAGTACACTGCTGCGTACATTGACGACATTGTCATATTCACTCGATCATAGGGTCAACACCTATACACCCTGAGAGCTGTATTGACCAAACTGAGAAAGGAGGGTCTGACAACAACCCCCTGCAAGTGTGTGATCACCCATACGTACACAAAATATCTTGGGTTCCTCATGGGGCAAGGTACTATCCAGCCGTTGGAAGATGAGGTCCAAGTCATTCGCTCCTTCCAGGCTCCACAAACACTCAAGCAGCTACGATCATTCCTGGGTTTGGTAAATTATTATCATAGATTCGTGCTGCAATTTGCAGAAATAACATCACCCCTATCAGAGGCCCTAAAAAGGTCACCCCAGAAGGGGATTCAGTGGACGGGGTGATGTTCCAAAGCTTTCGAACCTTGAAAAAGGCCCTATGTGAGGATGTAATTATACACACCCTTGATTTCGATAAACCTTATACATTACAGACGGATGCCTTCAACACCACCATTGGGTGGCTTACTCATTGCTTACTCAACAAGACGCGGACCTGGACCGGCCTGTAGCCTACGAAAGTCAAAAATTGCTGCCGGCCGAAACCAGGTATGCAACAATTGAACGGGAATGCCTAGCTAGCCAGTGGGCAGTGGAACACTTCCATCATTACCTGCTCGGGAGGGAGTTTACGCTCGTCACCGACTACGCACCCCTGAAGTGGCTCAGTTCCACCAAGACCGATAATGCGCGAATAATGCGATGGGTGTTGGCTTTGCAACCCTTCAAATTTCGTATTGTGTACCGCCCTGGGAAAGACAACATAACGGCTGACTTCCCACCACCTTCCCCTCCTTGCTGGCTGTTGTCAGGGCCCCCTTCCCACTCCCTTCCTTCCCTCCCTCCCTCCCCACTGCCTGGGCCTGACAACAGCTGGCACTGTGACCCCACCTTCACCTCCCCCTGCCCTGCTCCCCTCCCCCCCTCCCTCCTTGCTTGCCACCTCCCCTTAGGCAGGGAGGCATGGGGCAGCCCCACTGCTCTGGCAGCTGGGGTATGTTCACTGCCACCACAAACTTCCCCAGCAGCATCTCAAACTTGGGCAGCACATGCACAGTTAGCCAAAAGTGTTACGAACAGGCAGACACACAGGCAGACAGACTAAGCCTTTTATTATATTAGAATGCTCAAAATCATTCTAGGGACTGAGAAGGGACTGTTACTTCTATTTCACTAATGCTAAGAGGCCCTAAGTATTTATTAGGATGTTTTGAAAGATGCTGGAACTGCAGCATAAGTTTCAGCCCCAAAGGTTAGGGATAGACATTATACATACACGAGTTTAAGTGATTAGAAAGTGGTTTAAATTTGTAACATAAAAGGTGTTCAGTACACATAAACCCATTTGAAAATGGCTGAAACTGGTTTGAGATAAACCTGGTTGCATTTAGTATCAGACTTAACTGACATGGGTCAAACCAGTTTATGCAATGTCCGCCCCAGACTCTTTGCTGGTTTAAGCTAAACCAGACACCTGCAGCATCCCTGCATGCTCTCTGGGGTGGGTGGGGCTCTCTGCTCCACAGCAGAGCTGGTCCCTCCCCTCTGCTCCCTGGCTGGAGCTCCAGCAGAGACTTGCAGGCACAGCAGGTTCTGCTGGCTTCCCTGTGGCCCTCTCCCCGCACCACCACTCATTGCTTAAGCAGAGATCCCTTCCTCCTCTCTCCCACAGCACAGACTGTAGCCAGCACATGATATGCTAGCTAACCCTGTGTAAGGCAGATAGGACAGTGTCCACTTAGGGCTTTTTGGAGGTAATCAACAGCTGTGGAAAAAGCTGTTTAAGAAGAGTTTGTAATGAGCCAAGTCTTTGTTTTCTGATGGGGTGTTAAACGCTCTGTCTGGTTACAGAACTGATTTAGCCTAGCCAATTTAGACTAACCTGCAAAGACTGAATCAATTCAGGTTCAGGCTTTTTGAATGTCTGTCCCTAGCCAAGGAGTTTACAGACCATATAAAAGATTATTAAAGTATGAGACAAAGAGAGGATTACCACCAGCCTTGTACAGAAGGCCTGCCCAAGAAGTATGTTTCAGATCCATTCAGCTCAGTCTCAGTCCAGTTCCTTCTGTAAAAGGCTACTCTTCGTCTCCTGCTGTCGGGCAAAAAACAGAGTACAAAATTATAGGTACCCAAACACCTGAATTCTATCAAAATTCCCATTTCTTTTCTCCTCCACCTACCTGTAATTATTATCGCTTTTTACTTTTACAGAAATGTACATGTCTGTCTAAGGATTAAATAAACAACATTATCTCTATTTGCAAAAAACCCAAAAAACTAGAACTCAAAACAGGATAGGTAAAAGACTCTTTCAAGATCACTGGAAAAGGTGATTTTTTTTCAAAGTTAATTAACAAGAATGCAAGAACCAGACTCTCAATCAGCATTTTTGGATTGCTAGGGCTATGTCTAATCCACTCAAGTACAACTCACTTGGGATGCCTAAGGGTACATCTACACCATAGTAGAAATGTGTCCTGTTCAGGATGTTCCTAAGCATGCTGTGCCCACCCACTCCCATGTGCATGCTCCAGACCTGGAAATACACTGGTCAGACTGCTCCAGGAAATCCTTCTGTGACCACTCTTGAGACCTAGGTCTCTGGTGTGCATAAAAGCAGCAAACATAGACCTGAAGAAAAAGGTACTGTATTTGAAACATGTCTAAGTCTATCCCAGTCATGCAGTTGGTCCAAAAAAATATGACCCACAAAAATCTTTGCCTCAGATATACCTTGAGTTGAGATATTAAGTCCCTTTTAAAATCAGTAAGTCTTGTGCTTAGAGTTGTGAATAACCCCACCCTGAGCTTCTCTGTCTCAGTTGTCCCATCTAAAAAATGGGGTTCAGAATACTTCCCTACTCATAACTGTGGATATCTTAAATTCTGTTTTGAAGGCTCTTCTTTGAGACAGAGAAGAACAATGCTATGCACTGGTATCTCATTTAAAGAGACTTCTCCTAATGGCTAGTTAAGTTTTGTAGATAAAATAGAAGACAACCACTGCCAGTCTTTTTTATTTTTTTAATACTAGCTGAGATTTTGAATAGTAAATAATGATTCAGCAGCATAAAGAAAAACTGTGCATTCAGCCTTGGACAATATAGAGAACCCTGCCAGACTGAACCTTAGGGTGGTGTTACAAGTTGCCTTTTAAACTGTAATAAGGACTTAAAATGGGAGCATTCACCCATTAAAGAGTGTTAACCCATGCAGAATACCCTCTAAATGTTTTAAAGTTATTCCACTTCAGGTGACAGTTATCTTTGATCTGTTTTTAACATTCTTTTCTAGCAATGTTAACTACAAGCCATTTTTTGGCTTTCTCTCCAAGGTTTTACTCAAGACCCCTCTACACATGCAGACAAAGGCAAAATGGGATCTAATGCACAATCCACAAAATCATGCCTCCTGTCATGCCACACATGCATAGCAGGCAGCACAATTGTGGGATCATGAATTAGATCCCATTGTGCCTTGTCACCAGTGTGGGGCTTGCAGGGGGAATGCTGCTGCTACAAACCACTGCTGTGAACCCTGCACCTCACAAAGCTTGCAGAGGTGGCAGCGTTCTCCCTGTTGCCCTCTCTGGCTACAGCGAGTCAAAAAGCCCAAGGCTGAATCGATTCAGTCTTTGCAGGTGACTCTAAACTGCACAGATTAAATTGAAACAGAAGTGAACAGACATTTACTTTTGATTCAGGAAATGCAGCCACATGCCTTCAATGGCTCAGGCCAGAAGCCAGGGAGGGGCTAGAACACAGCTTTCTAACTGTGTGTTCACTTCCTCTTCCTGCTACCCCAGAAGTCTCTGGGATTTGCATTCCAGAATTACAGCAGTAGAATTCTGCAGGTTTGTTCTTCACTTCCTCTTCCTGCTTCCAAGTGCCTCTGGGCATTGCAATCCACAGTTGCAGCTAGGAGTAAGTTTGAGTGAGAGAAGGAGTTTTTAACCCCCTTCCCTGGTCCCAGACCCCAGCCAGGGTTTGCCTGGTGGGGGCAGTCCTCCATGCAGACTGGGCTGCATCTCCAGCCGGGCTTCCCCCACCACCACCCCTTTGTCATCCAGCCCTCACTGCTCCAGCTAGACAGAAGAGGGGAGGAGCTGGAAAGCATGCTGGGATGCTGGGGGACTGTGATTTAGCTTGAACCAGGAAGGGGTCTGGGACAGAAGTTTCATAAACCGGTTTGACCCAAATCAGTTAAGTCTGATACTACATTCATAGTATTTAGTACTTACGGTTGAAAGGGACCTAAGCAGATCATCAGGTCCAACCCCCAACCAGGTTTATCTTAAACCAGTTTAAGCCATTTTGAAACTGGTTTATGTGTACTGAACTTCTGTTTTGTTACAGGCTTAAATCAGTTTCTGATCACTTAAATTGGTTTATATGTAACTTCTGTCCCTAGCCACTGAGAGACCCACAGCTGATGAAGCCAAAGGGGGAGGGGGCAGGGTTCTCCCCACTGCAAGCCCCGCAGCCAACAAGGCTCACAACAGAAGCAGCACTAGGAACACTGCCACTTCTGCTAGCTTTGTCAGCTGTGGGGCTGGCAGTGGGTGGTGCAGCTTTATGGCTGGGATCCCCTTAGTTGATGAGGCTCCCAGCCACAGGGGAGCACCTGGCCGCATGTTCAATTAATGGCATAATTGGAACAAGCTACAAAGATATTCCCCATTTTTCTTGTAATAACTTTGTAGCAAATTGCTTGTTTTATCATGCTACTATTTAGTTAAACATGTAGCTGGGTCACAACTTAAGATGTGATTAAATGGTTAATCGTGCCTTAAGTTTAATGTGTAGAGGAGGCCACAGTGTATTAAAACAGTGGTTTTCAATCTGTGGTCCATGGACCTCTGGGGGTCCACAGACTATGTCTAAGGCTGTGATCAATCAAAAGTATGTGAATACCCACACAATTCAAAGGGATCCAAACTGCAATTTGAAATTTTTTAGGGGTCCACAAATGAAAAAAGGTTGAAAATCATTGAATTAGAAATTTCCAGCTACATAGATCTCTGCATGGCTAAGGAGAGCCCAGGGGCATTGAGGGGACCTTTGCAGCTGCCCAAGAAAGGAAATTTCCCAGAATACTGGATTCATCTCCGTACTGATCCAGACATTATTCCATTCTTGTGTCATAAAGTAGCCTCCTTGAATCTCTGCCTCTTTTACATCTGGGCCTATTTTTACTATATTTGTTGAACAACAAAAAAGAAAAACTGGTATAAGCGGCAGTGCATTTAAAGACTAGAAATGTTGGGGCTTTATCCTACATGTATTTCAAAGCAAACTATTTTTTTAGGTAAACCTATTTTTTTTCTTGCATATACTTGATATGCCCGTTGTCTCAAGGAATGGTAAACAACATGTAACATGAATACAGGATTGCAGAAAAGTTAGTGATCTAGGCATGTTGCTTACCGTTCCTTGAGACAATGTATAAAGGGAACTTTCTTAAGGATGTCCAGGATTAAGTCTTTAATTTGTTAGATGGACAATCCAAGAACCCTGTTCTGACAGCTAGTCATACATTTATCAGTCATGCCCTTTAACTGTAACTAGACTAATTAGCAGCCTAGCAGACAACTTTCTATTGCTGTTTCATGTTTTGGCAATCCAGCTAAGTGTGGAAGAGTAGATAAAATCCTTGTACTTTGGCAGGCAGCTTGATTACTGTGGGAAGTCTGCTGCTGCACACTGTGCAGCAATGCATAAACAAGTTTACCAGAAACTGTGGCTAGGTACAGATGTTCAAAAAGCACAAGGTGGAATCGATCTAAGTTTCATAGATTCATAGATGTTTGGGTCCGAAGAGACCTTACAGATCATTGAGTCCAAACCCCTGTCCTGGGCAGAAAAGAGCGCTGGGGTCAGATGACCTCAGCCAGGTGCTTGTCCAGTCTCCTCTTAAAGAGCCCCAGGGTAGGGGAGAGCACCACCTCCCTTGGGAGCCCATTCCAGATTCTGGTGACCCTTATCATAAAGAAGTTCTTCCTGATGTCTAACCTAAATCTCCTCTCTGTCAGTTTGTGGCCATTGTTCTTAGTTACTCCAAGGGATGCCTGGTAAACAGAGCATCTCCTATTCCTTGCTACTCCCTCCCCCCACCCCCCCGGATGACTCTGTAGACAGCCCGAAGATCACCTTTCAGCCTTCTCTTATGAAAGCTGAAGAGCTCCAGGGTCCTCATTCTCTCCTCATAGGGCTTTGCTTGCAGGCCCCTAACCACACGAGTGGCCTATGAACTGTCTTGAGGTTGTCCACGTTCCTCTTGAAGTGCGGCCCCAAAATTGGACACAGTACTCCAACTGCAGCCTAACCAATGCCGCACAGGGGGAAAGTATCACCTGCCTGGACCAGTCTGTCATGCACCTACTAATGCATGAAAAAGTACGGTTAGCTTTACTGATCACTTCGTCACAAGTTACATGGTTTTCTGTAAGCAGCCAAGTTTATATAACAGTAGCAAACAGTATAAATGTTTGCTTCTTGGTGGGGTGGCATGCAGGCTGCCCACACTGGCTGAGCCCTACAGGTTGGGGCCAGACCTGCATACCTCCCAGTTTGCCCCATAGTCTTCCCAGGCTGCCAGAGACTTCTGGAGTCCAGGCAAGATGCCTGGCTCTGGCCACTGAGATGCAATGTGTAGCAGCCAGAGTTGGGATCTGTGAGGCTGTGCTCAAGCATGAGGGCAGGAGGTTCCCTGGCTGGGGGGTGTGGGGGTCAGGATCAGGCTTCATGGGGCTGTGCCCAAGTGAAGAGATTCTCCTGGGCTCTGTGTCAGGTCTGTGTGTACATCATGGGGTGCTTCATGATGGGATGCAGGGGCATGGTCTGGGGACATGGGTGCCCAGGGCTCATGCAGGGAACACAGATGCCTCCCTTCCTACCCCTACCCCCAGCCCCCCACTGCCAGAGGCAGGAGGTGGAACTGGGGAGAGGGCTGTGTTGGCTCGGCTCTGCAGGTGAGGCTGCCTGGGTGCTTGGCCAGAGCAACCAAGCATAAGCTGAGTGCTAATGCACCTCCCTACAAGGAAGGGATTGCAGGGAGCTGCAAAGGAGGCTGGGATGCCTGAAGACAGTAATCTAACTAGAAATGTATAAGAATGTACAACGTTTTTTTTTTCCCCTTTTCTTTGCAAATATTGTCTGCTCTCCCAAGTCAACTAACAGTACTATCTGGAAAGCAAGTGATTTATTAAAGAAATGTGCCAGGAAAATAATAATTTGGGGACAGTTGTAGTAACCTGATCTCTCTCGTCTTCTCCCTAATTCTGCAAATTGTTGTGCATCTCTAAAGGACATATATTTCATCAGCCTTCAGCAAGAATCCAGTATCAAAACAGGCATTTGTAACTCATCTCAGATATCAGCAGACCCAAAGCCTCCGCTTCATATCTAACCCTAAGGCCTGTCTTGGATACAGACAAAGTCTTAATCCTGTCAATTCTAAAAAAATCTTTGCTTTTTTTCATTTCCTACTAAATATATTGTTCAGAAGACTGACCAAGTTTGCTAAAAGCCACAATTTTCCTAATAAATAAAACTACAGAATCCCCCATTACAGATACAGTTTAGATTTGTGGTTTATAAACTAGCATCTCAATTAGAATATGATTGCTGTTGTTATGTTGTTGCTCTAAAATGTGTTCCTAGGAAATAAATTATATATAAATCACTGTCTAACAAAAGCAGATTCCTTGGAGAACAAACAATTCAAAGTACAGTACTGTAAGCTATGGGCATAATCCACCTATTTCTAGAAATATAAGCTTTGTGCATTCATATATTACTTGTTTCCAGTTATTAGTATGGGTATCCTTTTCAGTTTGAATCATCAGAGCAAATTATCATCATCAAGATTCAAGTGAGTTTGATCTGTAAGTATTATGCAATTCTAACATGAACAAAAACATTTTAGAAAACTACATTGAGAAAGTAACTAATACTGTGTCTTAAAAGCAGTCTGAAAGCAGTCAGTTTAGGAAGTATCTAAAGGTCCATGTACAAAACTTAATTAAGAACTATGGTTGAGAAACTTGGTCTTATTTAAGAGGTTGTTTTAATTGAAAACTGTGATGGATGCTTGAAATTAGAGCTCTAGGAAGTAGTCTAGTAAATAATCTATTCTTTTTTCGCTACAAATAAGGTATCTATAAAAGATTTTTTATGACTTTTGTAACCTTTGGTGCATGGCATTGACTGTGACCTTGTCCAGTTGTTCGGGACCTCAGGTGCCAGGTAGCTCTACCCCCTGCTCAGCTCACCTAGGTGGATCCAGAGACTCCCTGAGAGGAGGGGCTCACTTTACAATGGAAAGAACTTGCCGACTTAGAAATAACTATTTATAAAATTTAATTATATACGGAGGTAACTGCTACATGCCAACAAACATTAAATAATATCAAACATTAAATGACATCAAATATCAAATAATATCAAAAGTTTGGAATTCTGTATTTACAATACACAAGGTTGAGTCTACACAAGAGTAACAGCTGATAACTATTTACACTAAAAGGATGATCAAATCAATGAATACATAGCTAATAACTTAGGCACCATGTTAGATACTCATTATATTGAATCCCTAATTAACTATTCACAACCAGTAGCCAATCACCCTGACTTATGCTTGCAGGCTCCAGCTGCCTCTGGATGTCTGCACAGGCCCAGGTGTCTTGCAGTCTGCAGAAACTCTTTTCACTCAGACTCCTGAAAAACACAGATTCTCCTCCACATACCTTCTCTGCCTGGGCACGGCCTCTACAGGACCACAGAGCTATTTACACAGTTAAACACACAGGGGGAGAGCAAGCTGCCGCTGCCAGACCAGGCAGCATCTCGGGGCTCACTTTCCCTTAAGGCACTCAGGCACACCGAGACTTCCCCTCAGGTCATGCTTCCATGGGTGTCAACCCACACAGGCATCCTGTGGACTTTCCCTAGCTGGCATCTCTTTCTGCTAAGCTGCCCCAGTCCCACCAGTGTCCTGTCTCCAACCACTCACACAGGGGGTTTATCACATTCTTACCAACCCCAAGTCTCCAAACCCAGCAGGGAATCACTGTCCTGCTCTCCAGGAGCTTCCCAGGGCTGTGTCCCCACCCTAAGGAGTTTGTTCAGCTCACTCACGAACTTCCTTTGCTCGTTCTAGGGTTCTGCGCTCTTGCTTGACACTTTAGTTGCTCTGCTGGCCTCTGGCTCGCCCATGATGGGTCCAGCAGGCAACCGCAGGTGGGGGACAATGCTGCAGGCTCTTCCCAGCCCCTGTCACACAGCATGCGCCTCTCTCTCTCCACCCCAGGGGTGGGGAGACACTCTGGTTTTCACAAGATCTGCCGAACCAATCCCTGGGATAAGTTGAACTACAACTATGGCCATGTGTAGCCAAAATGAGGGGCATGTGTGCGTGACACTTTAAAGGAGTTAAATGTTTTTGGACCGCTTTAATGGTGTTGGTATTTGCACGTCAGTGGCGTATTGCACAGTAATTCCAGCTGCTGTAGGAAATTTGGCAGCATAATCCACCTTAAATGAGTTGGGGGGCAGCAAACTAAAACTCCTCACCCTCCCCTGCCTGCCGCTGGTGTGTGCATGACATGGGGGTTTAAAGGGCCCTGAATTGCAGGGGTGTTTTTAAAAACCTGCTGCTTCAATTTAGGACCCTTATTTCATCTACACATGCCCTATGTGTTCCTGTTGGGGACAATCTTGCATCCCTTTGCTGGGGAGAATACAAGTATGGCATCCCTGTTGAAACAACCTCCCTCAAGCGTTCAGGCAGAGCCCAATGTAGAGCACTTGGAAGGTAAGTGCCCCTTAAACTGCCTGTTACACTTTGATATTTACATTTCTCAGTTACTTTATGCTAACACATTTCAATCAGTGATTGCTCTGGTTATTTGTCTATGATACATCCTTTAATTATGATTGTTACATAAGATGCGTGGCATTCTTTAGATGTCACATTTCCATAAAAAGGAGGTTTTCGCAAAGAGAATTTACAGCAGAATGAATATGCCAGAATAAATATTCACACACAAATATCCACAAGACATTTGCTTTCTTTGAAGCAATTTCTTATGTCCTTATTTCCACAGCAACAAGAACACTTATAAATTGTTCTCCAAATATATATATGAGGAACAAAAAGCTGAAGGCAGCAATGTGTTGGGTTCCTTTGATCTAGACTATATTTTAGTTATGCTATTCTTATACTATGATAAATATATAAAATCTGGTCTTAACACCCAAGTTACCGATGACATTCATTCCACGGCCTTCTCTTTTCTTAGTCAAACAACTTTCAGATGATTTCCTTCTTCTAACAATGTCCTATTCATGCTAATGTGTTAGGAAAATTCTAGGACATGAATACTTTTGAAAATAAAAATCACAAATCTATATATTTCTTTCCAACAGAAAGCACATGTAGATGTGCTCCCAGGGAAGACTTACTGAACAGCCAGCCTTTAATTCATAGCACATGTAGACATGCCCTTAGATGCCTAATAGATAGAATAGACTCTAGTTCTTGGACATTTTAGTTCTCAATTTATAGTGAACTCTACTTTTCTGGGAGGGAATGATGGTCTTATGGTTAACACATTTTTATGATGCTCAGATCAGGGTTCAAATCCTGGCTCTGCCTCAGACTCCCTATATGACCTTGCACAAGTCAGTTAATTCCTTTTCTATAAATTGGTAAAAGACTTCCTTTCACTCATTTATTTTTACCTTATCCATTTAGGTGATGACTGCCTTACACTGTGCCAAGGATAATTAGGTCCCCCAGGTGCTATTTTAATGTAGTTTAATATCCACAGGTATTTCGGGAGACTTTGCTTCATCTCCCAGACTTTGCTTACAGCCTTAATGTTTTTTCTTGAGAGAGGTATACAGTATTCACCAGTACTAAGTTGTCATTATATTCTTATACCTTGTGATATTTGATTGAAGACATACTATATTTTACTAGATACCTTCACTTCAAGGTGCAATCAGATTTGGATATTTTACACTTAAGTAGAATTGTTCCTGCTATGAACAGTTGGTAGGAATTTCACAAAGAGTGAATAAGTGAGATCCCATCACCTCAGCAACAATTAGACTTTAGGGGGTTTTCCTGAATATTACTTTTAGGCATTAATTTAGGTGATAGGGCAGGCATCTAGTTAAACATTATTACAATTTTAAAACATATATTGTTCTAGGACAAAACAACTGATTCCTAATTTAACTGAACAAACTGACCTAGGAAGACCTGTTCTGTTTATTAGGAAAATCTCTTCTATAACATGTGGCAGCTCTATAAGAACATATACATATGAAGGGTTTGAGTAATAACAGGAAGGAAACCACCTGAATGTAACGAAGAGCATGATACTAATGATTCAGAAACTTAATTTCACTTCAGAACTCACAAAAGAAAAATGTATTAATATTTTCTAAATGCCATGGGTAGCACAAATAAGGCTTCCAGCAATTGAAATTATTATGCTAGAAAAACTATACTTCTTGTCCCCAAGGTCTTAATTAATGACTATGCTAGACTTGCTTGGTTGGTGCATCGGCTTGAGTCACCAATGCTGAAAATTCCTTATCACTTGTCTGTTTGCTCTTGATGAAGTTCAGGATCGGTTTTCAAAATCAAAAGTTAGATCATTTGCATAAGGTCTAAATCATCTAAACATTCAGGCTGTGCCTAAGCAGGTCTCCTTCAGGAAAATATCTTTGCTAACACTGGAGAGGACAGTGACATGAAAAGGATTCCACTCACAGTTTAAGCAGTTTAAATATGAGCCTGCTCAGTTCAAGATCCAGTGATAAAAGATGCCAGCAGTCTCTGATTGCTCGACTGCAGTAGCACATCTATTTCTGCTAATATAACTGCAATACCAGTGAGGTTAAGAGTGATGACAATGTTATGGGGAAAAGAAAAATAAAAAGCTTCCATTGCTCATCAGAACTGAACCATTTACATGCTTGAAGTCTAATATTGGTGTTTGATACTGTCTCTCTTTATAATAGGTGGGAACCAATACACTAACTAGTAAGTAACAGTGAAAAATGTTTCTCTTTTAATTCCCAGTTTTTCTCTCTAATAAAAAAAATCTATGTGAGCTGATGTTCCTCATATGCATGTTTCAGCCAAGTGTTATTTCTTGAAATTGTAACAAAAATGCATCTAATAATCCATGATATTTAACAGTGAGAATAAAAGAATATACATTGTTGTTTCAACAGTATGCTACATTGGTTCAATGTTTGCTCTTCCTCTGAGAGGTAGAAAAGAGGCTGGATTAGCAATACTGCTTTGAACCACTTCCTTCCAACCAAGTATATCATTAAGCTTTACAAATAATAGTTCATTTTTACATGTTGCCATGGCACTTAAGAGCCCCAATCATGACCCAGAACTTGATTGCACTATTGTGCAAACACAGAACAGAAAGATGGTGCCCACCCTGACACTGCTTACAATCTAAACAAGCTGTTCCTTTGGAACAATGAGGTGGATTATTCCCATATTACCAGATTAGCCCCATTTTATGTCAGTGACATAAACCAGGGAAGGATTCAGCTGCAGTTTAGAGGAAAGGTCTGAGTTCCAGTGGCTTTAAGAACCAATTTCTGGGGGACCACTGACACCTGATACAGCCCAGCTAGAAGCATAAAAGGTTGGGTTAGACCACAGGGGAAACAGTAGGCCTGTGCGAAACAGCTAGTATTCACTTTGGATTTGGGTTCAGCCAATTTGGGGGACAGTGATTTGATTCAGTGATTAAAATCACTGTCCCAAATCGATTCAGCCAAATCTGATTTGGAGATTTGGCCACTGCCAAATCAGCCGAATCGCTGAATCGAACAGGCCCCATCCCTCACCCACTCTCCCAGCCCAGTCAATGGCTGCCCCACTTGGCTCCAGTGTTCCAGCACTCTAAAAAACAAAAAGCCCTGCACTCACAAGTTCCTGACAGGTGGGGTCCTACTGCCCTCCACTGCCCCACATTGTGCATGGGGGGCTCTGCCATGAGCCCTCAGAGGCTCCGATGGCTGCTGTAGCAGCCGGTGAGTGCGGGGCTTACAAAAAAAAGTGCCCGGACGCTGGGTCCAGGCAGAGTGGCCATTGACAAGGCTGGGAAAGCGGGCAGGGTTATGGGGTGCTCAGGTGGGGCTGGAGGAGCATCCAGGGGATGGGACTGGGTGGGAATCCTCCATGGTCCCCTCTCCCCTCCTCCAGCACCACCCCCACATACCAGCATGGAGCACAGGTCCAGCTCCCTGAGACCGCCCAAATCTCTGAATCTTTTCTGAATCAGTTCGGAGGCTTCAAGTCCATTCAGACCTTTTTATTGGTCTCCTGATTTGATTTGGATTCAGAGATTCGGCCACTGAATTGGGCCAAATCTCGAATCAGGCACCGAAGGTTTGCACAGCCCTAGTAAACAGACCCCGGAAGCTCAGATGTAGTAGAAGAGAGGGCATTTTCACAGAGAGCATTGTTTTTTTTAACTGCTACTGCAAACAATAGAATTGGCTTCAAAGAGATTCCTTAATGACCCTACATAAATGTACTGGCAAGACACCTGCTGTTTGGGGGTTGTTCTTTCCCCCCTTCCCCACCTACTCTTTGGACAATGACAAGTGGTTAAAAATCCAGTTGGCATTTGTTCAGAATACAACACTGCATGTTCATTAAAAATAAGCATAAGGTTTTCAGGATTTGGCAGTAGGGGTTTACAGCCTCTTTTTATTCAGTGCTACTATTGTTCAAGTGTTTTGCTTTTCCTAGAGTACTTACAAGAAAAATATTTCATAGAATACATGTGTTCAACAATAAAATGAGCTTTCATTCTTTCACTTGAAATCAGTCAAAAGCACTTCCCTGAAAAAAGCACAAATCGTACAATAGGTAAGATGGATGGCTTAGATTTCCATGTGGTTTCAATTGAATATGACGTAAAACATGTTGTTTATGTAGTGACCCTTACTTCAACTCTTTTTTCCACATTCCACTCATCTTTAAGGCTGTTATATCCTGGCACAAAAGCAAAAAAAAAATTTGTTAAAGGTCAAAAATCATAATTTTTGAATGGCTTAAATGAGAAGAAATACTGTCTCTCAGAAACCAGTTTTCCACCAAAATAATGTGGAAATCCTGGGGCAAAATTGTTCCTTTAGTGAAGAACAAGTTATTTAACACAGGTGCTTAAGTGGATTAACAACTTCATAAACTGATCGTATGGCTTTAACCCAAATTTCAATGAAGCTAATGTGCTGCATGCCCATGTTGCCATATCAAAGACTTAATCTGCATCCTGTCATGGAATAAGGGCTATTTATTTTGCTAGTCTAAGTCAATTAACAATTCAGGGTTTCTTTCTCTCCCTAGTGCTCTAGAGAGATAGGCATAAACAGGCTAAAGTAAAAGTTACACTTTTCATCCATATCTACAGGAGACCTGGCAAGAATTATTACAGCTGTCTAGAAGATTTGGCTCATATTCACCAGGTTTTAATATAGAAGAGTAACTTAGGAACATAAGACTGGAAAGAACCCCTTGGGTATTCAAATCCAACCCCTTGCTGCCATAGGCAACTACATCATATGATTAAGCATATCAAATTCTAGCCTAAAACTGCTTAGATTTTTGGCCCCATTCCTTCTGTTGGAAGCCTGCCCAAGAACCCTACCATTCTACCAGTTAGACAGATTTTTATTCTTTCTACCTAAATTTATTCATGGCCAGTTTATGCCCATTTGTTCTTTGTGTCTACATTATCTTATAGGTTACACTGGGATGCTTAACCCATAGCCCATGGCCCAGAATTGGCCCATGGAACCATGTCATCTGGCCCACAGGGCTCCCCATGGGTCCAGAAAATTGGCAGCAGGTGAGCGGTGGCAATTAACTCTGCCACAACATCCCTACTAACAAATTTACAAGCCCTGCAGGCTGGATGATGTAGCCCCATGTACCAGATTGGGGTAGCACATGGGGCTGGGGCTGGAGCAACAGAGCTGAGCCAGCATACACATGGCCAGAGCAGTAGGCACACATTGGACCAGGACTGGTTTGGTAGCCCAATCTGGTGCACTGGGCCTGGGCCTCACCCAGCTTATGGGGCTGGGATCATGTCCCAGACATAATTGCATGCCAACCTCACACTGGATACAGCTCATAAACTGATCCCATGTACTGGATCCAGCCAGAGGATCAACCTTCTGGGGGTGTCATACAGTAACATACTGTGTTTGTACTATCTTGGGAGACACCCATTCAATCCAAGTAGTAGAGCAATATAGATGCTTATGAGCAGGACTTCCAGGATGAGAAACTTGATTCATTCCTGGCTTTGAACAGAGAATGGGAAAATTAAGTGCTGTCAAATTAAACTGTGTTAAAAAGACAACAGAAGGTGAAACTCTACTTTGACCAGAGCAATACGGTATGCAAGTAATGAGTATTCCAAATAATTAGAGGCTTAAAGATTTAGTTAAGTGAGTATAAAGGAAAACTAGCCCGAACAGCTTTGAATGACTGAAGTACAGCAGATTGTGACTACAGCACAGGTTTCCACAGTGAAATTCTGCATTGCAGGCTACCAGCTTAGCAAATGCCAAAGATGGGTTTGCAAATCAGTACAAAACTGCAGAATGACAAATTCAAAATTTAACAGCTGAATTGGATAAAGCTAGACCTAAAGCTGCCATCCAGGTCATGCTACAAAAACAGAAAGAAAATGCTTTCGCGACTGATCATCAGGTGTGTAACAAGAATTTCTGCCTTAAAAGCACCTTCAAGCCAAGTGTAAAATCAGCAGTAAAATACAAGCTCCCTCTCAGTAGCACAGGGAGACAAGACGTGTGGGACCCCAACCCTAATTGGTCTTGATTGAAACAGGATTTGGAGAATAAACTTGATCCTGAGCCTCACCCCAGGATCTCAGTGTGATGATGTAAGGACAGGCGTGTTCCCATGGCTGAGAGTGTGATCAGTTGACTGGCACTCCCAGCCCCGCACACAACAAGCCCCCGGCTTGCTATTTGGTGGTGCAGGGGGATCATGATCCCAGGCTGTCTGTACTGGCAATAGAGGGCAAGCGGGATCTGATCCCATCAACCTTTAATTGAACTTCTGTCTGCAGCATAACAGAAGAAACACAAGTGTATGTAGAAAGATTGTGGTGTGGCTTTGGAGCAGCAGTGATGATCACCCACTAAAATGATAGATAGGAACATAGGGATTTATAAATAAATAGGCTGCCTATACACATGTTTGGGGTGGTGGGGTGCATTTTAATTAGAGCAGTTCCTAGAAAGCCACTTTAAAATGCCATGCCATCTGTGGGTTTAAAAATGGCTGTGGAATACTTTACCTAAATCTCATTCAATGAGGTTTAGCTAGTGCTCCAGCAGCCATTTTTAAACCTGCAGGGGTTTATACATGTGACAATAAGGCCATGCTGGAGCATTATAATTAGATTAATTGAGTCAGCTCTAATTAGGACATGAACTTGTGTATAGGTACCCATACTCTTTAGTGGGATATGTCCTTGGTCTGGAAATACTGATGATGAAATCATGTGGTCAGTGAATAATGCATGAATCAGATCACAAAACTAACAAAAGTCTCAAATCAGGCAAAGTAACTTCACTATAAATTGAAGGACTTGGGGAGAAAGGAAGTTTTTAAAAAAGGGACCATCTTAGGAAAAACTTATAAAAAATGAAACAGGGGTAGGGGTAATAAACCTGGTAGAATGTAGTCTTAAAATTCTCTAGCAATGGATATTTTATAGCCTCTTTTGGCAATCTACACCAGTGCTTAAGTAGCCTTACAGTTAGAAAGTTTTACCTAATGTCCAAGTTAACTTACCTATATACTACTTATTCCCCAGTGAACTTGGGGAATAGTTTATAACGTATACATATTTAGACACTTATATTTTCCCTCATCGTCTTCCCTCTAGACTAAACAAGCCAGTTCTTTCAGTCTTGCCCCTCAGGTCATTGTGTCTAGATCTCTCAATATTATCATTGTTCTCCTGTGGGCTTTCTCCAACTGGTGCATATTTTTTCCTAAAAGGCATTCCCAAAACTAAAGAGTACTCCATTTGAAGCCATCACTGTGCTGAGTAGAGTAAATGAATTACCTCACATGTCTTACAACACTCTAATTCATACAACCTTTTACAGTGTTTGCTACCTTTGCAATGATGTAATCTTTCAATTCACATTCAGTTTGTAATCCACTAGAAAAGCTGTATTCTGGTCAGTGACTCCCTATCTCATGTAGTTGATTGAAGTTTCTTAAGTGTAATGCTTTGCACTTGTGCTTATTGAATGGGAGCCTAATTATTTCAGACCATTACTCCAGTTTGTCAATCATTTTGAATTCCCAGTTTGATAATAATATTAAACAGGCATATTCTCTATTCCATGATCCAAGTCATTGGTGAAAACAGTGAATAGTACTAGACCAAGGACAGATCACTGAGGAAATCCACTTGATATATCCTTTTAGTTTGACAGTGATCCGTTCCATATTATGCTTTCAGTATGGTTTTTCAAGCAACTGTACACCCACCCTATATTCGTTTTATCTAGAACACATTTTCCTAGCTTGCTTTTGAGACTGGCCTATGCATATGAAAAGCTTTAGGGAAGTCAAGATCTAGCACATCTTTTGATTCTGTGGCTACCTTTGTTAGTTTTTCCTCTCTGTGGACCAGTGGATCAACCTTATTCTTTGGTTTGCCTCTTACCACTAAGCTAATCTGAAAATATCTTCTTACCACCCCTTACGTCCCTTGCTAATTTGTGCCTTATTTTTGCTTCCTACTCATACCAGTTTTCACCTTTTGAACACTTTCAGGGAAAAATCTTCAATGGCAAGTTTGTATCTTCCCTACCTCCTATCTTTCCTTCACTTTGAGGTGATATGTGGGTTTGTATCTTTGTTTCATTGAGAAACAATAGCTTTCCCAGCCTGTCAAGTCTTCAGAATGGGAGGGGGGAAAGGGAGCAGGGAAGCTCAGTCTGGGGATTTCTCAACTGGTGCTGGAGGGTGAGGTGGGTGTATTACAGGTCCTCCTGAGGTGGGGGTGCTCCAATTCACCCACCCCACCCTCCAGCGCTGGCTGGAGAACCGCTAAAACAAGCTCCCTCTGCTCTCATTCCCCCTCTCATTCTGAAAACAGGGACAGGCGGGGAGGGAGAAAGGCCTGTTGCTAGGGGAAACCTGATGCAGGCTGCAAACCTGATACAGCTAGATTCCCCTCCCCCCGGGAACCAACAGTGAACTTCTGTTTGGTCTGAGGCATCACTGTAATTTGGACGATGTCCTGCAAAGCGTTCTGAGTTACAGCAGGGAGCTGCACTTCTTTAGTATCTTAGGGCAGCAGACAGAAGACCAGACCAACTAAACAAATCTGGTTTGGTTAGTCTCCTTTCATAAGAATGGACTTCCGATCGGCTTTGTCTTTATCTGCTTCATTTTGAACATGGGTGACAGTACTCCAGATGAGGTTTCATGGTGCTTAATACTTACTTACATCTACTGGAAATATGTCATACAAAGCAATTATTTGATTCCATTTGTTTATTTCTTGCTTCCCTTTCCTAGCAAGTGGTGGCTCATAGAGCTGGGTGCATTAGGATGGCCTTCTCCATCCCATACAGTAAATATTATTACCAGCATTCAATCTCTACAATGAATTTTATTTCACCATCCATTACCAATAGATCTATTATGACTTATTTGCATTAAAATCCAAAAACAGAATAAAAGCTCTAAGAAAGACACAAGAAAAGAGAGGAATACCATTTATCCCACAGGCCACGGTAGGGCTGTGCAAAACGGCACTGTTCTGTTTCAACTTGCGTTTTGCCATTTTGATGGAACTGCATTTCATTTCAAATTTCATTTTGACTTGAAACCACTGTTCCATTTCATTTCATTGAAACAGTTTTGCCGTTTTGACGCTGTTTTAACATTTCGCTCATAGGCTATAATGGAGAAACTTGAAACAGCCTATAACTTTGTCATTTCTGGCCTGATTTGGATGAAACTTGCAGGAACGGTAGCTCCTTCTGACGGCATGAAGCCTGCCAAGGTTCAAGGAGATAGATGCAGGGGATTCAGAGAAACTGCACCTCAAAATCTTGAAAGTAAAACTCATGTCGTGTGCATCTGTTAAACCACAGTGGAGTCAAAACTGTAGGCATACTGGCACCTGCTGAGGCCACAAAACCTGCCAAGTTTCAAGGAGATAGGTATAGAGGCTTTGAGAAAACTGCACCTCAAGCTGCAGACGAACAAAACTCATGACATGGGTGACACTGTTTGTGTTAAGGTGCAGCAGGTTGAAAGCTGTAGGCATGCTAGCCTATGCTGAGGCCACGAAGCCTGCCAGCTGTCAAGGCAACAAGGCAATAGGTGCAGGGGAAGTCTGGGTTCTGGGGTCCTGCATCACTATCTGGTGACATGCAAAACTTGTGTCATGGCTGCTTGTGCAACTGTGTCTGTCTTGGGGCATGGGGCGGGGGGAAGCCACTAGAGGCCTGGCTGCTAGGCCCTGCTGTGGCCACAAAGCCTGCCAGCTGTCAAGGAGATAGGTGCAGGAGGGTTCTGGGGCCCTGCACCTCTGGCTGTTAACAGCCAAAACATGTGACATGGGTGCTTGTTCAACTGTGTCTCTCTTAGGGTGCAGGGGAGTGAAAAAAACTACTGCAGGCGTGCTAGGCCCTGCTGCAGCCATGAAGTCTGCTACCTGTCAAGGAGATAGGTCTAAGGGGGTTCTGGGGCCCTGCAGCGCTGGCCGCAGACAGGCAAAACTTATAACACGGGTGGGTGACACTGTGTGTGTGTTCAGGTGTGCCCTTCCTGGACCTGGGGCCTCTGCACAACACAGCAGTGTGCCCCAGTGAGGGCTTCTCCTCCCTTGTAGCCTCGGCCCAGTCCATCACTGTAAATGACAGTAGGTGAAAATAACTTAGCTGGCTCAACACCACCAGCACCAGCGGCATCAAAAGTAGCCAAAAGGAACATTCAGGCCCTTCTTTTCTCTCAAGTAGTTGCACCTAGTGCGTGTCTGTTAGGGGCGCCTTCACTGTGCGACTGCGTGTGTGTGTGTGTGTGTGTGTGCATGTGTGTTCAGATGCACCCTTCCTGGCACTGGGGCCTTTGCACAACACAGCAGTTTGCCCCACTGAGGTCTCCTCCTCCCCTACAACTCGGTCTGGCACACCACCATAAATGGCAGCAGGTAAAAATAACGCAGGTGGCTCAGCAGTCAGTACCAATAGCACTAGTAGCATCTAAGGTAGCCAAACTGAACTGTCACAGAGCCTTTCTTTTTATAAAGGAATTGACAGCAAGAAGTAAAGATGTTGCGTTGGATATATGTTACTCGTGGTGTGTGATAGCTTATCTTGTGTTTTTATAGTTATATGTTTATGATGAAAAAAACAGAATAGTTAGAGAAATATATCTTAGGAAGCTTTCCGGTTGAAAAACCCTTTGTCAGGCTGAGGAAGTACCTGTAGTTGGTGTGTCTCCTGGTCCTGAATGGAAGGAATAGTAAAGAAGCCAGAGGCTGTCCTGGCACACAATGCAGGCAGGACTGTGTGCGCGCATGTGTTAGCTGGAGGTTATGCCTCCTACCCTCCTTTCACCAGGGGATCGTTGGTCCTGGCATTTACAGGGCTGCTGCACTGCCAGCAGTTCCACCAGGCCTCCCTATCCTGGCAGGTGCAGTTTTAGTGGTTATGCCCAGGACCTGGGGCCTCCTCCTTCCCCATAACCCCATCCCATACCTCCAAGTTCATCCTGGCAAGGGAGCAAGCTCTGCAGGAACATGTTCTTCCCCTGCTGGCTGGTGATGCAGTGAGTGCCCCCTCTAACTGAGAGTGGGGAAGTGAATGGTTTTTAAAAAAGGAAAAAAGGAAATAGGTGTGGATGAGTGAGGAAGGTGGCATTCAGTCCATCTGTACCTGGAGCTTGGGGAACCCAGCAGCAGGAGGTTCACCTGATGTCCTTCTTCAGCTGCCTCACCAGTGCCTGCATATCTGGTAACAGTGGCTTGCCCCAGCCAGGAACACTGATCCCCTGGAAACTCTCCATTTGACTCTGAAGTTCCCTCACTACAGGGATCACCTGGCTAAGGAGGTCATCAGCAGTACTGAGGCTCTCAGTGGCCTTGAGGGATGGTTTGAGGACCACAAAGATCTGGGAGATAGTATCGCACTCATCTCTGTTCAGGGGGCTGCTGATCCCGATCTCCCCAAGCAAGGCCATCTCATGGATGGCCTTCTGTTGCTCCACAAGCCTCTTGAGCATCAGGTATGTGGAGTTTCACCGAGTCTCCACATCCTGCATGATTCTGTGCTGTGGGATGTTCAGGTCTTTTGGTTTATTCTGGAGCATCTTGCCCCCCTTGATGCTCTGGTGGAAATAGCCTGCCACCTTCCTGCATTTTGAAATTAGCTTGCTGGTGGTGCTGGCACCATCACTAGCAGCCCTGCCCATCTCCAAGGTGTCCCTGACAACAAGGTGGAACTTGTGTGCCATACAGCAGATAACAACAAAGTTGGCATCAGAGACCACCTTGACCATATTGGCTCCATTGAACATGAACCCACAGCTGAGCTCACCCTGCCCAGTGAGCCACCCCTGCACCAAGTGGTTCATGGCGCCCATTATCTCTGTTGCCGTGTGGGACTCATCCATCACCTCGGCTTGAAGGAGAGCCCACTGACAGCCCAACTGGTCACACCAGTGCCCAGTGTGGGAGAGGTAGGCATGATCTCCACCCCAGCTGCTCCAGGTGTCAGAGGTGACATGTAAGGCTACCTGTGGACCTGCCTTGCACTGCTCCTCCCTCAAGTACTCCAAGCATTCCTCATACAGGGATGGCACCACCATCCTACTGAAGGTAGTGCATGCGGGTACTTGGTATTATGGGGCCATGAGCACCATGAGTCATCTGAACCCTGGCCACTCAACTAGGGAGAACGGCTAGCCATCAACAGCAAGCATCTCGTCAATGCTCTGGGTGATCTTGCTCTCCTTTGGAATGCGCCCCGCTTTCTGTCTGCCTTTCCCCCACTGTTCCAGGGTGGCCTGCCTCTGCTTTGGGGGGACGGGGCCTTTGGAGCAAGAGGGGGACTTCCCTTTGTGCACACTCCCACTGGTACCAGGCTGAGGAGAAAAAAGGGCAACAGGGTGGTGCCTGCAGAGATGCATCAGCATCGCCATAGTACTCATATGTTTTGTTTCCTTGCCCCAGCTGGTTTTGGCTTGGCAGTGTAGGCAAGTAGTGTATGTGGGATCATCTGCCAGCTCAAAATGATCCCAGACCTCACTACCCACTCACTTCTGGGGTGTGGGTACATCTGTAGATGCTGCTGCACTTTGCCTGCTGAGGAGAAGGAAAGGCACAGCAAGAGGAGGAGTGGACTCAGCTGAGCTGCTTGCCTCCACCTGTATATCAACTTTCTTCGAAGTGCCTCCTGGGGAAGGAGACCTGGCTCTAGGGGAAACTTGAGGAGTGTCAAGCACAAACTTAGTTGATTTCCCTTTCTGCCCCAGAATTTCTCTTGTTAGGGCACTGAGATTCAGATCTAGTGCCAGCTCTTCCTCTGGCACTGGAAGGCTCAGCATGGAAAGTGAAATAGGGGTGGAGTAGGCTGCTGTGCAGGTCCTGCTGCTGCTGCTTGTTGTTGGTGGTGAGAGCGGTGTTATGGCTGGTGTGTGTGGAGGGGATGCAGTCTTGGGCACAGGCAGTGGCAGTGGCACTGCTCCCCTTTCCTTGCTGCTTGTAGCAGCCTCATCCCTTTTACCTGGAGGAAAGAGGCTGCATCTCAGTTTGGTGGCAGGGGAACTTACAGCTCTACCCCCCTTCTGCTCCTCCAGGTAGCCAGTGTGGCCACCTGCCTTTTCACAATGCTTCATGGTGTGTTTTATGTCTTCCTTTTCTACAAATACATAAAAGTATTTGTGTTCCTATATAAATTTAAAAAAAATAGGTATCTGGTGCAAATAAGAAATGTTAAATGGCAAGTATATGGCTTAGCCCCTATATAAATTCAAAACTGTGGGGGCAAGAGCGTTGGTGGTAGTAGTAGTAGTAGTAGTAGTAGTAGTAGTAGTAGGGGTGTGTTGCAAATAAGAAATGTTAAACAAAACAGCAAGTATATGGTTTAGCCCCTGTATAAATTCAAAACTGTGGGGGCAAGAATGTAGGTAGGTGTGTGGTGCAAATAAGAAATGTATAAAAGCAAATAGAAATATGACTTTGTCCCGATATAAATTCTATAATATACGCTGCAAAGTTTTAAATGTATAAAAATAAAATATAAATATAAATGTATTTCGCTTCCTATATAAAATTAAATCCTGGAGTAATCCTATCCCCTATAATTACAGAATTCAAAAGAATAAATCAGTGAATATAATAAAATAAGAGCCTCAAAGAAAAAGGTATTCGGAACCTGAAATCCCTCTTGCTAGCAGGTAGGGAATCCTTTAGGAAAAGGAATCAGTGCTGCTAGCCATACTTGTCTGATGCTGAGCTGCTAGAACATACAGCTCACTGACTGACACCAAGGCAGAAAGCAGGTCAGTTCAAACAATGCTGCCTTTTGTGCAGGTTTTCCATCCCTCCCCCAGAGCATGGGGATTGGAAGGGACCTCAGGAAAGGATGACAGTCACTGCCCAGCTACACTCAATAATGAGAGCACTCCTTCTCCCAGTTCCCCCTCCCTCTCCTTACTTTAGTTTCTGTTTCCCTGCAGGCAAGCCCAACTTGTACCTTGAAACTCGAAACATTTTGAAAATTTCAAAACATTTCAACTTGCCTCGTTTTGTTTCAAGGCTGTTTTGAAGCTCCGTGATTCATTTCGAATTCACTGTTTCGAGCTTGAAATGAGTTGAAAGGGCATTGAAACGAAACTGGCAGCAAAATTTCACACAGCCCTAGTTCATGGCATGTAATTTATTATTGTTCTGTATCAAATTTACCCCTTACATATATAATTAATATACTTACTAATAGTGGGTCAGCCCTGAAAACACATATTAAATAGAAATGAGAAACTGTCCATATTTAAGCAGTGCTAAAAGTAGTAAAAATTCTATTCTAAATGTTAAATCCCTATGTCTCCAACATTATATATAAGTAAAGCTCTTGCTATTCTGTCACACAATGGAAGCATGTAAAAAGTTATTTTGGGAAATTATACTTATGCAGCAAAATACCTTAGTCTTGCAATAAGATATACTTTTAAAACTACAGCTTCTGTGATTACATAAGTAATCTTAACTTTGAATCTAAAAACAAATATTTCCTGGTTTTCTTTACCAGATCATGCCTTTAAATTAGAACATGAAACTACACAGGCCATCCACTGGTTCTCAGGGACTTGTGCAGTAGTCTGGGCTTTATATTTTCAGCACTGTGGAAGCAGGTTCTATGTAAAAAATAAAATGGCTTTCATTGATATTTCAAAAACCAGAACAGCATTTTTATTTCTGGTTTTAGGAGAAAAGCCTAACAAACTCTGGGTCTAACATACTTTGAAATTTCTCTTTAATAGAGTTTAAATCAGAGAGCTTAATTCTTGAAATGAAAAGGGAAAACATGATTTTCTATTTTAAGTGACTTACGTACTGAAAGTGAGTAGATACGCAGTAGATATATACTAGACAAGTCCCAATTTGGGCTGCTTGCCTCTGCAGAATCTTAAATCCCATGCTTAATTGATTCATTTCTTGTGGCACTTGCCCTCCAGAACAGTAGTATGTGATGCATATTGTGTCTGCTGATATTATGCCACATGTACCTATAATAGAATCCACCCTTTTCTTCCTAGTATGTTTCCATTGTGTTCAACTACTGTTCTGCCAACTGCAAGGCTGTTATTAGAAATAAAGTGTGCTGAGTACCAAGGTAACGAACAGTCATGAGGTAGGAACTGCAGAACAAGTAGCCTAACAAGATAACAAACCTAAATGAGATGCAAACAGCTGAGAACAGGCGGTTCCAGCAGGCATATCCAGTTGACATTAGTGATAACTTTATTTTAAAGTGGTAGTTTGAAATCAAGGGGAGTTGGCACATGCCACATGCTCACAAGTACCCTGCCATGCCAGATATTTGTCCTTCTTATCTCTTAATGTTTTAAGTGGCTTATCCTATGCAAGCATGCATTTAGTTTCTCCCACCCTTGACTTTCTAATTGTCTTTCTAATTACTGCCCAGATTCCCTTTTCTTCTAAAGTCATTAAACTAACCTTTTGCAATCATGCTCTGGAATTCATCTCTTGTATTTCCGTCCCAAGCATTCTCCAACTCAGTTTTTGCCCTTTGCTCTCCACTGTTGCCAATTCAATTATTTTCCCTTTTATTTTTAATCAAGTATTTACACTACTTATTTTATTGGGCTCAGCCAAATCTGGCTCAGATGAATATTCTTGTATTTCAGACCAGTAAAAGGCTTAAGAGCAGCTGCACTGATATTTAAGAGACTTGCAGAAATTCTTGATTGGATAACTTCTAGTGTCAAGTTAGAATTCCTATATAGCTATGGTAAAACGAAAGAATAACAAAATCACATAAGCAGCATACCACCTTAACAAAAACAATTAATTAACAGTTCAAATAGTGATTAGAGCAGACTCTGAATTTCAGACACCAATCTTAAGTTACATTCCATTTTATACTGTTTTATCCCCATTATATTAGCTACCAGAACTATCATGTCTAAGTCTACCATTATGAGTCAGATGTATTATTGCTACATAATTTATATCACTTACACCTGGAGCTAAAACACACTGGGAGCATCTATACATATGCCCCACTGCACAGGGGGTCAGACTAGATAATCTCTAAAGGTCCTTTCCAGCCCTACTTCTCTATGGTTTCTGTGACGTATGAGCTATCTTTGACACTGTTCATGCCACTGTTCTTGAAAGGAGTTCTCCTTCGGCTTCCATGACTATTCTCTCCTGGATCTCTTATTACCATGAGTGGATTTAGAAAACTGGGGTCTGGCAGATGAGACTAGCACTGCAGCTCAGATCATGAGAGGAGTGGGGAAAGGGATGGCTGCGAGTCCCTAGGTCAGTGGGGGACCCCCAAGGGAGGCAGGCAGGGAGAAGGTACAGGAAGAGGGGACCCACATACTTCTGCCACTGTTCCTGGCAGAACCAGTCACCATACACAGCTGCTCCATGCAGCCTCTCACAGCTGCTCCATGCAGCCCCTCATTGCAAAGTAGGACAGCAGTGAACTTAGGAGTCCCCCCCGCTCCCACCCAGGTCAGCCATCCCATCCCCTCCTAAATCTGTTCCATACCCTGCCTCCAAATGTGGAGAGCAGGTACATGGGGGTGTTGAGCTCAGCCACAGATGTGCACCTGCTCCCTACCCAGCCCCACCAGGTCCCCTGCCTGCAGGGAGTGGCTGTGTAGGAAGCCAGGGGCAGCAGCAGTATGACAGCAACTGGTGGCCCATCCCGGACTCCCTACCAGTCCCCTTCGGGTGTTCCCTGCTAGGCCAGAGGTGGAAGGGGAGGACAGCAGAGAGCGTGTTGCAGTGGAAGGGGGTGCAACTGCACAACCTTACCCCACCTTGATTCCATCCCTGCTTATCACCCGTCTACTCATTCCTTCAGCACATCCTTTCTCCAGCCTTCATGGGGTACCTTATCCACCAGTTCAACTGTTGTTCTCTCTCATCTTCAATACTGCAACAGAACATGCAATCTTCTCGTGCTGTTATCCCCCAGAACATTGCTACTAAAATTGTTTTCCTAGTTTGTCATTTTGACCATGTCACTCTTATCTTTGCATCTCTTCCATAGGTCCCTCCTCTTTATTGCATCAAACAAACTCTTTGTCTCACTTTCAAGACCCTTCATATATCTACCTGACTTACTAAATACTGAATATTTGTTAAGTGCCCATTCCTGATCAGCCCATGACTCCAGTCTCCTTTTCACACTTGTTAAATTTTCAGATTCACACATTGTTGCCTTCTCCCTCTGCTCCTCATGCCAGGTAGCAACTGCCCATAAATAAAACCTCCCCAACTCATATTCAAATCCCTTCTTAGAACTCTTCTGGCCTGTGATGCCTGCAAAAAAGCTTTGACCTTCTTTTGGCCGCTGATGCCTTAAGACCACAGCTTGTTCCATACTGTTGCATCATTCCACGTATCCCCTGTCTGTATCCATCTATCTTGTCTTATAGTAAAATTGTAAGCACTTTGAGGACCAAGAGCACTTTGTCTTTTTGGTCTGTGTTGGTAAGCAGCTAGCACAATGGAGTCCTGGCCCATGCTTTTTTATCATAGAGACAATAGTAATACAAACAATAATTTTGCTGTGCGAAATTTTGGCAGCCTTTTCATTTCAGAGGTGTTTCAGGCCATTTTGGCACCTGAAACACCAAATCTGAATCAAAGCAGAAGGCTCCAAAACATGGGCTCAAAAATGAAATGAGGCATCCAAAACATTTTGGAAATGTTTCAGCAAATTTCAGAGTTTCAGAGCCAGGCCTGCAGGAAAACAGCTGTATGCTGCTGCCCTGCTTCACAACTCAGCTCCACAGGAGCACCGGGGTTCTCCTTGCTGCTGCTGCCTGCCTGCCCCAGTGATGCAGGGCTGCACAGGGTGGGCAGTGGCAGTGAGGAGGCCCTGGCATGGATCTCTGCTTCCTGCAGAGCCAGGTCGCATGGCAGAACAGTTCTGGTCCCTGCCGTGTGACCTGGCTCTGTAGGGAGCAGAGACCCAGAGCAGTGCAGGGTGGGCAGTGGCAGCAAGGAGACCCGGGTGCGGATCTCTGCTCCTTGCAGAGCCAAATCATGAGGTAGAGCAGGGCTCTTCTGTGGCATGTGACCTGGCTCCACAGGGAGCAGAGATCCACACCAGGGTCTCCTCACTGCTCCTGCCCACCCTGCACAGCCCCACATTGCTGGGACAGTGCAGAGCAGGCACCAGTGGCAAGGAGACCCTTGGCATGGATCTCTGCTCCCTGCAGAGCTGAGTCACGTGGCAGGGACTGGCAGGCTTGCTTGCCACTCTGTGCTGCTTCCCTGCCCCATGACCTGGCATGGCAGGGATCAGAGATCCGCGCACAAGTCTCATCTCCTGCACAGTGGGCAGTGGCTCTCCCCCTCCCCTGGAGGAAACACACATGGCCCGTCCTGCTCTCTGCTGGGGCCCCAAGCCCTCAGCCCCAAGCCCCGCCTGGCTGGGCAGTAGGGGTATGCGAAGCTTGCAGCCAATTCAAAACAGATTTGGAGAAGAGATTTCGGCAGAGCTGAATCTCTGAAACAGATTCAGTGGAAATGAAACAGGACAGTGATCCAAAACACCGAAACAAATCACTGTCCTCCGAAAGAACTGAATCCGAAACCGAATCAAAACATAGCCATTTCACACAACCTTAAGAGACAGAGAAGATCTGAACTCAAGCGCTCATTACTTGTGCCAGCATATGTTTGATTGGACCACAATGCCTCTCTCTAAATCAACAAGCATGCAAACTGTTATACGTTCCTTTGTTTTCATAAGTCTATCACTGATATCAATATTATATTCTGGTTAAATCAGTCTATAACTTACTCTGAAGTTATTTGTCTGCATGTTTGTTCATGGGCTTGTGAATAGCTGACATATATACTTAAATACATTATTGTACATATTTTGCTAAAGAGATTATGCTGCTTTTATTGGTCATAAAGGGTTGGCATTTTAGACCATGTCTTCAGAGAAACCAAATGATTAGTCACAGTGAGACTCCATAAAACACACAGGCATTAAGGAATGGATTTTTAAGTACTGATGTGACTGTGCTGGTACAGAAGGCAGCGAAAGAAAACCTGCAACTTGCTTTAATTGTTCCCAAAAGGTTTTAGTTTTTACATTTCAGATAAACTAATGACAATAACAACAGGAAACCACCACAAATGATCACCAGCTAGCACGGAGGTACGCGGGTAATTTTGCAGGTGGATTTGCTACTGTAATTTCCCTTGTGTAAAAAATGCTTTTAGCTTAGCATAATGCAATACAGTAAAGCAAAGTAAAACCAAACAACAATGACAGACTGTGTAAAAATGTTCTCCGAGGGATAAAATTGTTTTTATAGTCCAACAGAGGTACAAATCATTACTCATAACAGATTGACCAAAACTATGGATAATTCTTGGTCAGGATACGAGTCACCAAACTATCACAGATGTGAATTTCAAGCAGCAATTAGGACTGGAAAATCCCAGCTCTAGCCATTACAGGGTTTATTTTTCACATGCTATACAGCACCTTATCACTAATGTTGTTTAGTCAAAATTTAGAATGAAGTAGTCTCCAATGTTGGTCTAGCTGAGCCCAAGTAAGTCAAATGTAGCCTCCCGAAGGGTGAGGTGTTAGCTCAAAGAGACAAAAAAAATCTATTCCACTAGTGCAAGACAATCTACATTTCACTTCATTCTTCTCAGCCTTGGGCTCTATTCTTCAAAAAGTGACATATCCCTCCATCTGTTTCACTTCCAATGTCCAGCTTCAGTGCTCCTCTTGGTGTACTACCTGAGAGCCTTCTAATCATGTGGATTTAATTTACTATCTACTTCTTCTCTCCTCTTCTGATTCAGTCATGCTCTTGGGCAAGAATAACTATACCTCCAGCCTCATTGACTTGAGAAGTAATCAGTGCAATGAAACATGCTGTTCTCCACTGATGACACAGATGATAAACAAACAGGAAGTATTGGAGGTTTGGTGATGGAAGGTTCTCCTGAGCAAGGCATTGCTGAATAACCTCAGCACAAGAGAAATTCCTTGCCCGGGAGAACCTCCCATTACCAATCCTCCTGTGAAATATGAAACATTGTAACAAGAAAGAAGCCAACATCCTGCTTGCTACCTTTGAGGTAAATAGACTTCTCCAACTTTTATCCGAGCCTAGTTTGCACAAAATGAAAAATGAACTTTTCCAGCCAGAAGATTTTACTCCACCCTGGGAGAAATTTTACAGTCTTTGCATTCCCCCGTGCCCAAGGAAGGGTGCATATGCCTGAAAGTTTGAAAAGACAGACAAAAAATGTTTTTGCAACTGCCTAGTTGGTCTAATAAAAGATATCACTTCTAGCACACAACCTATGTCCTGAAGTGCACTTGGAGAAAGAAGGCAGACAAGGTTTCATAGTTGGTCAGGTCAGAAGGGACCTGAGCAGATCATCAAGTCTGACCTCCAGCCATGGCAGGAAAGAGTACTGGGGTCAAATGACCCCAGCAAGGTGTTCATCTAACCTCCTCTTAAAGACCCCCAGGGTAGGAGCCAGCACCACTTCTCTTGGAAGGTTCTTTGGGTGAATCTGATATATTTTATTAGACCAGCGTAAATAGTTGGAAAACAATTTTTAAACAAGGTTTTGAGTTCAAAAACCCTTTGTCAGGCTGAGGAAGTTTCTGCAGTTGGTGTGTGCTTTTCCTGGATGGAATGAAAAGTAAAGAAGCCAGAGGCTGGGCTGGTATGCAGACAAGATAGGCAGCCAGTGAAGATGTAGATTGAGGAGTCAATGGGTGAGAGACAGGCTGGGGTTGGGGAAGAGCGAAGGAGGATAAATAGTGGAGAGATACCTGGGGAGTCAGATGTCAGGCAGGTTATAATGTGTCATAAATCCAATGTCTATATTTAGCCCATGATTTTTAGTACCCAGGAGGTTGATGAAGTGGAGTTCATAGGCTCATCTCTGGGAAGTGTTTTGTAAGGATCAGGACTGAGAGAATGGAGAGAGAGTGGTTTTCTTTTGAGGAATGTGCCCCCACAGGTAACTGGGTATTCCTGTTTCATAGTTGGTAGGGTTGGAAGAGACCTGAGCAGACCATCAAGTCTGACCCCCTGCCATGGGCAGGAAAGAGTACTAGGGTCAAATGACCCCAGCTAGGTTTTTACCCAGCCTCCTTTTGAAGACCCCCAAGGTGGAAGCAAGTACCACTTCCCTTGGAAGTTGGTTCCAGATCCTAGCCGCCCTGACTGTGAAGTAGTGCTTCATGATGTCTAGCCTGAATCTACTCTCAGTCAACTTATGGCTGTTATTCCTCGTTACTCCTGGTAGTGCTCTGGGGAACAAGGACTCTCCCATTCCCCACTGGTCCCCCCTGGTAAGTTAATAGACGGCCACCAGATCCCTTCTCAGCCTTCGCTTGTGGAGGCTGAACAGGTTCAGCTCTTATAACCTCTGCTCATAGGGCCTGCCTTGCTGCCCCCTGATCATGCAAGTGGCCCTCCTCTGGACCCTCTTGATGCTGTCCACATACCTCCTGAAGTGCAGCACCCAGAACTGGATGCAGTACTCCAACTGAGGCCTGACCAGTGTCTCAGAGGGGGAAGATCACCTCCTTGGACCTGCTTGTGATGCAAGAACTGCTCAAGAACTGAAGAACTGCTGCAGTACAGAAGAAACCCCCTCTCCCCCACAAATCACACACCGCTGGTTATGACTTATCACCCCTCCCTTGAACCTGTGCAGAAAATCCTCAAACAACTGCAACCCATACTAGAAAGAGACCCTATTCTCAAAGAGATCATCCCAGAGCCACCCACCCTAGCCTTCAAACAAGTACCAAACCTCACTAACCTCATCACCAGAAGCAAACTTCCTCAAGCCCAGAACACACCAAATGGATCCAGACCAGGACATGACAAGAAATGCAAAGCCTGCCAACACATCTCCACTACCCCCACAACAGAGCCATCAGCATTCCCAGACCTTACAGCTGCACCTCCAGAAATGTAATATATCTCATCCAATGCACCAAATGCCCCAATGGAAAATATGTAGGAGAGACCAAACAACTGCACACCAGAATGAATGCACACCGGAAATCTATCAGAGACAGGAATACCCAATTACCTATGGGGGCACATTTCTCACAAGAAAGCCACTCCCTCTCTCCAATCTCTCAGCCCTGATCCTCAAAGGAAACTTCATAGATTTCATAGACATTAAGGCTGGAAGAGACCTCGGAAGATCATCGAGTCCAGCCCCCCATCTGAAGGGCAGGAAGTTAGCTGGGGTCATAGGATCCCAGCAAGATAAGCATCCAGTGTGCTCTTGAAGGTGTTCAATGTAGGTGTTAGAACCACCTCTGATGGCAGGCTGTTCCAGACCATGGGGGCTCAGACAGTAAAGAAATTCTTCCTTATGTCCAGCCTGAAACGGTCTTGCAGGAGTTGATGACCATTTGACCTTGGCATCCCTTGGGGCGCTCTGGTGACCAAACTTTCCCCCAGATACTGGTGGTTACCCCGATAAACTTGTAGGTGGCCATCAGATCACTCCTTAGCCTGCGCTTTTCCAGGCTAAAGAGCCCCATGGCTCTCAGCCTGTCGTCATAAGGTCTGTTTTCCTGACCTCCAGTCATGCACGTGGCTCTCCTCTGGACTCTCTCAAGCTTCTTCACATCCTTTTTGACTTGTGGGGCCCAGAACTGGATGCAGTACTCCAGCTGTGGCCTCACCAAGGCCGAGTACAAGGGGAGAAGGACGTCTCAGGATTTGCTTAAGAAGCATCTATGGATGCAAGCCAGCATTTTGGTCACTTTACTAGCTGCAGCATCGCATCGCAGGCTCATGTTCATCTTGTGGTCAATGATGACCCCCAAGTCTCTTTCTTCAATAGCGCTAGCCAGCATAGCACTGCTGAGCCTATAAGGATGCTGCAGGTTTTTCCTCCAAAGGTGGAGAACCTTGCATTTTTCAGCGTTAAACACCATCAGGTTCTCATCTGCCCATTTGCTGAGCCTGTCCAGGTCAGCCTGAATCACCGACCTGTCTTCTGGTGTGGATGCTTTGCCCCAAAGTTTGGTGTCATCGGCGAACTTGGCCAGTCCGCTTCCAACTCCAATGTCCACATCATTAATGAAGATGTTGAACAATATGGGTCCAAGGACGGAGCCTTGGGGGACCCCACTGGTCACAGGACACCATGACGAGTGACTGCCATCAATTACCACCCTCTGGATCTGACCACGGAGCTAATTTCCCAGCCAGCGGATCATGGTGGACCCAAGGCCACAATTGGCCAGTTTCACCAAAAGATGATCGTGGGATACCAGATCGAAGGCTTTTTTGAAGTAAAGATATATGACATCAATCTCTTCTCCCTTGTCCAGGTGATAGGTCACTTGGTCATAGAAGGAAATGAGATTGGTCAAGCAAGACCTACCCGCAACAAACCCATGCTAACTATCCCTTAGGATGTTGACATTGGCCAGTCCATTAAAGATGGCCTCTTTAATAAACTTTCCTAAGATCTTCCCTAGGATAGAAATCAGGCTGATGGGTCTGTTGTTAGCTGGATCCACTTTCCTCCCTTTCTTGAAGATAGGCACCACATTGGCCTTCTTCCAGTCTTCGGGCACTACATCTGCTGGGAGGAGCAGTCAGCCAAGTCTGATCGCTCACGTCGGTTCTTAGCCAGACTGCAGGACCTCCATCTAACCCAGGAGGTGCACAGTCCCACCAGGGGAGACGCCTTGTTGGACCTAGTGCTGGCCACGGGTGATGACCTGGTGAGGGGGCTGCGGGTGATGGGCCACCTGGGAGACAGTGATCATCGCTTGCTGGAATTCACCATCCAGCGTAAGGTGGCAAAGGGCTGCAGCAAGGCAACAGCCCTAGACTTTAGGAGGGCTGACTTCAACAAGCTAAGGAGGATCGTTGGGGAAGCGCTGAGGACCCAGAGGGGAAGGGAATCAGATGTCGAAGGTGAGTGGTTGCTCCTTAAGGAGACGATCCTCCATGCCCAAAGGGAGGTAATCCCAACAAGGGTCAAAGGGAGCAGGAGGGCACATAAACCCCCATGGCTCACTAAGAGCATCCGGGAATGTCTCCTTGCTAAAAGGGAGGCATATACCCAATGGAGAGATGGGGTCATCGCCAAGAAGGACTATGTTATAGTCGCCCGAGGATGTAGGGGGGCAGTCAGGAGGGCCAAGGCAGAGTTGGAGATAGGACTAGCTTCCCGGATTAAGGACAATAAGAAGTCCTTCTTCAAATACATAGGGGGTAAAAAGAGGGTCCCGGGTAATGTGGGGCCCCTGCAGGACACGATGGGCAACTTAGTCATCACGCCAGATGACAAAGCTAACATATTTAACGATTTCTTTGCCTCTGTCTTCCTAAGTAGGGACCAGTTCAGCCACCTCCCTGCTGGGCCCCCCTCGGGCCCCGGGAGAGACACGCCTGGGCCAAGGGTTAGCGAGGAGTTAGTTAGGGTACTTCTGGAGAAGCTGGACGTGTTCAAGTCCGCTGGTCCGGACGATCTTCACCCTAGGGTTCTACAGGAACTGGCTGAGGTCATTGCAGGACCCCTGGCACGGCTCTATGAGCACTCGTGGTGCTCTGGCGAGGTGCCGGAGGACTGGAAGAGGGCCAATGTGGTCCCTATCTTCAAAAAGGGAAAAAAAGAGGACCCAGGAAATTACAGGCCAGTTAGTCTGACCTCAATCCTGGGTAAGCTCTTTGAAAAAATTATCCTGGCACACATCCAGGAGGGCCTTGCGGGGGAATGCATGCTCAGGGGCAACCAACATGGGTTTATCAGTGGCAGGTCTTGTCAGACCAACCTGGTGGCCTTTTACGATCAGGTCACCAAATCATTAGACGCAGGGGTTGCTGTGGATGTAGTCTTTTTGGACTTCCGGAAGGCTTTCGACACTGTCTCTCACCCTGTCCTCATCAAAAAGCTGGGAGACTGTGGTGTCGATGCCCACACGGTCAAATGGGTCGCCAACTGGTTGGAGGGCCGCACCCAGAGGGTGGTAGTGGATGGGTTCTTCTCGACCTGGAAGGATGTGGGCAGTGGGGTTCCGCAGGGCTCGGTCCTCGGGCCTGCACTGTTCAACATCTTCATCAGTGACTTGGATGAGGGGGTAGAAAGCACCCTGTTCAAGTTTGCTGATGACACTAAGATGTGGGGGGATGTGGGTGCACTAGAAGGGTGCAATAGGCTACAAGCTGACCTTGACAGGTTGCAACGGTGGGCGGATGAGAATAAGATGGGGTTTAACACTGATAAGTGCAAGGTGTTGCACATGGGGAGGAAGAACCGGCACCACACTTACAGGTTGGGGAACTCTCCTCTTGCCAGCACGGAGACGGAAAAGGATCTTGGAGTCGTCATTGACTCCACGATGAACATGGGCCGGCAGTGTGGGGAGGCAGTCAAGAAGGCCAACCGTACCCTGTCATGCATCCACAGATGCATCTCGAGCAGGTCCAGGGAGGTGATCCTCCCCCTCTATGCGGCACTGGTCAGGCCGCAGCTGGAGTACTGCGTCCAGTTCTGGGCGCCACACTTCAAGAGGGACGTGGACGATATGGAAAGAGTTCAGAGGAGGGCCACTCGTATGATCAGGGGTCAGCAGGGCAGGCCTTATGAGGATAGGCTACGGGACCTGAACCTGTTTAGCCTCCACAAGAGAAGGCTAAGGGGGGACCTTGTGGCCTGCTACAAACTGGTCAGGGGGGATCAGCAGGTATTGGGGGAGTCCCTGTTCCCCCGTGCGCTGCCAGGAGTGACCAGGAATAACGGTCACAAACTGGCGGAGGGTAAGTTTAGATTAGATATTAGGAGGCGCTACTTCACAGTCAGGGTGGCTAGGGCCTGGAACCAGCTTCCAGGGGAAGTGGTGCAGGCTCCTAGCCTGGGGATTTTTAAAAGGAAGTTAGATGAGCACCTTGCCGGGGTCATCTGACCCCGGTGCTCTTTCCTGCTAAGGCAGGGGGTCGGACTAGATGATCTACCTAGGTCCCTTCCGACTCTAGCTACTATGAAACTATGAAACCAGAGAGCCAGGAGTTTTCAAAGATCTGTGCCAGGCCTGGGCTATGATGCTTGCCAGCTCCTTGAGTACCCTGGGGTGTAGATTTTCAGGGCTGGCTGACTTGAAGGTATCCAGCTTCTGAAGATGCTGACCTCGTGAAGGAACATTAATGGAGGGCAGGGGATCTCCCTCACCCAGACCGCCTTGTCCTGTGGTGGGCATGGACGTCCTATGGGACTAATGAAAGACCGACGCAAAATACACATTTAATAGGCTGGCTTTTTCCTGGGCATCAGTTGTCAGTTGTCCCACCTGGTTCAGCAGGAGTCCAATGTTGCCCTTGCTTTTCTTCTGACTCCCCGCATCTCTGAAAAAGGACTTTTTATTGTCCTTACAAAACACTTCCCAGAGACAAGCCTATGAACGCCACTTCATCAACCTCCTGGATACTAAAAATCATGGGCTAAATATAGACATTGGATTTATGACACATTATAACCTGCCTGACATCTGACTCCCCAGGTATCTCTCCACTATTCATCCTCCTTCTCCCCCCCCATCCCCAGCCTGTCTCACCCATTGACTCCTCAGTCGACATCTTCACTGGCTGCCTATCTTGTCTGCATACCAGCCCAGCCTCTGGCTTCTTTACTTTTCATTCCATCCAGGAAGAGCAAACACCAACTGCTGAAACTTCCCTAGCCTGACGAAGGGTTTTTGAATCTGAAAGCTTGCTTAATAGTTGTTTTCCAACTATTTAAGTTGGTCTAAAAAAGATATCAGATTCACCCAAAGAACCTTGTCTGCCTATGTCCTTAGACCAACATGGCTACACCCTTGGAGAAAGAAGAATCTCCAGGAGAGCAACAGGAGAAGTTGTTTGAAAAGAAAAGGCACCAAGAACAGATAAATGTGTTAGTTTAGTTTAGGGGTAGACAGAACTTTAAAGGTTATTAAAAAAAATAGTTACACTGTAAGAAAAATTAGAAAATTGAAAAGCAAACTATCACTCTTCAGTATGAATGCTTACTATTTTAGAGTTCCCCACAAGTACTAGGAATTCAAAATACCTCTGAAACCTTCAGAAACCAAGAACTGTTTAGAATCCAGTAACATCAGCAGAAATGTGAACGGTCCTTCAAAAGGGGGGGGGGGGGGCAGCTAACAGGAGAATTGGAAGGATTTTGTGGAAAGCTGGAAATGCATGGAAATGATACACAATGGTCAATAAAAGAAAAGATGCACCATATGATAGGAAAGACAGATAAATCATAAAAAAGGTAACTAAAATAGTCAGCGCTAACATTTTGCACATACTGTCTGTGCACATCACTTTGTCTGTATGGCAAGTCTTTCAAGGGATGGTGCCTGGCATGACTGAATTCTAACTAGGACTTCTAAGCACTGCTTGAAATTAGGGGTGCACCGATAAAGATTTTCTTGGCTGATACCAATGGCTGATTATTAACCAGCCGTATTGGTTGGTGACCAAATTGATGACTGATTTATGGGAATGCAGCCTGGCAACTTGGAGAGCAGCATCCAGCCAGTAAGTCTGTTTGGGGGAAGGGACATGGGGGAGGGAAGAGCCATGGGCAGGCAGATTGAGGCCCCCACAGTGAGGGAGGGAGTGGGGCAGGGGCAGGCGCTGCCCAGCCAAGGCAGTGAATGTGACCCCACTGGGAGTGGGACAGAGTTGCAGAAGGTTCATTCAGGCAGCATGAGTGGTGGAGGGTGGCTCCCTGCCACTGTGTGCACCCACAGGGGAAGCATGCGGGGCATGTGCCCTCCCTGGATTTGTGTTCAGGTTGGGAGTGGGGTTCCGCAGGGTTCGGTCCTTGGGCCCGCACTGTTCAACATCTTCATCAGTGATTTGGATGAGGGGTAAAAAGCACCCTGTTCAAATTCGCTGATGACACTAAGATGTGGGTACACTAGAAGGAAGCATCAGGTTTCAATCAGACCTAGACAGGCTACAAGGGTGCGTGGATATGAATAGGATGGGATTCAACACAGACAAGTGCAAGGTGATGCACCTGGGGAGGAACAACCGGCACCATACCTACAGGTTGGGGAACTCCCCTCTTGTCAGCATGGAGGCGGGAAAGGATCTTGGAGTCATAATTGATTCCAAGATGAACATGGGCCAGCAGTGTGGGGAGGCAGTCAGGAAGGCCAACCGCACCTTGTCATGCATCCACAGATGCATCTCGAGCAGGTCCAAAGAGGTGATCCTCCCCCTCTATGCAGCACTGGTCAGGCCACAACTGGAGTACTGCGTCCAGTTCTGGGCACCGCACTTCAAGAGGGATGTGGACAGCATCGAGAGGGTCCAGGCGAGGGCCACTCGCATGATCAGGGGACAGCAGGGCAGGCCCTATGAGGAGAGGCTATGGGACCTGAACCTGTTCAGCCTCCAAAAGAGAAGGCTGAGGGGGGATCTAGTGGCCTGTTATAAACTAGTCAGGGGGGGATCAGTGGGCACTGTTCCCCCCATGCACTGCCAGGAGTGACCAGGAATAACGGTCACAAGCTGGCAGAGGGCAGGTTTAGGCTAGATATCAGGAAGCGCTACTTCACGGTCAGGTTGGCTAGGGTCTGGAACCAACTTCCAAGAGAGGTGGTCCTGGCTCCTACCCTGGGGGTTTTTAAGAGGAGGTTAGATGAACATCTTGCTGGGGTTGTTTGACCCCAGTATTGTTTCCTGCCATGGCGGGGGGGTCAGACAAATGATCTACTCAGGTCCCTTCTGACCCTAGAAACTATGAAACTATGAAACCCACTGTGGGCTTGGGACCACGTTCTGTTCCAGCCTTTTTCCAGTGGGGGGTGGGGCTGGGCCGGGGCTGAGCTCAGGGAGGGCGGGGTGGAGCAGTATGGGTGGTGGTAGCACTGGGAGGGGTGGCTACAGAGAATTTTGGGGTGGCTATAGCCCACCCCATAGCCACCTCTTCCAATGCTGCTGCCACCCACTTAGAGCCCAGCCTTGGCCCAGCCCCCCTGCTGGAAAGAGACTGGCACATCCCCTGGCCCTGAGCCTACAGTGGGCATCCTGCCCTTGCTCCACGCACAAATTCAAGGGGGCCCATGCCTCTTCTGGAGGTGCACACAGCAGTAGGAATCCACCCCCCCTTTCCATCTGCCGTGGCCCCCAGATGAGCCACCCATGGCTCTGTCCCACTCCTGGCGGGGTTGCACTGGCCAGTGCATGCACACAGCATTTATCAATGATATTATCAGCTACACTGGCCAAAAAAAGCCAATTGCCGATAATGTTAATTTTCCTTTTATCAATGCCAATTCAATATGCCACCCATATATTGGTGTACCTCTACTTGAAATAGAAGTAATTATGGAGAGAGCTTAAGACCCTGCTCCTACTCTCACTGAGTCAACAGAAAAACTTGCATTAAGAGGAGTGAGATTAGGATCAGACTATAAGCAGCACACACAAGGGACCACAGTGAATTGTCCCAGTTCTAGCCAATGGAATGAATGTGCAAACCTATTGAAAATATAGCTCAAAACATCCATCAGCTGGTTAAAATGGCAGTTATCTTACTATTTCCTTATCTTGGGTAGACTAGAAATACGCACACCTTCTTCTCAGCCTGCAAATATAATAGTCATCCTTTTGTTGTTTGTCGCTCAATTAGGGCTAAGTAAATGTTCTTTTTTTTTTTTAGCATCACGTGCATATGACCTGAACCCACAGTACCACCCATGAGAGTATATCAGGATACATATGAACTCAGCCTTAATGTTACTATTGTGAAATAGTAACAGGGGTGGACAAACAGTGTTGGCTATTACTAACTGAAGGATAATGACCTAATTGCTGTGGAATGACATGCTAAGCAGTCAGAGGACATAAACACCCTCCTCATTAAGGCAAAGCCCTGTTCTGAATTTCAGCCCAATTCAGTCTGATCTGAACAAAGGAAAATCGGAATGTAACAAATCTATTCCAAACCAGTTCCTTCATTACCAATTTCCTGAATTCTAAATGATCGCCCACCCATGTTTTTGCATAAGAGTAACAATCATACTGAAGCCCAAGGGCTAGGTTTTACTGCCCAATACCATCTCCCCAAATTTATCCCCAGACACGCAGCCATTCAAGGTTTAACACAGCATATTTATACATACTAGCCTGTCCTCATCTGGGCCAGAAAGGCTATAATTGAAAGAGTATAAGAAAGTGTGTTACTGTACAAGAACCAAGAAATCCTTGGGGGGGAATATTTTTTTAAGCCACTTTTATCTTCCTCCGATTGTGGGGTCAGCTAATGAGTAAGCTTCTTGATACATGTTACAGCAACATTAGAGATGCTCTAACTGGCCACAGATCCAATTGTTCATTCTGATATGGGCCTAGTGATTAATCATTTATGCCTTTCTTCCTGAACATGTCCCTGGTTATGGAGGAAAGTAAAAAGGACAATGCAGGATCAGCTTTAAAATACCTTGCCTTGCCTGAGGATTCTCTAAGTACAAAAACTGTCAGGAGCTGGATCTTTTGGATTTATTTTTTGCCAGAGCAAGGCCCACAATTTAGTTTCAGCCTGAATCATCTAGAAATAAAACACTTTAAGCCATAATATCTTACAGCATGAAAGGGAAAGCCTGCCTGATCAAAATGAATGTCAAGGCACTGAGATTTCTATTTACCTCCTGTGACAGGAGTATCAATATTGGAGCCTTTCTGGGAGTGGCTCCACCCTCCTGTAATGGGCCAACTGCCTGCTTACTCACCAGCCATGCCTTGATCTTATTTGATTAGAAGATAGTTGTAACCAGCAGGAGGCTGCCCATTTTTCCGCACCCCGGTGACAGGGGGCGCTACCTGCAGCTCCTTTTCCTTCCCTACACCGCAGCCCAAGGCTCGCAGATGGAGTTGACATGGTTTAACCTGGGCCTTATTGTTTTCTGGCCCTCCTCTTTACTCCCGGGGCTCTGCACTACCCCTTTTTTGCTCACTCCGGGGCTCCCCACTGCCCCCTCTCGCTCCAGGGCTTCTGGGCTGGGGCCAAGGCACCCCCTAACAATGCTGCGCCTCTCCAGTGCCAGGAGGCCCCACGCTACTGTGGAGCTCCTATGAGGCCTCCTCCACACCTAATATCCTCGCCCGGTCCTCCAGTCAAAACAGTAAACGTAAAACATAAAAGCCCCTGGGCCACAACATAAAAACTAGACCGCCCGGTCAAACAAAAATCTACTTCCTACTAGAGAGCGGGGGAAGAAGGGCTCCACCAACCTCAGCAGTGACCAGGGGATGCTGTCATGGCCAGAATCCTCCCCTCTGTCTGTCTAAGCTCAGTCCCTGCTCCTACAGCTGCTGGAGAAGGACTGCCTTCCTAGCCTCCTACCTGGGCTTAAGAAGGGATAAGCCCTGCCCCTTTCTGGTCAGCTGGTTTTACCAGTTGCCCCGGCAACCAGCACCTGTGCAGCCCTGCTGACTGGCAGCTGAACCTCCCCCTTTCTGCCACTAGGGGTCTCCCCAGAGCAGTCTCCGCTCTCAGGCACAGGGCACCTGAGTGCACTGTGACACCTCCTCTCTCCCTCTCTCCCCATACTCCTCCCCGACATACTGGGTACTGTCATCACTTGGAGCTTGTGCCACATGTCCAAGTCACTTAGCTGAACTTGCCAGAGGCATGCAGGAGGGTTGCAAACTACAAGACTTTCTAAGTGTCACTGAAATGTGTGGGATCGGCATGCAACCCTTGGGCATTTTCTTTTCCTCAGATTGTGATAATAAATCGTTCACTGCCTCTTGGGTTGCTTTCCAATGTAAAAGAATATGGTAGCTTTTAAAATAATTCTGGAACTGGATGGTTGAGTTTGTAAGCAGAACTTCCACTAACTCTATTTCTTTCCTTATTATAATTAAGATGATATAGGAAATAATGTGAGACTGGGCTGGAGACAAGCATCTCCTCTGACTGGTTAGGGCTGAGTTCCTTTTACCCATTGAGCAAGCACCTCCAAGATCCTGTGACTCTAGCAAGGCTGTTGGAATGAAAACCACTATAAAACAATAGTGGTCTACCTAGGACAGTAACCCAACTCCAAGGAGTTCTAGGGATTTAGTTTATACCCATCTGTACTTCTGAAGATCTAATTTAAAATATACTGTCAGTTTAAAAATACAAGAAAGCAAATAAAAAAGCAAGAAAAGCAAAGTAAAAATCTTGCTATAAAATCAGTGCAATCTATAAAAATCAAACATCTTTTAAGAACAGCAAACCCACTTAAGTAGTCAAGTTAAATAAGAGAATGTGGATCTGACTCCATCTATAGGCACCAACTTTTATTTTTGCCGGGGGAGGTGAAAGGGCTAAGATTATGGACATATGGAAAGCTTTAGTCATTTCAGGTGACAGCCCTTTTCCTGAGGGGGGACAGGGCCCTCAGGCCCCCACGGACTCGACACTTCCGATTCAACCTTTTTTCCTAAATGCTGGAATACAACCATGCAACTAGACTGGCCCTTATTATGAAACTAATAGTATCAGAGACCATATTCTGAAAACCATTGATATGAAAAAATACTGGAAATGAACATATGTTTGGCATTTGCTAATTTAGGCAGCCATCTTGGGTTGCATGTAACATCCTGCCAAAGATGTGGTCATATAGCATTACAATGTGGACATAAACCCATGATTGTAGTAAACTAATAAATTCACTAAAGTCAATTTCTCAGTGGTGGTGTTCTTTAAGATTATTATTGCATGATCATCACTTATACTTCAGGAGTTTTTTGCAAATGGAAATTACAAGAAATTACAGGACCCCCCACCTTTTTCCCCCAGTAGACTATTAGTTAAGGCACATGACAAGTGAATGGGAGACCTAGATTCTCAGAGTGAATTTAATCCGTATCTCTTCCTTTCCAACAGAGTACTCTAACTAGCATGCCAGGGGTTAGACACTTACAGGAGGTATATACACAGGATGATTTTATTTCACCACAGGGCAAAATAGAAGCCCAGCCTCTGCATAACTGCCAAGAACTTGAACTTTCACTGTTCTACACGTGCCATCCAAGCACCCAAAGTGGCACATTTTTTAACCCTAAAACTCTTTTAGCTGTAAACCTTCACCCCAAGAGTTTGTTTTCCATCTAATACCCTCTAATACATTCTACTGAATATTTTTTCTTTGTTTGCAAAATCCCCCAGCATTTTGAAAGATAGGGCTGCAATTCCACAGCAAACATTTTAGCTAAGACTGCAAATGCAGGAGTCATCTGCTGCTGTTACATGTTCTTTCTCTTTACAATGGCAAAGGTTATTCCAGTGGCAGATTGCACCATCCTATGGGAAATTTGCCTTAGTTTCTCCTTGCATCACCCCACCTGTCACCAGAACGGATGCCAAAATGCAACATAGCATCTGGAGAACACGACAGAGGAGAAATGGCTCTGCAGCTGTGTGGTGGGCCAGCAAAGGGTGCTCCTGCACTGAGCCACCCACTTACTGTGCCTGACCAAGCTCTGAGTGTTTCCCTGGGGCACCTCACGTCCAGCCAACCACCTTCCCAGAGTACACCCACCCAGAGTATACCCACAAGCCTGGGGTCACCGCAGCCACCATCCAGGAGTCTCGGTCTGTCTACGGCCCTGTACTTCCTGGGATACACAGGCCTTATAGAACTGGAGGGTGCTCAACCCACTGCAAGAACTTGGGGTGCTTCCCTTGGCCTGGAACACAAATAGTAGCCTCCCTTAGTCAGCTGGACCAGGGGGACATGAAGGCACGCTCTTACCCCTCCCTCTCCCAGTGACTCCACCATGCTAGGTACAGTGGAGTATTGGTTACAGAGAGGAGGCTTGGGGAAGGATTCAGGATAGGGAGGAATCACAGAATAACTTTAGAGCAAACAGTGTGGCTAGGTAGCCATTGATTACACATCTGCTGTACTGCAAGCTATATATCTAGATAGGCTTTATCACAAGTATCATCCAGAGGCTGGTTGAGCTTTCTTCTGGAGGCAACAAGTTCAATGTGTGTCTGGTTTCAAGAGAGGGGGAGATCCCCCTCTCTCTGTCTGGTCAGTTGCTTACATGTTCCCCAAAAATGCCTCTGCCCATTCCAGGAAGAAGGGACCTTATATATCCCTGTCATGACCACATCACTAAGGTCCCGCCAGCAGCAGCCCCATTGGCTGATGCCTGGTGCTTTCAAGTGACCTCACTGTCCAGGTCCAATCAGGCAGGTGTTTCTGATGCCAGCCAACCAGTTTAAAAAGCAATACTGGCCATCCGGTGGTATGGGCCCCTACTCCATACCATGAGATCATTGCCAAAACAGTAAAGAGGTGGAGTTTCCCCCTTGGCTACCCGTAGCTTCTCAGGTCCGCAGGAGCAGGATCCCCCTCCCTCAGGAACATTTCCAGCTCAGGTTACAACTCGGTTACACAAAACTGATGGGGGGAGGGCTGCCTGCCCACTGCAGTGACCATGGCAACCAAATTGACAGACAGGTGATAAAACAATGGCAAGGGAAAACCTGATAGTAGAGTTTGGGGAGATACTGAGATGGCATTTTGTCACAAGCTGTGGTTGACAATCTGTCTTTTGCATGCATTCCCACATAGCTTTTGGTGAGGATGAATGACAAGAGAGGTAAAATACCAGAGGCTGACCTGAGCAAGTCTGTCACAGTGAAATCCCAGTGTCTTATCTTCATGGTTTCTATATCAGTATAGCTAACTAATTAGAGACCCGAAGTATAAGATGCAAGAATAACTTCCCCCTCCCCTAAAGAGGCCCAAAGATAAGAAATAAGTAAATACAGTGATAATGATAACACTCAGACATTCTCTGCAGCTCCTTCTTATCCAACTGACTTCTCTCCCACAGCTCAGAAACAGGAAAAAATAAATAAAAAAGAAAGCACAGAGATTGTTTTGTATTATGATTTGTTTGTACTGTGTCATGGAACTTGGCAGGCTTTCACAGGAGGTCACAGACTGCGGCTGCCACAGTGCAATGCTTGCGGTTTCAAACATTGAAGTAAAAATACTTCTTCCCATCCTTTAATCATAAACAAGTGTTTAAATCCATTAAAGATGTCTCCATTAACATGCTGCCTGGGAGAGGCCACAATGACAAATGTATACATTGCATGCTTCCCCATGGTTGCTAGGTTCAACCTGCATTTCCATAAGCAGAAGAAGACTTGAGTCCTTCTGGGATTTAAGAGAGAGCATCATGCTTCATGACTGATTTTTAAACTGTGTTATGTAGAGCCTTGGGGGTTCTGTGATAGGTAACCAGGGGTTCTGCCAAGAGAGTAGATGGCTGGAAGGCAAGGCGCTGCCCTTGTGGGGCCAGGTCACCTGGCTCCGTATCAGTCTTTAGGATAGAGGTAGTGGTTCTGTGGCAGAAGAAGTGATGAAAGGTTTTTGTGACTTTAGGAAATTTGAAAACCACTGTAAAGAATGGACCAACAGAGAACTAAACCCAGAAGCCTCCACAGTAGCAAAGGAAAGCAGCCTGGTGGTGCAGGACAATCCTGAAGTGGCCTTGGGTTTCCATGGCTCTTGGGAAGATGGTAGGAGGGTACTAAAATACATGTTTCTTCTCCACCCCTTCTAAAAGGAGCATATACTGGAAACCTCTATGAATGCCTTTTTCCCACTATGTAAAAATAGCTTGCCTACAGCAGAATATGGCAGCAGAGAACAAGTACACTGTGCCCAGCCTCTGCTGAGCATCTCTGTCACCCCGAGCAATTACACTGGGTCTGTATGTGCTAGCTCAGTGATCACAGAGAGGGTAAAGCAAATGGAATAGCCAGGAGATCCCAGGAGCATGTTGAAATGAAGTTGTCAGTCCCAGAACTCGGCTCTTTGGAAGCCTGCACAGCTGCTTAAACCCCGACAAACCAGTAATCTCAGCTCCATGTGCTCACGGTGACCTGGAGAATATTTGGGTCAGCAACTGATTATAGGCAATATGGAATGGGGAGGCCAGAAGGTTTTTTAATGCTTTTTTTTTTTTTTTTTTTAGAGAAAAGTCACTGCAAGCAGTTGAAAGAAGCCTCATGAAAAAAAAGGTTATGGATGCGAAATGTGAGAGGATATAATATTTACTTCATATTTTTAAAGCATCAGGATAATTTAGGCTGCATGTAAGAGTTTATTGACAATTCTGTTAATCACCCAAAAATCATCTGCTTGGGACAGTGGTAAGTAACAGACAAACTAATCCATCAGTTCTTGGAAGCAAAGCCCCTGCTTTGGAACAGTGTGAAACCACAAATACTATCCATGTGCAAACAAATGTGACTTCCAGTTTATCATTTATATTCTCGCCACCCTAAAAATGTCTTTCCTCTTCCTGAATCATTAACTTGTGTGAAAAAAATTGAATCAGACACTATTAGAGGAAAGAAAGAAGCAGCAAGCAATCCACAAAATTAAAGAAAACAATAGGCGTTGCATAATGTTTCCATGGGAAGGCTGCGAAATAAAAAAAAGACAAAATGAATAATGGGAAGAAGTAAACAGGCCTTTCAACAATATTCCAGTAAATAGCAGTATGTTTCTTCTCTCCATAAAAATGTTTGTGAACGCTGAATTGGTTTAAGCTCACTCTGTGAATAAATACACCACCGTGTAGGAGTATTTCATGCATGAAAGTAAACACCAGTTTTTTTATTCGGTGAGGCTCCTTTCATAAATTTAGAGCTCAGTAAGCCAGACAGGAACAAATGGTCATCATCCCAAGGAACCAATGCCACTGCCAGCCAAAATAATATTGTACTGACACATAAGGCCAAATCTTTAAAGGTGATGAGTTCCCTCAACTCCATTTGAAATCAGTGGAACTGGAGAGGGCTGAGCAGCTTACTAAGAGGTACTTAGCTTGCCACTGCTTTTAAAAATGTGGTTTGGCAGTTTTATATGGCTGCGATTATTTAGAAACAACAATTTCAGGTAGTAAACGGAAGACAGTTTTTCAGTAAATATGTTAATAAGATGCTTTCTCATTAGTCCACAGAGTTTAACAGGGACAGCCACAGCAGTGGACAACTGTCGAACTTTTTGTAGCACCAAACCCTTTACAACACAAATATCAAGTCTGGTGGGCATTTTAGTGCACATTTGTTTTTTGGATGGAAAGTTCAGAACAGCCTTGGTGGTTTTGATTATGTGGGGATGCCCTTTTCTGCAGCATGCTGCTGTAACTTTGTATGTACCATTAACACAATCAGTTTTTGAGGAGACAGAACACAGTTTACATTTTTTCCACATGCACTCAGTTTTGGGGGCTATTTTTACCAAGAATTAAAGTTATAAAACAAACGAGATTCCAAATATTTGTGAAATATTTTTTCCCATGATACAAGTGTGTGTGCGTCTCTCTCTATATAATCTTATAGTTGATTTCCATTCTGTCTATTCTCACTCAGAAAAGGAGCTAAAAGAAGGGTGAGAAAAAGCAGATGTCTTCTTGGTGATAGTATTCATTATAAAACAAAGGACTTGATCCGGAACTTGAATATGTTGTTGTATGCAACTTTTCTGTAGCCTTCCTGCCTTCAGAGGTTTTCCCCATCACTGTTTTAAATACCTGCTCTTAATAAAAATCCAGATGTGGGTCACTGTCTAACTGGCATAATTTGACCTCTAATATATTATATGATTATAATGATATACTTACAGTTCTCCTGAGGATGGGATGTTTGAATATACAATACATGTAACAAAACAGTACTTGACATGGATTATACATTGTATCTACAGGCTTCACAATCAATGTACGATTTTCCATTAAAGTAACTTAATTCTGGTTTCCATCTCAGCTCAGCAGTCTTAGGCTAGGGACAGAAATTACACATAAACCAGTATAACTGATCAGAAACCAGTTAAATATGTAACACAACAGACATTTAGTGCAGATAAGTTTACTTTCAAAATGGCTAGAACTGGCTTAATATAAAACTGGATGTCTACAGTATCAGACTTAACTGATTTAGATTAAAACAGTTATTGAACTTCTGTCCTAGATCTCCTCCAGATTCAAGTTAACTCTCAGTCCCCGCAACATACCAGGATGCTTTGCACCTGCTTTGCACCTCCCCCACAACCGCCCTTTGCAGGGTAGGCAGGCTAGCCTGGCTCAAGCTGTCTGCTCCAACTGAGCAGAGAGGCAGGCCCAACCCTCCCTCTCCCTCCCACCCAGCTTCTGGCCTGGGTCACTGCAGACATGTGGTTGCTTTGCCAGAATCAAATATGAATGCCTGTTCACTTGCTTATCAGTTCAATCTATGCAGTTAAGACTAACCTACAAAGATTCAATTGATTCAGCCTCAGGCTTTTTGGCCATCTGTACTTAGCCTTAGTCTAATGCAGTGGTGCTCAGCCTTTTTTCTTGGTGGGCCAGATGGGCAGGATAGGCAGTGTCCGGCCCATTAAAGTATTAGTGGACCAGGCACCAGGATCCAGCTGGTGGCTTCAATATGGTACCAGGGTGTGGCACAACAGAACTCCATCCAGCTGCACTGAGGGGGCCAGAGGATGTGTCCCAGCCCCTGATTCTTCTGCATGGGGGAAGGAAGCATGGCCCAGCCCCACTTCTGCTGCATGTGTGGAAGGGCATGGCCCACCCCAATTCTGCCACATGTGGGGGGAGGGGGAAGGTGGAGGGGGAAAGGGAATGAGGGAATTTGGCAGTGGGGGAGGATGGCTGTATAAGGGCCACTGCTTCTCAGCTTCCAGATTTCCTGACCTGTGGGAAGCCCATGGGCAAGATTCAATGGCTCTGCAGGCCACATTTGGCCCACAGGCAAGAGGTTGAACACCCCTGGTCTAATGCACTGGAGGACAATGCATCCCAAAAACCTGTTCCAGGCATCTCATTGGTTTGGTCAAATGAATGTATTTGTCCTATTTTCAGAAAATTCCTCTCTTCAGCTAGGGAGTGCAGTAAGGGGCTGCAAGTGCTCTGGTATCCCATCGTTCTCTCCTTCATATCCCAAACCCCTCTCCACACTACTTTCCAGTGCATTCAGCTGAGACCAGAGATTGGAGACAGCCAAGCATGCCAGAGAGCAAGGGGGAAGTGAAAAGCTGCAGGATGCCAAAGGACCTTTATACAGGAAATACTTAGGTAACCTTCCCATCTAACAACACTTTTCAAGGTCTTCCATTCTGACAGTTGAGAAATATGGTCACCCTACTCATATGCTTATACACATGATAAGTAAGAAAGCCTTTTGTGACCAAGTACTGGGAATAGTTACTTAGTAGTATTGCAGGAATCCTAATTAGGTAAAAAAAACCTAACACTAGTTTTCTATTAAATTAGTTCTTTGAACTGTTCTAACACAACCGTCTTCATTATTAAAGCACTAATTTGCTCTTTCCCAGGTGCTGGATAGTCTTTCTTCCATTTCAGATTTCTTATTATGGTTTTTTTCCCACATGATACAGCAAATCACCTATTAGTACATATGGGAAAAAGCAGCCTATCCTTTTAACATCTGGTCCAAAGCCCACTGGAGTATATCTAAACCCAAGGGGATCTTTGCTCTTTTTAAAAACTCCGTCAGCTAACAACATTTGAAATCTAACTTAGGGTCTACAGTAGAGAGTGCTTCAGACTTTCCAAATCATATTAGCTGGGAGTAGTGAAATTAGAGAGCAAAACTGAACATTTAAAGTCAATTGGTGTGAGTGAGGTTTAGGTTAAGCCTTCTATTAATTCTTCTTTTTTGAATGATCTGAATAGAGATGTAAATTTTTTCATCTCTAAACTTAATTCAAAATTATTCTGTGAATATTTTTCAGAATGCATTTCAGCCTGTGTTGCACATAAACTAAGCCTTGAAAGAACAGCGTAAAAAACAGTAGGTACATCTACACAAGATGCTAAATAAATAATAGACTAATTCTACTCTGCATTAGTGCATCACAGCAAAAGTCATGCTAATTTACAGCAGAATTAGTCTACTGTGCATAAGCATCACTAATAGACTGTGTGCCAGTGCTACTGTGCAGTAGTGCCAGTTATTGTGCATTGAGTTAGTACTTGTTATTACAGGTACTAAACCTAATGTGCAGTAACAATGGTACATTAATGCATGTGTAGATGCACCCAGTTTATATATGTTTAGACTCAAATTTTAAATCCAGGCATCCTTCCACATTACATGTGTATTCTGAAACACTGTGCCAGGACATCAGCAACATGTGGAGAATAAGCAAATGGAGGAGCTGACTGTGGGAGGTAGCTTGCCACACCCTGCCAGGGAAGCATCTTGCACTATTGGGTCCAGAAGAGGCAGGATATAAATTATGAAACCTCTAAACTCAGTGTAACTAGACATACACAGTGTGCATAGCTAAGCACAAAGTTATGGTGACAGTTCGTAGTAAAGCAACTTTCAGTTTAAAAAAAAAATACTTTGGAAGCCAGTTTAGAAAAAAACAGACTCCCCCAATTCTCCTAAATTCTTTTAATTAAAAATAAAAAACCCACTAGAGAAATTTATTACAAAACATCAAATGGCCAGCGCAGTTTGCTATATAACAGAAGGCAAATTTGTCTTACACATCTAGAGCAATTTGTTGGCTTGCTGGGGAGCCCTAATAAAGGAAAAATAGAACTCAGAGGAGGTTATTCAAAGATATGATAATGGCATCTCTCTGTTAAGTCTCTAATCACAAGGGGTAGCTCTCCCTAACTGAGCCAAACTCTTCCAAGGAAGAAACCTCTGGTGATACTGCATCATTTTAAAAGGATAAGGTTTGGGTTTTTGGGGGGTGGGAGAGTGGGTATGTTTTAGATTTAAAGGAAAACAGCTCTGATGGAGAGGACAGGAAATGAGATTGTTGCAGTGGTTGACTGTGCATTTTGTGTTTCATCTGTAGGCTGGGGAATTTAAAAATGTCTGAAAATCAGATGTATTTTAGGCTTTAGTTCCCCGTTTACCAATCAAGGAGCTGTTATTACTCCCATAATCACCAGAAGGGAACTCTTTCGTAGTGACCCTAAAAGGTGGCCAGCCCCTTTGGGTACTAGGGAGCTTGGAGGGGAAATGGACTGCTCTTTAGGCAGTCTGCCCTGAAGTTCCTGCTAGAAGTGATACACCCTTCATTGGAGCATGAAGGTTGCAAATGAACTAGAGCTGTGCATCTGGCTGAGTTGGTGCCTAGGCAGGGACTGCCATTGTTTGTCAGCAAATATGCCTAACTGCAGCTTCTGTAGTTCAAAGGTTGCAAGAAACAGATACATTTTTCTAAACAGGTCACTAACCCACAGCTTCCCTTTAGAAACCAATGCTTAGTACCCAGGAACTCCTGGGTTCTCAAAGAGCACTGAACACCCCCAGTATTTAGCCTAAATGGAAAATGCTGCTTTACATATAAAAATAGCATTACTTCATTAACAAATTAAGTTTAATGCAAACTGTAGTAAGGAAGTGCCACTGGATAATGAAAACCCTATGTCTCAGAAGACTGCAACAAATATTTCATGTACTCTTGTAATATCAACCATTGCTTGGAAGGGAAACCATTAAGTGCCAACCATCTCCACAATGTTCTAAATGACCTGAAATATCCACACCATACAAGGCAATATGTTAGACCACAGAAGCAAGTTCTCTGAAGCATACACAAACTCTAGGACCTAAAAATAGACACAAGTGTTGATGTTGCAGGGTATCAATGAGACCAAACCATGTGACTGATGAGCACTCAAGAGTCAAGAAAATACTCATGCTATTGCTACTTTTTCCAAACAGAGAAATGACAGAAATGTTTTGATCTCTTCTCTCAAGAGAAATAGACCTGATGAGGTTTACTGATGATAAAGAGGCAAAGATGATTCTGTTTTTCTTCTACAGAAATATTTTATTTGCTGCTTGTAAATGAACTAGTCTTTGCTTTTTATGATTCTCATAACTTTTGTTCCTTAGAAGATAGGAACATAAACTGTATAAACCAGTAGCTCATTAAATCCAGTATCTCATTGTTGACCACAGCCAGTCCCAAATTGTTCAAAAGAAGGTGCAAAAACTGTAATAGACAATTCTGCTATAATCAGCCTCCAAGGAAATTTGCCTCTTTCCACCCCAAACCCTAGTAATTAAAAGGTTGCATCTGCAGCTTCTGTCACTGAAATGCTTTATGTCTTATGCACTACAGCATTGGGTCAGTAAATCCTGACATTAAGAAGCTTATGTCTAAGAACTTGCTTTACTGCAAATTATATCTGGGCTTCCAGTAAAGGCTTTTAAAGTAACTATTTCTTGTGACCTTGATGTTCCTTCTCTAGATTTCTAGAGACCAGGTCACAAGACTGTGGTTTCTTAGGTTTTTCTGAAGGGGGAGAGGAAGGGAAAGATACTGTTTCATGTCCTTAAAGAGGACACTCATTCTTGTCAGACCTTCAGGTTCTGCAGTTAGCTTCCCAAAGCAAATAAATCTGTTTATTCTCCCAGGTGTCTTTTTATTTTCAGGATTCCTTGTCGGAAGCAAGGGATAATCTCAATGAACTCATGTGTACATCTCATTGCCAATCCAAATGGTAAAAATGGCAAAGGCACAAAGCAATACTCAATGTGTACAAATAGATGGCTTCCTGTCAGAGCATTTGCCTTTACTGCAGTTAGACAAATATTACAAAAGTATGTCATAAGTGCTTCCAAACAGACAGCACTACAAGCAGTTGAATAGAAACAAGCAGGTAATTTAAGGATAGTGTTTTAGATTTGAGGAAGTATTCTGCCAGAAAACTTTTCTGCCTCAGCTGTGGACTCTTTTTAATGGGGACGGAGGTCCAACAAGAGATGGACTTGGCGCAGTTTGACACTGACCACTGAGGGGCAGTTGGAATGCGATCTTCAGGAAATGAAAGTCTGCATGTCCAGTCATTCCCTTGATCAGTCTCGTTTTCCCAGCTCGGCCTTTCTGAAACCTTTGCCACAGTTCTATAAATATTCTAGTAATGTTATTGGGCTTGAGTTACCGAAGGAAAGGGTAAGATCTAAGGGTATGTCTTCTGTGCAGTCCCACCCCCAATACTATTAAAATATAGACATTTCCCATCAGGACCAGCCCACAATTTTTTGGGGCCCCCTGCAAGGCATAGCTTTGGGACCCCCTGAAGTGAAGAAGGCATCAGTGGTGGGGGAGGGGCGGGGGCAAGCCCAGAGGCAGATTAAGGTTTACTGGGGCCCTGGGCAAGCACTATATAGGAGGCCCCCCTCCCCACATGAGAGCTGGGTGGGGGGGAGGGGGGCTTCCCCTCCTAGTGCTGGCAGGGGAGGCTGGGAGGGCCCTGCCAGGCAGGGGGGCATATGCCCGCCACTTCTCCCTGCTCCCCACCCCCACCACGGCCAAATATACACATACATGTGGCAGACAAGGTTCTAGGGCAAATCTGATATCTTTTATTAGACCAACTAAATAGTTGGAAACATTTTTCTAGCAAGCTTTCAGGTTTAAAAACCCTTGATCAGGCTGAGAAAGCATCTGAAGTTGGTGTGTGCTCTTCCTGGATGGAATGAATAGTAAAGAAGCCAGAGGCTGGGCTGCATGCAAGGCAGGTGGTAAGAATATAAATTGAGGAGTCAATGGGTGAGAGAATCAGTGAGTGAAAATCAGTGGGTTTCATGGAATCAATCCTTAAACCACTTGTTACTGAAAAAGCAAGTTTTGTCCAAGACACTGTAGACTTTCTACAAAAACTTAAAAACATAGACCACCTTCCCAGCAACACCCTCCTAGCCACCATGGATTTTACCAACTTATATACCAACATCCCACACCAGGATGGCATCCAAGCCTTCCTTACATACCTACAAGAGCAAGATGACAACTCTAAGTACAGACACAAAGATGTTCTTGGAATTATATGCTTCATCCTGACACAAAACAATTTCACTTTTAATAACACTTCCTTCAGACCATGGGCACACCTACGAGCACCAAAATGGTCCCACAGTATGTCAACCTTTTCATGAGCCACTTGGAAGAAGAATTCCTCAAAGACGGCACCATCAAACCCTTGCTGTATTAAGATATGTTGATGACATCTTCATCATTTGGACTGAAAACCTGCAATCTCTGATTGAGTTCCATCAGAAATTCAGCAATCATCACCCTTCCATCTGACTCTCTCTTAAGCATTCCAGCACCAACATCTCCTTTTTAGACACAATGATCAGCATCCAGAATGGTAAAATACAGACCACGTTATACAAGAAACCTGCAGACCAACTTACATATCTGCTAGGGCTGTGCGAAACAGCAGCGTTCCACTTCGACCAGCGTTTCGATGGAACAACATTCCGTTTCGAATTTTGTTTCAATCTGAAACCACCATTCTGTCGAAAGAGGTCTGCTGCGGCCCCTTTTTAGAGACTCAGAATTTGAGTTCTCAGGGACAATGAGCCTGGTTTGCAGTTTATTTGCTACAGAGGAACAATGTAATGTGTATGTTTGTGCATCTATATCTATACCTATATCTAGAGAGATTTTTTAACATTTTCTTTGTAGGGTTTTAATTTATTGTTTGTTACCCACTTGTAGTAAAAAGATAATTTTGGACTTTTTAATTTGTAAATAGTCACTGAGGCAAAATTGTAGTCAAGTACTGAACAGTAGGTTCTGTACACATGTACATGCACAGCAGAGTTGTACTACTACCCAGCACATCCACAGGGGTAACTCTGATGAATAAAACTATCATGGACCAAGCAGCAGCACCACCACCAGTTTGTGATGAGGGCAGCAGATGGCAATGCTTTCCCTTCTGAAGAGTTACATATATCCTTTGATGATGCTGTGACATAGTGAGTTCAAGTTGCCACTATAATAAACCTGCCCATTCCCCAGCCATGGGTCTACAAGCCCTCAATGGCCAAGCAGGCAGAAGATGTTAGGATCTCAATGGCTGTGAAGGTGGATGAACGCTGTCTTGGTCCCACAATCCAAAGGCTTACGACACAAGTGGTTCCTGAAAACCATGTCTTAAGTCAAAACACTGCAACTCAGAACTGATTTTCCTATAGGAACAATGTTATAAATGAGGGATTGGTTCCTGAACCAAGGCCTAATACCCTATTTTCACCAAAAATAACCCAGAATTTTGTACTCAATCAGTTATAGATGAGTAAATATAGCTATATTAATGTATGAATATTGTAAGTAGCAATCATATTGATTTGGAAGGACTTCTTTGAGGTGACTTTGCTAGACTTTTTGAAGAGTTTCTGGCTGGAGTCTTTTCAGCAGTCTTGGCTGCAGGTTTTTCTGGAGTCTTTGTCGCTTTCTTAAAGAAAGTGTCCAAGGCAGTTTGGAGAGATGTTCTCCAGGAAGATGGGCAAAGCAGCAAACTCGTTTGCTGGTGCAGTGTTGCGTTGCATCAAGCATTGTAAAGTCAAAACTAATACCAGTAAGTTGAAACAGGTTGTCAATTTATAAATGTAACTTGACAAGTGTGTGTCTATCTCTGGTATCTCTTCTAAAACTCTTACCTACTGTTGATATCAAGCTAACAAGCCTGAATTGTGGGATTATAAGAGATATTGTTCAGAAAATAATGTTGGTTTATTAAACAGATAGATAGGTCATTAGCTCTCCAAACTACAACACCAATGAGGCACTGCAGTGGCAAAGTGTATCCAGTAAGGCAATTGCTTAGGTGTTGTAAGCAGCATCCATATCCTCTCTCTCATGACATTTCCCCTATCCCCTCACCTCTGCAGAGAAGCTTACTAAAAATTATCCTGCAAAGATTACATCTTGACTCATGATCAGAGTAGGTGCATCAAAATCTGACTTCTGCTCCATGCTTCTACTCATACTTGGACTGTGGAAACACCTGCTTTTAGTCCCCATCTCTCAGCCAACAACAAATTGTAGATCAGTACCACAGTGGAAGATGCCTGTATTTTTACAGTTCAGCATTTCATTGCTGAATGTTTTTCCATTTAGCCATGTATTTATTTCAAATTCATTGTTAGACTAGCGATTCCAGGCTAGAGTCTGTCTGTGAATGTTAAATATAGGTTAAGAAATTACTTTCAAAGAATAAACAGGAGTTTTCTTCTTGCCTGACAAGTTCTGACTTTGTTATCATATATATTACACTTTGAATTTGTAACCCAGGAATTGGATTTTGGCCAGCATGAGTGGTTGCTAATTACTTTCCCTGTTCAGAGTATACCAATTATGCAATTATTTTTAGTTCAGCTGATAGGGATAATAGGACATAGGAAAATAAAGAATAATCAAAGAAAGAAAGCACATCCACACAGCAGCTGAAAGCAAAGTTGCACAGAGAATGTCAAATCTGTGGAGTCATTAAAGTTTTGCATCACTAAAGTTTTGTGGTGAATGAGTGGGTGAGTCACTGAGCAACCAAGTGTTACCTGAAGAGATTAGAGTTATCACTAGAGATGGGCTCTTAATTCCTTCTTATTATTACTTCTTCCTCCAACAAACCTTCTGGTATCTTTTGTGAAGATTCAGTCAAAGAAATACGTATGCGCTGTCAAGGTCAAACAAGGTCCCTTGCTAGTAAAACCTGTAACTTCAGTACAAAAAAAGCTTTGAGCAATTTGAATCTTTCCTATACTTTGAATTTCCTAATGCAGACAAGTAAATACAGTTTGACAGCCATAAAGCTTTTGTCCACAATTATCCACAGCTTCTCATACTGTAGGTGCCTAGCAGAAAGAAAGGGCTTTAAATAGTCATTTTGTTACCACTTTCGAAGCACTTCAGGATTTAATCAGCATATGCCCAGTGGTGCTTTTTCCACAATGTTTTTTGAAAACTGAATATATGAGATACAAATTATACATGTTAGAAATCACCCTACCCAACCTTCTGGTTTTGTCTTCAAAGAAAGTTCTCTGTAACTCTTTAAATGCAACAGGCACTTGTCCCAGGGGTGGCCACAACTCCCCCCCAGTGGCTGTTCAGCCCCTGCTATGGGCCCTCTGCCCCCAAGATCTGCCCTGCTCCGGGCACTGGGCCCTCTGGCCCCGATCTGCTCCTTTAGCCTGACCCATGGGCAACTGGTGCTGCCTTAGTCAGGTGGGGCATGTACCCCCCCTGAGACCAGTCCCACCAAACAGGGGGGTCCTCCCCCCGGGGAATCCTACAATGGCCAATCACTGCAGCCACTTCCAGGAGCGGCTGTGATGATCGCAGTAATCAGCCAGCACTTGCAGGGGGGCACCGGCGCTCCCACCTGCCCATTGCTTAAGTGGTAAGTATGGCCATACACCCCCTACTTGTTACCACTGGCCTGACTCCTGGCAAGGCTCAAGGCAGTCATGTACCTCCTGGCCAGTAATGTGACCTTCAAATCACCTCTCATAGTCCCACCCAAATCACTAGTCATAAACTGTAACCAAAAACATAAGCTCTCTGGCTAAAACTAAACCTCTAACTATATACCAAAACTCCTACCCACCCACGGGCCTAAGTCTGCTGCTAGCTCTCAGCCCTTCACATACTGTCTCCAGGCATAGCATGTTCACAGTCCATCTCTGAGCAATAGGCATCTCATCACAGAGCTCTTCCTGCCTTGGCTCTGGCCCTGGCTTACATCTCTCCAAGGCCCTGCTCCTTTCTGGTCAGGTGACTCCATAGGGGTGCCCGTAGGTGCCCTCTAATTAGGCTCACTAATTGGTCTTCCTGGCAGTCTGCCTGTAGCAGTGCCTCATCTCCCGTAGAGGGCTCCAGCCTAGTCTCACTGCAGAGCAAGTAGCACTGCAATAGGCTTCCTACTGCTCACGCAGCCATTGTCCTATTGTGTAAACACTCACGGTCCTGCTTCCCTGGGCCAGACCTCCTGCAGCTTCTCCCTTGCAGTATTCCACCACCTGGGGCTCTCCCTGGGCTCTTTCTCCCTTATAGTAACAGAGAGCCCCAAACTCTCTGTTATACTAAGGAACACAAATGGAAGAAAGACTCTTAAATATAAATGTGCTTAATGAGTGTTTCCTAGTAAGTTTTAGTTTTCCAGCTGTGTGTTTAAGTACACAGAGAAAACCTAAATAAGTTTAGAAAAATTAAGAACAAGTGGGGCAAGTACTCTGCTCCTGTTTTACTCCAGCAACTACATTTAAGTCATTGGATTTGTAGAGATGTAACTGAAAGAAGCCTTTAGCCCACAAAGCCCAGTGAAAGTCTAGAGAGCTTGCACACAAGAAGCAACAAGTGGTAGGTATATTTCAAAAGTTACTGAATAAATAGATGCCTTCCAGGCCCAGTGAATATAACAAGAGAAGAAGAGAGAGCCTACTGCATTATGGTAGCAGTAGTAAGGTTTACATGGGTTTGTTCATTCTGGACTTTTTAAAAATATGAGTAATTATCAGCAATTAATACTTGTCCCTGCCAAGCCATTTATACATGTTAGAAATGGTTTCCAGCTGCAGAGCTTGTATCCAAATTAGGCTTAGTATAAAAACTATGACAAAGATTGGTTTGTGGGCATTTCTCTTAAATTGTTCAAAATTTATATCCACTATATAATGGGTCTTAGGGGAGTTTGCTAGCTCATTCAAAATTTGGCCAAAGTTTCTGGGCAAACAAAACTGTTTTAGAAAAATGTAATTCAAAAGAAGCTTTAGCCCCTTGAGGATGGTGCCCACCAATTAGTTACCTGTAAAACCTGGACCAAAATAAAGCAAGCACTCTTATCACCTGTCAAGGGAACAAAGCAAGGGTGAGTCATCTTCCAGCAATTAGTTGGACCCCGAGTTATGCGGGGGATACGTTCCTGAAAAACACTGTGTAAGCTGAAACCATGTAACTTGAGGCATTAAGACAATGGAAAACAGGGGGATAGGGACCTGGGACCAATATTTGATAACATTATTTCATAATAAAAGTATATTTAAACACAAAATAATGGAATGAATAGCGTTATTAAAACCTTTACTCCCAGCTACGTGCTCATGCAGAGACAAAGCTTTAACCCTAATTGCTGTGCTGTCGATAACTGCTCCTTTTGTATTGGTCATTTCATTGATCCAAAGATTAAGGAGTTTCTTAACCTTATCTAAATGAGGAATTCTAGTTACCAGCAACACTCTCAAACTCACAGGGATTGTCATTTTCACACAGTCTCTAATTTTTTGCTCACTTTTTTAATGGTATGCAGTTGATTCACGTCAGCTGTATTGGCGAGCAATCAACACAGCACTATTACCTTCTCTTAATTTATCAAGGATTTCTATTTTCTGGGCCAGGGTGATAGACTTATGTGCTCTTTTGGGCACAACATCAAAGGCTTTCTTTGATGCCATTTTCACAAATATTCAGGGGTTAACGTAACCAAAAATGATGGACAATTTTGGAGGAGACGACAAGTGATGCTAACGCTATGTAAGCAGACTCCAAACTAAAAACTGCTGTACCACAAACAATGTAAATGTGAAGCAGGGTATCGTTTAAGTTGAAACATGGTCACATTATATAAAGCGTGTATACGTGAATCAGTGCAACTCAAAACCATGTAACTGGGGGTCCAACTGTAATCTTTTCTGTGGAAAACTACAGCTTGAAGACAGCAAGGGTACTTTGTTTTTTGCCACTTATCTGTCTTAAAAACAAATAAAACACACTTTAGCCTGTGTGTCAGTTTGATGTCAAACCTCCTCTTATTGTAGTAATCATTTTTCTGAAGGCTATAGTATACAGGAAACCCTCACTATTTGCAGGTTCGGGATTCGCAGTTTCAAAGATTCATGAATGCCGAATCTGCTTCTTAAATATACTTAAAGGTGCTCCTTGGGAGTTCTGCATTTGCCACTGCCAGGCTCTTGTCACCACCAGGCTCCTGCCACTGCCACCACGATCCCGCCTCCGCCGCTGGGCTCCCACTGTCACCAGCACAGCCATGCCCGCCCCCCGCAGTCACCAGGGCCACTGAGTTCATGAACACAGTTGGTGTTTATGAACACAGTGCTTTATTTGCAGATTTCTCCACTCACAGGGGATACAGGAAGGTATCCCCTGCGAATGGCAAGGATCGCCTGTATAGCATTTTTTTAAGAAGCCTCTAATGGTTCAAAGTGGGTGTGTCTACATGTGCAAATGCTGCTTGATGAGTTTACTCCAGAGTAGTGTACTCTGGATTAAACACACACTGGGCAGGCATCTACATGTGCACCTATCTACAGCTGTCTCCTGGTAGGAGCTGGGAGATTGCTCCTTGCCTCTGGGAGCTGACAGGGTGGGCTCTGGCAGAAGAGCCTGAGAGGGAACAAGGTCTCCTGCCCCAGCAGCAGGGAGCTCCTGGCCCTGGCTCCCCAATCAGGGACAGAGGGCTTGGAAAGAGCTGCAGAGGAGGGTCAGGTCCCAGACCCCTGACCCAATCTACCAGTGGGGCAACTAGCAGCAAGACACCTGCTGGGGGGGGGGGGGCTCTGCCCCACCAATGGATCACAGAAGGGGTCTGAGACCTGCCCCTCCCTCAAAGCTCTTTCCAAGCCTAATCACCCAACTGTGATGGGGCATGGGGCTAGAAATCAAGCTGTGGAGCTTGGACCTACTCCTGATTGAGACAGTTCCCAACCAGCCCAAGGCTGTGCAGGGAAGTCGGTGCAGTCCAGAGCTGGCTGGGGACTGCCTGAAATGGGACGGTCCACAGCCAGCTCCAGGCTGCACATGCTGACTTCCCCATGCAGCCTAGGGCTGGCTGGGCGGGAGCTGTCCCAGCCTGGGGCTGGTCCCAGCTAGCTCCAGCTGGGTGGGGAACTCTCCCTGAGCAGGGAGCTCCCTGTCCCATCTCCACAATGGCAGAGTGGGGGCTCCTTGCTGCCAGGGCAGGAAGACAGTGTCCACGCCCAGGATTTCATAGATTTCATAGACATTAGGGCTGGAAGGGACCCCGGGAGATCATCAAGTCCAGCCTCCTGCCCAAAGGGCAGGAAGTCAGCTGGGGTCATAGGATCCCAGCAAGATAAGCATCCAATTTACTCTTGAAGCTGTTCAATGTAGGTGCTTGAACCACCTCCGCTGGCAGACTGTTCCAGACCTTGGGGGCTCGGACAGTAAAGAAATTCTTCCTTATGTCCAGCCTGAAACGGTCTTGCAGGAGTTTGTGACCATTCGACCTCGTCATCCCTTGGGGCGCTCTGGTGAACAAACGTTCCCCCAGATCCTGGTGGTCACCCCTGATAAACTTATAGGTGGCCATCAGATCACCCCTGAGCCTATGCTTTTCCAGGCTAAAGAGTCCCATGGCTCTCAGCCTGTCATCGTAAGATCTGTTTTCCTGACCTCTGATCATGCGTGTGGCTCTCCTCTGGACTCTCTCAAGCTTCTCCACATCCTTTTTGAATTGTGGAGCCCAAAACTGGACGCAGTACTCCAGCTGCGGCCTCACCAAGACCGAGTACAAGGGGAGAATGACGTCCCGGGATTTGCTCGAGAAGCATCTATGGATGCACGCCAGCATTTTGGTCACTTTACTAGCCGCAGCATCGCATTGGAGGCTCATGTTCATCTTGTGGTCAATGATGACCCCCAAGTCTCTTTCTTCTGTAGTGCTAACCAACGTAGCACTGCCGAGCCTATAAGGGTGCTGCAGGTTTTTCCTCCAAAGGTGGAGAACCTTGCATTTATCGGTGTTAAACACCATGAGGTTCTCGTCTGCCCATTTGCTGAGCTTGTCCAGGTCAGCCTGGATCACCCGCCTATCTTCTGGCGTGGATGCTTTGCCCCAAAGTTTGGTGTCATCGGCGAACTTGGCCAGTCCACTCCTGACTCCAATGTCCACAGCGTTAATGAAGATGTTGAACAGTATGGGTCCCAGGACAGAGCGCTGAGGGACCCCCCTGGTCACAGGGCACCATGATGAGTGACTGCCATCAATCACAACCCTCTGGGTCCGACCACGAAGCCAATTTCCCAGCCAGCAGATCGTGGTGGAGCCAAGGCCACAACTGGCCAGTTTGGCCAAGAGGTGATCATGGGATACCAGATCAAAAGCTTTTTTGAAGTCAAGATATATGACATCAATCTCTTCTCCCTCATCCAGGTGATAGGTCACCTGGTCATAGAAGGAAATGAGATTGGTCAAACAAGACCTACCCGCAACAAACCCGTGCTCGCTATCCCTTAGGATGTTAGCCTGGGCCAGTTCATCAAGGATGGCCTCCTTAATAAACTTTTCTAAGATCTTCCCCAGGATAGAAGTCAGGCTAATGGGCCTGTAGTTAGCCGGATCCACTCTCCTCCCTTTCTTGAAGATCGGCACCACATTGGCCTTCTTCCAGTCTTCGGGCACTACTCCAGAGCGCCAGGAGTTTTCAAAGATCCATGCCAGGGGCTGGGCTATGACGCTCGCCAGCTCCTTGAGTATCCTGGGGTGCAGATTGTCAGGGCCAGCTGACTTGAAGGTATCCAGCTTCTCAAGGTGTTCCTTCACGAGGTCAGCATTGATGGAAGGTAGGGGATCCCCCTCACCCAGATTTCCCTGTCCCATAGCAGGCATGGGCGTCCCATGGGACTGATGAAAGACTGACGCAAAGTACCTATTTAATAGGTTGGCTTTTTCCTGGGTGTCAGTTGTCAGTTGCCCCATCTGGTTTAGCAGGGGTCCAACATTGCCCTTGCTTTTCCTCCGGCTCCCCACATATCTGAAAAAGGACTTTTTGTTGTCCTTGATGCCTGAAGCTAGTTGGAGTTCAGTTGCAGCCTTGGCTTTCCTGGTTTGGTCCCTGCAGGACCGGACCAGCGTGGAGTAATCCTCCTTGGAGGTGAATCCCATCCTCCATCCCTTGTAGGCTTTCCTTTTTAGCCATAGTAGGTCCGCTAGGTCTCTGGAGAGCCAGGAGGGCTGCTGTGCCTTCTTGCTGCCTTTCCTCCGTGTTGGAATAGATTTAGCTTGTGCACTGAGGATCGCTTCCTTGAGAAGCAACCACTCTTCTTGAACTCCCATCTCCCTGGGGTCATGGTCCCTGAGGCCTGACCGACTATCCTCTTGAGCTGGTCAAAGTCGGCTTTTCTGAAGTCAAGGACTTTTGTGTTGCTGACTGACTTGCCAGCTTTACGGCGGATGGTGAAGGTGATCAGCTCATGGTCGCTGTCACCCAACTTCCCATCAATCACTAGGTCGCCAATTAGGTCATCCCCCGTAGCCAGTACCAGGTCAAGCAGCGCTTTGCCTCTTGTTGGCCCATAGACTTCTTGAGTCAGGTAGAGGTCATCCACGCACGAGAGAAAGCTTTGCGCCCACTCAGATTTAGCTGAGTGATCTTCCCACGAGATGTCTGGGTAATTGAAGTCACCCATGACAACCAAGGTCCTGGAGCAAGCGGCCTCAGTCAGTTCCCGGGCGAACTCCTGGTCAAGCTCGGGACTTTGAGTGGGAGGTCTGTAGTAGACTCCCACCGTTGTGTCCCCTGTGCCGAATTCCCCACGAATTTTTACCCAGAGGGTCTCTAGCTGTCCATGCCGGTCGCCAACATCAGCTTGCAGGGACATGTAGCTTTCCTTCACATAGAGAGCTACACCCCCGCCCCTTTTGTCAACACGATCCCTCCTGTATAGGGTATAGCCTATAGGATCTGGGGGCAGAGCCCACCCTGGCAGCAGACAGCTCCCAGCGGCAGGAAGCAACCTCTCGCCCCCTGCTCCCTGGTTAACTGGTAGCAAATTAGCACCTTACTGCACAGTAATTATTCAGCAGTTAATTTGCTACTTGCATTTTCAGGGAGCAAGTGAACTCCCAACTACAGCAAATTACTGTACAGTAAGGGTCTGCACAGGTAGACGATGATACTTACTATGAAGTATTTTTCTCCATTGTGCAGTAAAGTGTTTCATGTAGACATGCCCATTAACTATCTTTCATCTACTGGGACTGTCATTTGGGTCCACACTTCCTTGTTCTCTATGGAGAAGAGGCAACAATTCCAGAACAAATGGATGAAAGGCCCAGTTTTAGTGCAGAGAGAGAAGGACAAGTGATAACAGTCTTCATGAAAGAAAGAAGCTATAGCAAGAGGCTTCAAAAACAAAGATTTTGGGGGGATACAGATGGGAGTCATGAAGGGGCAAAAAAAAATATAGAATCAGGAAAATATGAGGAAGGGAACTAGAGTTGGTCCCTAGAAAATATACTCATTATTAACAGATGTGTAAGAGCTTGCATTATTTCAGAAAAAGTTAGGAAGTTTACTTCATAAAATTCTTGGAACAGGGTGGTATTCTTCCACAGTATTTGTCCATTCACCAGCTTAGAAACCTCTGGACTCTGTAACACACTGAGCATTGAAGTTGCCCAGCATGCAGCCCATTTGTCTCCACATTATCACATTCCTTTCTGCTGCCACTGGACTCTCTCTGTCAAAAATCCCCTTTTTATAAAGAAAGTCATGGATCAAACAGTCCTTGCTCCAGAACAATACTAATTATTCTATATTCTTTGGGATCTGCATTGAGAAATGTGTAAGAAGATGTTTGCCTCCTTTTGTTCCTTCCTGCCATATCCATGTCTCATCTTCTGTCACAGATTGTTCCCACTTTAGGTTGTGCACAACTTTTTCCATCTAAGCGGGTTTCTTCCCAGTTCACTGTAGCAAGCCACAGCTCTAGAAACCCCTCACATGCCCATCAGTGATTTCAGGCTGATTTCAGCTTGCAGTTTTTATGATGCCAGCTCACAAAGTTTATCCAGAGAATGCATCTATTGCTCCTTTGGCTCTTCATCACCCTCATTCTTTAACTTCTGACTTCTAACTTTTCTTTCTAATCACATATTTGTATGGTTTGTATGTTCCTAGAGTTGCCTAAAATCTCCACAGGTCACCTCTTCTCTCTAACCCGGTCTGATTTTCAACTAAAAAACAGGGTCTTCCCTCAATGCCTTAATCACTTTTAAGGTCTTCATGAAATACTGCTCTGTTTTTATGGTCTCTGACTTTATCTTTTACTTTCCACTTGTATCCTTTCTACATTTCCTCCCAGCCTTATTCTTTTTCACCTTCTGATATATCTTGCTCTCTCTCCAAGACTCTCCGTCCTTTCTGGTTTCCAAAACATTCCTCAGTCTCATACCCTGACAACTGATGTTGAAGCCCTCCTACATCACCCTCTTCCCCTTTTCTCTCACCTCGAGTAGGCATTTCTCAGACTTCCTCTGCTCTTTATTAATCTATACCTTTATTTTCTATACCTGTAGATCCTACTACTGTTTCCTTCATCTTTAAAATCCATCCTTTCCTCTCTACCTTGATTAATAAGACTAGTGTCTATACCCTGCTTACCTCTTAGTTTCCCACCAAAATTCATTAGGACTGAAGCTATTAAGCACTTACATCATTTTTGAAAATTAAATTTAAGAACTTAGCCACTTAGGATCCTTTTGAAAACTTTACCCCGTGTCTGTTTTGTTTGTCTAGTACCCACCAGAAAGGAAGTCCTGAATGGCAACCCACTGGCAGCTGTCACAAGTCTTAAAAAATGACAGGAACCTTTTCACGCAGAGTGTTTGAAAGAAGCCCAAAGAATCAGCCCTTTTGAAGGACATCAGACCCACATGATGTTGCTCTGCAAGCTGGAGGTTCACACAGCAAAGAGAGAAGCATGTCTTGCCTGTATGCACTGGGAATTTCTTTTGAAAAGGAAGTTCCTAATTACAACTGGCATCCCAAAGCCAAATGTTGGTGTCTTGCTGAAAAGTGACATAATTATTGTGACACTGGCAGCAAGGGAGCTCAATGCCAGACACTGCAAACCAGTTCCTATTCTCTTGCCACTGATTCATCATCAATCCAAGAGAGACATTCAAGTTAAATCTTTAAATAGTGTTAGAACTGTAGCGTTTTCCTCCTCAGTTTGGAATTACAGTAACTAAAGAACTGTTTTGTCAGGGGGAAACTATTGAAAATGAGGGATGTTTGTACGTCTTCATACAGTGATAATAAAAAACATACAGAGGGAGTGCTTATGCCTCAAAGATTTCCATTTAAAGAAAGCACAAATGGTTTTTCTAAGATCTGATAGGAGCTAACTGGGATTTGGACACTGGGGACTTAAACACCAAATAAAAAAATTGAAGCAAATTGAGCTGCAAGTGAAATCAAAGCCTAAGAAAAATGTAGGCGGGGGAAGAGTCATACTGTAACGAAGATGCATAATTTCAAACTTCCTGTTCCCTACAGTACATAGAAATCTATGTCCTGCAAGCACATATGTATTAAATAGCCAACAATTATGTTTAATTTAATCTTTGTTTAAACCAGGTGCTCATCCCCCAGCCTGAGTGCCAAATTAGGCCCATGTAGTTGTGTTATCTGGCTCCTTGGCACCTCACAGTTCTGAAAATTTGTAGCGGGGAAGCAGCGGCCAAATTTTTTGACCTATGAGTAGCCCAGAAGGCTGGATCGCATAACCCTGAGTGCATGGGGTTGGAGTGGCATGGGGCCCAATCCAGGCATGTAGGTTGAAGCAGAGGCAGCGCAGGGCCCAACCCCATGTCCTGACCCCACAAGGAATCTGGCTTGCTGACTTATCTGGCCCCTGGGGCCAAAAGGTTGAGCACCACTGGTTTAGACTATTTATTTGGTGCATTTGCTTAAACCTAGTTTCAGGCTGATGTAGATGATACTCTTAGAGGTCAAGATATTTAAGTGTTTTAAATAAATGCCTACTATGCTCATAGAATAGCAGTGTGCATTCATTCACCAATACTCACTTGGCTAATAGTCCTCCTATCGTCTGTATTGGTGCTGACTGTACAGAACACAGAAGATGGGTGAATAAGCACCTGGGTGAATAAACTCTGCTGAGATGTAGTAGTGATGCACCTTGTGAAAAACATGCAGAGAACACAAGAACCTCATCATGAAGATTTGTATGTCCATCCTTCTGGGCAGTAGGTATGTAACCCTTAAGAAATTGTATTGCCTGCGTTCACAGAACTACCAGTTCACCGTTCTGTTTCAGTTAATGGGATTTAGTTGAGGAACTATATTCTAGAGATGAGCTAATAATCCAATATCTCAGCTCTGAGTTAAAATCCAAAATCTCCACTCAACTGTATTTTTACAGTGGGCCAAATGGGAACACCAGCACAAACCCCCCCAATGTCTGAGGAAATCATGACACTGCTCTTTCTCCAGTTTCACAAATTTAGAAGTGCTTCAGATCTAGTTTTTCATCTGAATCCTCACCTACTCATTCCTGAAGTGTTGCAGTTCATTATCCTTCTAAATTATGAGGCTAGTTGCCTTATATTTTCTCCCCTGACACAGGGGTTCATATATTTAACAATCAACCTCTTTTTTATTTTGATATTCTTATGTGACAAATCATAGTCACAGACCCTTTTTAAGCACAGTTCCATAATCTTACCTTATTGTCTTTGTGGTGTTATTTTCTAATTTTAGTCACATCAGTTTGGAGGTGTTTGTATAACTGGTAAAGTAAGAATAAATTGTAGTAATTGTTGCATAATACATTTTATGAAACCAGTTAAAATCACAAGTATCTCATTGTTTATTAAAAAATAAATAAATCTAGATTTCCACACAATGAAACTGCCTGAGGCATGGATGTTGTGGGCCAACAGACAGGGCATCAGCTGATCAGAAATTCAGCTTTCATTGTTAAAATTATTAACTTTTTAAACATTACAGCTGCAAAGGGGGTGGGGGGGGGGGCTAGACAACTGCAACTGTAATGGCTGTGCAGTGCTATTTGTCTTGAGTGCTGCATTTTCCAGTTATGTATTCTGGTGGCCTTGAAAAATACCTCTGACCATGAACTCTCAATTCAAGAGTGACAGATGCATAGGTACAACTCTAATAAATGCCATATCCCTTTTAATATGATATTAGTATCTGAATTTAGGTATGTATATGTGTAAAATAAGGATTATAATATTTCCCTGGCCTACAGGTAAGGATAAATTCTTTGTTTTTGAGGTATTCAGACATTACAATAGTGGAGACCTAAGCAGGTATTACCTGTCCATAGTGATGTTACTTACTGCATTTTATGTTACATTAACTGTCACTATTCTGTACTTTCTTGAGATCTGAAATCATTAGCAATCCCTTACAGTAGAGGGTGATTCTCTTCCATGATTGCTTTATCTGTGGGTCTGAAGATGGCGGACAAGGCTGATCTGGGATTGACAGACTGTTGCAACTCAGCCACATGTTTCTATGCACATCATGTTGCTCTGGATTCTTGAGTCAATTCCTGACGCACTGTTTCTGCCACTCCCATTTTGCTGTCTTGTGTTGTCATCATAAAGTTTCAAAGGACTGAGATCCTTGCAGCAGACTCTTCCTCCATTTTGGGTGGTCCTGGGTGATAGTCTCCCACTAGTTGATGTCAATGTTACATTTTTTTAAGTTGGTCTTGAGGATGTTCTTGAAGCACTTTCTCTGTCCTCTTGAGTGTATGCCTTGAGTGAGCTGGGAGAATAAAACTAACTTCTAGAGTCTGGAGTCAGACATCCAGATGACATAGCCAGCACAGTGAAGTTGATGTTGGATGATCATCATCTTGGTGCTTGTGCTATTTGCATACAAGAGGATACTAATGTTGGTGCATCTGTCTTCCCACTAGATTCAAAGGATCTTCCACAGGCAACGCTGATGGTACTTCTCCAGTGACTTGAGGAGTCTCCTGTACATTGTCCATATCTCAGCTTCATACATTAAGGTGGGGATCATGACTACTTGATAATCCATGAGCTTGGTTTTGGGTCTGATGTTGCAGTCCTTGAACACCCATTGTCTCAGGTGTCTAAAAGCTGCACTTGCACTTTTAAGGCAATGTTGGATTTCTTCATCAACATCAGCCTTCTGCGGGAGATGGTTTCTGAGGTATGAGAAATATTCAATGTTCTCTAGAGTCTCACCAAAAATTTGAATTACCAGAGCTAGGGACAGCTCATTAAGAGCTTGGTGATGGAGGGCGTTAGTCTTCTAAATGTTAAGCATCAGTCCCATCTTCTTGCCTCAATAAAGATGTTAACAATTGCCTGAAAAACTTCTTCTGAGTGAGCACAGACTACAGCGTCATCAGTGTATTGGAGCTTAATGATTGAGGTTAGGGTATATATACTAAATTCTGGCTCAGAGTTGGCTGAAATTAAACAGTTTACCATCCATTCAATAGTTTAGCTCAACTCTGGTTGGAAGTTTGTTGGTGGTCAGATATTTCATTGTGGTAAGAAATATCAAGAAGAGTGTTGGAGTGATGATGCAGCCTTGCTTAACTCCAGTCTTAATCTCAAAGGGATCTGTAATAGATTCATTAATGGGAAACAGCACTCACATACAGTCGTGGAGCAGGCAAAGAATGGTGACAGATTTTGGTTGGCATTCATACTTCAGAAAGAACATCCACAGTGCTTCTCAGCTGGCAGAGTCAAAAGGCTTTGTGAGGTCAAAGAAGGCCATGTAGAGAGATTTATGTTGTTCCAGGAATTTTTCTTGCAGCTGGTGAGCAGTAAAGATCATGTCAGTTGTGCCTCTTGATACCCTAAACCCACACTGAGATACCAGGAGGAGCTCTTCAGCAAATAGGAGATGATTCAGGAGGGTTCTTGCAATGATCTTTCCTGTTGTGGACAAAATATGATCCCTCTCTAATTTCCACATGATCATGGTGTCCCTAAGGTCATCTGGGATTTCCTCATTATTTCAGATCCTCAAGAGGAGGACACGGAGGTGTGATGTGTTGAAGATTGCCCCCTGCTTGAAGACAACACAGTCTCAATTGAGAAGGTCTTCAAAATGCTCCTTCCAATAGGAATTGATGACTCCCTATTCCTTGATAAGGTCTCCTCCATCCTTAAGTCTCAAGGGGGTTGGTCCCTGAGTGCTCAGACAATATATAACTTTGGTAGTGCTGAAAAAACTGAATATATCATGGGTGTCAGTGAGATGTTGAATCTTAGAATCATAGAAAGTTAGGGTTGTAAGAGAGCTCACGAGGTCATTTAGGCCAACCCCCTGCTCAAAGCAGGACCATCTCCAACTAGATCATCCCAGCAAAAGCTTTGTCTCCAGGTTTTGAAAACCTCCAAGGATGGAGCTTCCATCACCTCTCTAGGTAACCTGTTCCAGTGTTTTACTGCCCTCCTAGTGACAAAAGTGTTCCTAATATCTAACCTAGACTTCCCTTGCCGCAACTTGAGACTATTGTTCCTTGTTCTGTCATCTGCCACCACTGAGAACAGTCCAGCTCCATCCTCTTTCGACGGCCCCCCTTCAGGTAGTTCAAAGCTGTTATTAAATCCCCTCTCAGTCTCCTCTTCTCTAGACTAAATTAGCCCAGTTCCCTCAGTCTTTCCTTGTAAGTCATGTCCCCCAGCCACCTCCCCATTTTTGTCACCCTCCCCTGGACTCTCTCCAATTTGTCCACATCATTTCTGTAGTGAGGGGCCCAAAACCGAACACAGTACTCCAGGTGTGGCTTCACCTGCGCTGAATAGAGGGGAATAACAACAGAGACAGAAATCCTGACTCATTTCACTCACACTAGTTTGTCACTTCTGTAGCTTTAACAATTTCTAGACGTTAGAGTCCATTCGATACTAGTACTTGAATTTCTAATTTTGTTCAGAAAAAAGATCTCTGTTAAGTTACCGGAGAGGGGGAAACTATGTCTAACAAAACCCGTTCCTAGTTTTTCAGTGATCAAATGACTCTAACTGCATTGCCTTTGAAGAGGAAACAATATTTATGTTCCAGAAAGATCTGACATAAGGACTGCATTTGAAAAATATTGCTGTTCACAGTTTACAGAAGAAATGTAGTTCCTTGCTAGAGACATCTGTAAGCCAGTTGTTCCATCTGGGGATATCCAGCTAAATATAAAACTCAGTAAGCAAAGTTCTGTATTTATTGACTTGCAGTGCAAGACCTCTGGACTGGATTTCTTACTTCTGGCTGCAATTTAGTGTAAGCTAGAGCAGAATGCAGCCCCTCTCTGTCCAGTTTCCCTGAAAGACAAGCAGTAAAGCCATGTGGAGTATAATCTGCACTACGTGCTTGCACTGTGAGAAACCAGTGTTGTTTAGTCTTAATTATTTGTCTTCATTCTGACTACTTATAGGTCAAATAAAGAGCATTCAGGCATATTACACACACATGCACACAGACACAGACACACACACAGTATACGTATTAAAATTAAAAACCTCAACCTTTAAAGACCACACTGACCCACCAGTTTTACTTTTAAGCCCACAAGTGGTGAAATAACTGACTTATTTGCCAAGGAAAGCCAAGAAGTTATTTTACTATAAACTCTGTGTCCTCCCAGTCTAGTCATTCAACTTCTTCATTGCCAAGGCCTCTTCTCTATCCTCCATATAGATTTCTAGGCTGTAGACTCTGCACTAACTTTTGTTAAATATATCATGGCATTAATGAAAGGCAACATCACTTGCCACTTTTTGTTCTAAACCAGTGGCTCTCAACCAGAGCACTGCAGCACCTCAGGCGTCCATGATGCCGTTTCATGGGTGCTGCAGCACAACCTGCTAGGGCCGTGGCCCATGTGTCTGGCCTACTTGCATTAGAGTTCTCTGATCATCCTAAAGCAGAAGGTCCTGGTCCTGCTGTAGCCCTTCCAATTTCATCTCCACACAGCGCCTCCTGGAAACATAGGCATTTGGGGCAGGTGCAACTGTCCCTTTTGCCTCTGTTCCCAGGAGGAGCACTGGGGTTAGGGACAGACATGACACATAAACCGGTTTAAGTGATCAGAAACTGATTTAAACCTGTAACAGAACAAATGTTCAGTGCACATAAACTGGTTTGAAAATGGCTGAAACCAGTTTGAAATAAACCTGGTTAAATGTTATCAGACTTAACTGATTTGGGTCAAACCGGTTTATGCAACGTCTGTCCCAGACCCCTTGCTAGTTTAAGCTAAATCAGACTATCCCAACATACTCTCCAGGCTGGGTGGGGCTCTCTGCTCCAGAGCAGGGCTGGCCCCTCCCCTCTGCTCCCTGGATGCAGCTCCAGGCAGACACTTGCAGGCACAGCAACATTTGCCTGCTTTCCCCCTCTGCTTCCCACTCTTTGCTAAGCAGGCATCCCCCATCACCTTTGCCTTACATAGACACACAGCATTAGCTAGCAGACCACATGCTGGCTACAATCTGTGCTGTGGCAGACAGCAGTGTTGGCTTAGGGCTTTTTGGAGCTAATCAAAGCTCAGCTGGTAATGTACTTCCTTCTTTCTTTGAGAAGAGTTTGAACTAATGAGAGAGGCTGTTTGTGATAAATGCTGATAACAGATCTGATAAATGCTCTGTTATCATTCAAGGAGGGGAACCCCTCCCTAATCCTGCCAGGGCCTGGCCACACCCCCCTCAGCTCTGCCCTGTGAAAGGGAAGGGAGGCCTGCCCTAGCCCCCCCCTGCTTCTAGCTGGGGGGGCACTATGTATGTGCCTGCATGTCTGGGATGTCTGTCCAGTTACAAAGTTATTCAGCCTAGACATTTTAACCTGCAAAGATTGAACCAATTCAGGCTCAGGCTCAGGCTTTTTGACCATCTGTCCCTAGCCTGGGGGACAGACTGGGGAAGCTGTGCCCATCAAAGCCCATGTGTCTCCATGCAGCGAATAGCATTGGATGGACTCAGCAACATGCCCAGAATGCCCTGACCTGCTACCCCCAAACACGCCTGCTTGCACAGGAGGAGTGGGGTGCACAGGTTCCATGGAGCAGTGCCTCAGACTCCATTGCAGCTGGTCCAATCTGGCTCTCAGGATGAGGATGTGCAGCAGAACAGATAGCTGGAGAAGGAAAGGCAAGTCCCTGCAGTGTAAGCAGGAGTCCCCCAGCAATCTGGAGAAGCTGCTTCTAGGGGCACAGGAGACAGAAGCTGCACTGAAAGGACAGTTTAACCCCAAATGGTGCTGACCTGGGCAGTGCCAAGCACAGGAGGGAGCAACCTTGACAGAACAGCAGTAAACAGTCCCCGCAGCAGGACCCTGCTGAATGGAGGCCTCTCCTTTCATCAATCAAAGCCCAGAAAGGGACTACAGGCTCTTAAGGGGGAGGAGTACCTAAGGCAGAAGGTAGTTCCAAAAAACTTTCCTTCTCATCCATTCCCCCTTCCTGCTGCTCTGTGTTATCTAATTTCAGAAATGCAGCTGAAAACTGTGGCTGTGATTGGATGGAGACTGAGAGAGAAAGAGCACACATGTAGGGCAGCATGAATGCCACATGCCCCCCGAGGCTGGAGGGGCACAGCGAGCTCCCGCAGGCGGCGGTGGCACTGTTGATGGTGGGATCATGGTGGCAGCAAGCAGGGAGCTCCTGCAGGTGGCTGCGGTGCTGTCGGCAGTGGGGCAGGGGGTCCCTGGCAGCAGCCAGTGGCAATCGTGGACCGTGTCAGCAGTGTCGGTGGTGCCTTTTCACAGAGGGTGTGCTGCCCTGCTCAGGGGATGCAAATGCACCTGCATGTACCCCCTATGCATTGCCAGTGTAGGGCAGGATGCCCAGGGATTCTGCACCTTGTCACCAATGATTTAGGCAGGACCATTCCTACTTGCAGACAGGAACCCTGATCCTCAGAAAGCTGGAGCTCAGCACTTCTGGAAAATCAAATCCCTTTCAAATGTCTCAGCTGGACTCTGCAAAAACTGGAACCCCCAGAACAGTAATACTCAACCAAGGACTCCTGGTCTTCTTGCATCAAGGCAAAGGCAGGGGGAAGAGGCACATCTCCCTTGCACTGTGAGAAGGAGGAGCTCCTCCTGCCTGTATCCACAGAGGGTGCCATTAAATTCAGGTAAGTTGTGGACTTTTCTTGTGTCTGAAAAGTTTGAGAACTAATCTCTTAATAGACCCCAATTTGCAAGGATTACTAATACTTACAGAATGTGGCCATCTCTGAAGCTATCTGCTGTTCTCTCTTCTGTACAAATATAAACTTAGTTTTTATTTTGGAATTTTTTTACCATTAAGCTTTTGGCCTCAACTTCAAAACCCTTTAAACAAACAAAAAAGCAGTTTATTCTAAAACCATTCATAAAACTGAAATCAACATGAGGAACAGCAGTACCCCACACAGCTTGAATTGGGATGAAGGCATGGATTCTCTCAACTCAAGCAATTTGTTTTCTACAAAGTCAAGACCAGTGGTAGAAATGGGATTGTGCCATTACGTTTGGATCCAGATTTTGATTTTAAACCTATGGAGGGGGTTTGGCACATTTTCTTGACAGGAGCCAGTTGCAAATTTGAGGTTTCAACCATATCAAGTGTTTGAGAGATTTGGCTTTTTAAATCTGGGGTTTTGGTTTAGGCCAGTGGTGCTCAATCTTTTGGCCCCATGAGCTGGATACATGGCATGGGACCAATCTATGAGCCAGATCAGGCCCTCTGTGCCAGAATCAAGCCCTGTGCTGCCTCTGCTCTGCCTCACTTGGCCCCATGCCACTCTGCACCACACTACCTGGCTCTGTTTAGCCCCACTTGGCCCTTCCTTGCCCTACCCTGCCTTGCCCCAGTTGGCCCCACTCTGCACCACCCCAATTGCTTCTGCTTGACCCTACACTGCTTTGTGCCACCCTGATTGTCTCTAAGGATTAACTGGTTCAATAAAGCTAATGAACTAACCAGGGCCAGATGTCCACTAGCCTGTAGGCATAGGCTAAGTGAGGCTCCTGCCCTGCAGCCTGATTAACTGGGATAGCTGAATCTAAACCAGAGTCAGCTAAGCCCTAGCCTCTTCCTGCTGATTGATCCTGGGTCTGCTTTTAAGGAAGCCATGACAGGTGCTGTGTGTTCAATGTTGTCTGCAAGGCCATACTGTCAAGCCCACGAGGCTCCCCTGGGTCGGGAAATCTGACATCAGGGAAGTGGCAGTTAGCTGCCACTGCTTCCTCAGCAAGGAAATTTTTGGAACTCTGGGAAACCCCACAGGCTGGACAATATGCCTCTGTGGGCTACATCTGGCCTCTGGGCTGGTGGTTGAGCATTCCCAGTATAGGCCCATCTGTAGCAGAGAGGAGTGAGTAGAAATGATCCAGAACTCCAAAGTTCAGGTCCCCTAAAGATTCTCGCATTCAGTTGCTAAGTTTTGATTTGGCTACATCTGTACATCGCTAGCTTGAAATTTCTATGTGCTTATATTCATATCCTGGTATGCAGAACTAGGCTTAGGGAAAATGGCACCCTGGGCAAACTTGTATTTTGGCACCTACCCCCCAGTGCTGTCATCCCCGTCTCTCCGCCCCTCCCCCGCCCCCACGAGTTAGCAGTGCTGCTGCAAGCAGAGGCAGGAAGGCAGGGGCACAGGGCACAACCTGGCAGGAAGGCAGAGCAGCATGATGCACCAGGCAGGTGGGCGGGTGGGTGAGCAGGCACCACTGTTGCCACCTATACTGACCAGCTTGGCTCCTGAGCAGGCTGGATGCCAGGGACAGGTTGGGCTGGTCACTAACCCTTCTGCTTTGTGTGGGGATTGGCCAGAGCAGGGAGGGCTGCAGGGGAGATGGCTGCTGCTAGCACAGGATGCTCACACACACACACGTATGTGTGTGGTGCCTGCCTGACCATGGTGCCCTGGGCAGTCATTCATGCCACCCACCCCTAAGGCCGGCTCTGCTTGTACCAAATAATTAATTCTTTTAACTGTCCAAATGAAATAATCAAAAGGGCTAAAAAGAAACCCCCAAAATTACAACAAACCACTCAACCTTGGTTTTTAGATTCAGTGAGGCATTATCATGTAGCTAAGAAGCCAGCTCACTCACTAGCTTCCTCTAATCCAGGGGTGCTCAACCCATGGCCTCACATTATCAGGTCCATGGGGCTTTCCACAGGTCCAGAAATTTGGTGGTGGGAAAGCAGTGGTGCCACTCCCCCACTACCAAATTTCCAGACCTGTGGGGAGCCCTGAGCCCAGTGCACAGAGCTGAGCAGGGGTGGTGTCAGGCCCCAGGGCTCAATCCTGGCACATGGGGAATCAGGTCCCAGGGCCTAATCCCAGTATGGGAGACCAGGAAAGGGTGGTACCAGGCCCCCAGAACCCAATCCCAGAGCACTGGGACAGGAATGCCAGGTCACCAGGAACCAATCCCAGCAGGAGGGCAGGGTTGAATGGATCACTAGATTTTTTTTTAGCCCTATCACAACTGCTGTGAGAATTCAGTGGTACAAATTATCCTTTGCAGGGTAGGGATCCAGTTATTTTCTTTTTCAAATATCAAGGTTTCCAACCTTTTTTTTTTTTGGTTAGTTTTCGCAAAAGTAGTAACTGTGCTAAACATGCTATGGAGAAAGAAGACAATAAAACACAGAGTTCTGACGTTCAGAAAAGGAATGCTGAAGGGAAGGACAAGAATTGGAATGAAAAGCTGTACCATCTTGAGCAGCAACAATATCATAAGGCAGAAGCCCAAAGGAAATGGGCAAACATGCATTAATAGGGTGAATTTAGGGGCTACAGACTGAATTTGTCTCGGAAAATCAGGAGTAACTTTAGAGTTCAGCACCATTAGTTTAATGAATTAACTAGTTACTTGAGAAAACACTGATTTCCAGGAAGTTATTTCTGATATTTGGCAGTGAAAATGTATGTCTGAATGCCAGAAAAACTGACAAAGCCCTCCAGCTGCTAGGTACATGGCCATTTGGAGAGCTATCTGAATCATGTACAGTGTAGCATGGCGCAGCCACACTCATCTTTATGGATGGGTAGCTTGTAGAAGCTGTAGATGCCAATATGCAATCTATGCCTCCTTCCATGGGTGGATTGTAGGGTTAAGGGATCAAGCCGCAGTATTGGGTGCTAGTATATACAAACTCTGCAAATCATGTGTTGGTATTAGAGAAGTGGCCAGCTGTAGCTGTAGACCTCAATAAGCTATACTTTTATCACAACATCCTGTGACCCTGGATGTTAAATTAAATTCCTCTTAGCACTCACTTTGGCCCATAAGCTATAGATCAGCAGTCCTGAATCCTCACAAATGCTACTTCTGAAATTCTATCACACTTTACTGACTCCTCAATGTCTCAGGAATAATCATCCTGAATTCAAAATCAATCTGTCAGGCCTGATTCTGATATGACTTACAGTATGTCTATACTGCAAAAAATGTATTCTTATCTGAGGTTGACTATGCTCAGTAAACTAACTCAGATTAAAGTAGCAGTGATGCTACAGCAAAATGGATTTAGCAGCTTGAGTTAAAGCCTATAGAGGAGCCTGGGGTTGAAGTTGAACTAACTATACAATACAGTGACAACTTTCAGGCTCCTGACAAATTGCCAGTGCAGCTGTCATCTGGGTAGTCTGTATCTGCCTGATATAGGATGTCAATTATAGTCAACACTTGTGGTAGTTTTTAAACTATCAGGCAGATTTTTAATAGCTCCCATTAAAATACAATATTTAGCTGCTAGAATATGGATTTAGGAGCCTACCTGTAAACACCCAGTTTTGAAAATCTTAGCAATGGTAGAGTTCCCTGCTCTTTCTGACTAGGTTGTAATAGAGATGTATGGACTGACTAAGGTTTTCCTTTTAGCTCTACTTATTCTGTGAAGACTGAAAACTTCTCAGAACTCTAAGAGGTTCATTGTTCCACTCAAAGGCTTTAGTTTTAATTCACAATGACTTTCCTTGGGTTTTTAAAGTAGATAATTCTGAAGTTAAGCTAAGCTGAATGCTGTGATTAAAAAAGGGGTCCTGTAATTTGCTCTACTCTTATACCATGGCAGATAAAGCACCTTGTACAGAAGGAAAATTAGGCCACATCCTTTGGAGTTTTAGCACAGCTGTGGGGAGCCTGCACTCCTTCACCCTTCCCTGCCAGACTCAGCTGACATGGGCAGGTAGGAGTAGGGCTGAGAGCCCTGTGGGCTGTCAGCCAAACAGGCAACATCAGGGGAGGGGAGCAGAAGCCCCTGCCCCATGGCTTGGCCCTAGTCCACCCACAGACCCAAGCAAGCACAGTTGAGGGGGCTTACACAGCAGAGGGGTTCTGCTCCCCCATATCCCTTTTCCAACACTGCCACTGGCAGGCACAGGCAGGACATCAGGCTGGGGAGCAGAGGCTTTGCTGCCTCAGCAATGTGGCAGCCCAGGGGGTGGGATTGGCCCAGCACTGCAGACAGTGTAGGAATGCAAAGGATCATGGGATGCTGAAGGACAGAGAGGTAACTTGAGTCAGGAGAGGATCTGGGATAGAAGACTGGTGGGCCAGTTTGACCTAAATCAGTTAAGTCTGATACTACATCCATCCAGGTCTATCTTAAACCAGTTTCGGCCATTTTGGAACCAGTTATGTGCACTGAACATTTTTCTGTTCCAGGTTTAAATCTGTTTCAGATCACTTACACTGGTTTGTGTGTAATGGCTGTCCCTAGCCAAGAAGTATAAGTGCTGAAGCTCCCTACAAAATGTTGCTATCTTGGTCCAGTGAAAGAGGTATTGCAACTCCGCATGTCCTGATAATATGGCTGGGCTTCTCAAAGGAGTCTAAGTGAGCTGGGGTGCCCAATTCTCTTTGACATTAAATGGGAACTGGTCCTCTAATTCCCCCAGGTTCTTTTGAAACTTTCAGTCCAAAGTTCATGTGAACCTCAAACTTGTGTTAAATTCAGTATTTCTTTTGAAGCAAAGGGATTGCAATACTGGCCTCCAAGTTTTAAAGCAAATATGCAGACCACAGACATTATAAAAAGCCTGCAGATGATTCAAAATCTGCCTGTCACTTGTATTTGTCAAATGGCTTAAGAATCTTGCCAATGTTATGTTTAACTTCAGAGTTTAAAATTACTTCCATTTTAGCCTTTATATATCAATCTTTATAACAGTATGGCTTTAAAATGACCTGAGTTGACTGATTGCCAAAAACTAAACATGTTCTGATTGATTTGTTATCTAGACTTTCAAAATCTTTGCTACAGATTAACAGGGAAAGTAGAAGAAATATCTATAGCTAACTTTCCATAAAGACATGTGCAGCATCCAATTTAATACAAAAGGAATGTGTTAGTACTGAGAGCAGAATATAAATAAGAATGATAGGACAGTTAAGATGAAGTGTTACCAAACTTTTAACCTCTAAATATGGAGAAAAATATTTTCCAGTAAATAAAAGCAGAAAGAACTGATTATCTAGGGATTTCAGACTATGTAAGAAAACTAAACTCTGTAAAATAAACTGAGGTATAAAGATTTGATAGATAATAAATACTTGTGGCCTATAAAATTGTCAACCTAGTTAATGTGTGTATTGGACTCTAGATGAATTTTTGGACATTTGTTAAACAAATATTTGCTTTGCTTTTCTTATACTCTCTCGATTTTGGAATTCTGTGCTAATTTCATCAAAGGCAATGTAGCTATTTCTGAGTGTTATAACCAAAACCACTCATGAACTTAAAGTTCTTCAGAAAGAATGCAACTGATTTCAAATGTTATCATACAATATTAACATACTCTTTGAAAAAAGATTATCTTTGTGTAAAATACATACTGAAAAATCCTTTCCTCTGACATAATTCCTGGATCATCATGGCTACAATATCACTCTATCACAGTGGTTCCCAACCTTTTTTTGCTGTGACCCACTGCTGGGAGCGGAGTGCAACAGTGGCAGCAGTGACAGCCCAAAGCTAGGAGCTCCCAGCACATGGTGCGGCTCATCCCTCGTGTGTGGCACCACCAGAGTTGTCCCTGCTACCCTCATTTGGGTTGTGACCTGAGGTTGAGAACCACTACTCTAACACTACCATAACATGGAAGAGAGAGAAATTGCCACTTACAATGGAAAGTCCACAAGACCCGAGGAAGGATGTCTTGTATTCAGAAACTTCTCTAACGTTATCCCAGCCATGGTCCAATAAAAAAGATTCTTAACAAAAACCTTGCCTCAAGAAAAGTGTTCTGACAGTAATTTTATCAGAAAAGAACAGTCAGCACTTCCCCTGATTTTTTCTTATCTGAACATGGGAGCTTCTGTGGAAGTCAGTAGCTAAGTCAACAATTAAATCCACATAAATCAATAAATCAGATATAACCACAAAAGCTTAACAGACTTGTCACTTCTTCCTGTCAATGAGACTATGTTTTATATCCATCACTGAGGCACAGAGGAGATAAAGGGAGTATACAACAGCCATCTGAGTTTACAACTGGCAGAAAAAAAGGATAGTCAAAGTGGCATTATCCTTCATCTCCTCCAATGGCATCAGATGAATTCTTTGGTGCAGGGGTGTCCAACACACCCTGGGCCCTAGTGCTGGATCCAGACCAGACCCACGGGGCCAGCAATGGCAGTGGTGGCAAGCCGAACTCTAACTGTGGCAAAGGCCTGGTTGCAGCGGTGAATTCTACAGCAGGCCATGACCCCAGTGTCTGGTAGCCCACCAGTAGGCTGGCACGCCAGCTGGAACAGCTTCAGGGGCCAGATCTGGCTGTATGTTTGACACTTCAGCTTCAGCGTGTAGTTGTGGTTTGGGAATGAGCAACAAGCAGGTCAAGGGGTGAACCAGGAAGAGCTGGGCAGAGCTAAAATATTGATGATCAGCCTCTGACAAAGCTATGGACCATGCACGTCACTGACAGCGAAAGGAAAGGGCACTCCAGCAGTGTCTAGCTTTTTCTTTTAAACTTAAGAAAAATAGTCTCTAAAAAGCCCTACCATACAAATTCAGTGCTGTGTGTATGAGTGTGTCCCATCTCCTGTCTGTCAGGCACGGGACAACAGTAACTTTTGCCAAGTTCAGATTTAGGGGTTTTACACAAATTTTTCCAGCCTGGCTTGAGTCTTCACCCATAAACCTACAGATACGGGATACACAGAGTTGTGACAACACAGATAACATCAGCAGAGTTATATATACAAACATGCCCATATATACATATAAATATGCCTGTGCTTTAACAACAGTTAAGCTTGTGCTGTTAAGCACTCAGATGTCAAGGTAACACCAATTTGAGCTTTCATTCCACATATGAAATGCCACCACAAATCTGATTCTCCACTCTGTTATATTTTATTGACTAGATAGAAAGGTATCTGTTTAAAAAATAGTTCGGCTTCAGTAGATTATTCTCTAAGTGCTGTATTGGAACCTTGTACGGCTTCAATTATATGTCAGCAAGCTGTAACTCTTGCAGAAAAAACAAGTTACTTTGCTCATGCCACTGCAGTCATGTGTGGGTCCTACTTATCTAACGCCCCACTGTCTTGCCAGCTTTTGTGTTTTGTGTCATTTGTTCTTGGCTCAGTCTGTGAAAATTCATTTAAAAACAAATGAAAGAAAAGTAACATGCACAAGCTAAATAAAGAAACTCATGTTAATCAGTACTCTACAATGTCATCCATTTTAGCCAAAATTGCTTCTAATGGTGAGTGAAACGAATTGGATGGGAAGCAGCTGCTTCTGCTGTTGTTGCTATTGATTTTAAATTGGCTAAACGCTCCTCCCAAAAAATTTGTCAAAGCTGTTCCAGAGCCAAAGTAAAAGGACTGATAACTTAGTTCTTTATCAAAATGCAAAAGGAACCAGAAGTTGTCAAAAGAGAAGATATTCCAATCTTATGTCAAAGGAAAACCAGGTGTAAACATACTGTACTTACTTTGCCATGTAGGAGGAATCAAAAAAATAAAACATTCAGGTAGAGTAATAGTGTGCAGAGCAATGGCATCATGAGCTGTTTTTTATAAACATAGTTCAAATCACTCATCCTGAAGTCACAAGGGTAGCAATTTGGATTCTTTGCAGAGTCCAAATCATCTACACTATAAAACTATGCTGGATGGAAATGTTTGGGACAAGTTCTAACCTCTGTTTAGAAATGGTACAGTACTAGAATAACAGAGATACACAGGTATGAGGAATATGGTGAAATGAATCAAAGGAGAAAAAAGAAAAGGAGAAAAAAAGGATCTAGTTTAGACTAAGCCTGTTATTTGACTTAGTTTTATTAAATTTGGATCTAGCTTATTTGAATGGGAGATAAAAGTAATTCCTTTCCAGTGTTAAAACTTAAATAAACTATAAAGTACAAAGGAAAGGAAATGTCTTTCAAAGGCAAATCTTCCCCCTCAGAAATCAGCGTGCTTAAAGATTCAGTTTTAGCTTGTCAAAATATGACAGATTTTAAAAGAATCACACCTTCTGGCAAAAATAACCTAAAGAAACAATACTTCAATAAAAGATAAGAAAAAGATTATCAGATTCTGAAGGAAGCATAAGAGCCAAACAATTGAGGATGGGGCATTAGAAAGAAGAGCAGCAGGGAAGATAGAGTCATATAATTTGTATAATTTTGTTTTATTCAAAATTTGCTGCCAAAATATGACATAATAGAGCTGGAATGTTTTTGTGCAGCAAGCTGACAAGTTAGGTGTTTGGCAGGTGTATGTAAACAAGTTTTATAAAAAAGTAGTAACCCATCTCTTTGTGAAACAGATGAGCATTGGCCTGTTCTTCACTCTTAGTAGTGGACATTCTATGGTAATTTTTCAAACAATATTAATAGTTTGAAAACAATATTAATAACAGCTTCTGTTGCTATCTATGTTTAATTAATTATTTTAAGGTCAAGTACAGATGTTACACTTACACCTGTTAAATGACTGGAAACCCATCTACACCCATTACCAAACAGAAATTCAGCACACAGACTGGTTTGAAAATAAGATAGACCTGGATCAGTGTGGTATCAGAAGTAAGCAACTAAGTTTAGACTGGTCTATTGAACTTTTTTACCAGATCCCCTAGGGACTCAAGCTAGGTTGCAGTCTGCCGGTATCCCAGGCTGCTTTATGGTCCCCTTCTAACCCTGCCTTGCAGGGCAGCACACTAACCCCAGCCCATGCTCATCTGCTCCGAGGCTTTCACAGAGATGAGCCAGAAAAGACTCTATCCCAAGCCCCACCTCCTGTCTGCAGCTGTCAGTGGTGGCCAGGCAGCAGGCAGGGGAGGGAGCAGAGGCCCCCGCTGGAGCTGGCAGCCACCAGGTGCCTAATGAGGGCAGCCATTTTAGATTCAGGGCTGCCCATATAAACAGTGCAGTTTGGCTGCTAGAGGGCAGGTAATAACATTATCTGGTTGGAGGGTTGCTGATATCATTGGGAGGTAAGGGAGGAGATGTAGGGGATGGCAAGGGGGGTCCGGGTCCTGACCTAAAACTGCACCCTGCCAGGAGTGGGTGGCCTGGTGGGGCTCCCAGTGGTGTGGGAGCCCCCAGGAAATGCCAGGCCGGTTACCACCCTGGTGAAAGGTGGGTTGGGGTGCCTTAACCCCTAGCCCTCACCTTTGGGTGGGTTGCATTCCACTGGAGGTAGTTATGGGGGTGTAGTTCCATTGGGGGTAGTTGTTGGGGTGCAAGCCCTGAGGAAGAGAGTAGGGAGCCAGGGCCAGGTACAGCTGGGACTGCCTGAACCTTGCGGGGGTTTGAGACCCTGAGAGGGAGAGTTGGAGGCCAGGTAGGGCTGAGGCCACCTGAGCCTACCTGAGGTGGGTAACCCCTTTGTGTGGAGGGCCCAGAAGGTAGACCCTTAGTGAGAGGAAAAGAGGCCACAGACTCAGGCCTATTGGAGTTTCCCCTGACTGGCCTATGCTGGGGCCAGGACCAGAACGGTCGGAGGGCCTGGGGTTCACCACGAGGGATGTCCAAGAGCTATGGGCCTGGGGTCCTGACTGGCCTGGAGGTGGGCCAGGGCTAGAGGAGCCAAAGGTCTCAGTGGGGGGACCACACCTGAAGGGGAACCAGTTTCAGGAGCTATGTTGCCCGGTATGACAGTGGAAGAGTTTACTTGAAGGGAGGAATCCAGGTGGGGTTCAGTAGTAGGGTTCTGGGGCCCAGTGTGGGGGTTGGTGACTATCAGAACATCTAGATGCCATCTGTGAGGCTTTGGCTGCAGTATAGGGGAGGAATGGAGCTGCAGATAGCGCCCCCTAACATCAGGGAAGAAAATGAGCAGCCTTCTGCTTAATACCAAAATTACCAAACAAGGCATGGTGGGTAAGAAGGCGGACAGTTAGCCCAAGAACAGGTGGGTGGGCCACATGGAGATCAGCCCCAAGCAGGCCCCTTGTTACATACGCCCCCCACCCCCAGATGTACTGGCTCAGGTCTTGGGAGGTCAGGGCAATACAGTAGGGGCCACTGGTGGGGGGGGGGGGGAAGGGAGGGCTGGGGAGAGGTGCCATGCTGACCAATCAGGAATGGTCCATCTGCTCAGCTACTCAGCTGGGCGCAGCATTTTCTGGCAACCTGCTATGAGGCATGCAAGAACACCCCCAACCTGCTGGCCTCCACCAGTGCAAGTGCCCTACATACCCCCCTGCTACCACCACCAAAGGGTGAATATCTGTTCTTTTTACTCTTGACCTAACCTAGGGCACTTGGAGTAATGCACAAAACTCACATAATTTCTCCCTCAGGCTTTTGAATGTCTGGATTTAGCTTAAGGAAAATAGGGAGTTTCTTTTTAATGAGTTTCATAAACCAGTAAGTAATATAATAGAAATGGACTATAAATACATTCATTGTGCTTGTCAGGCACAATGAGAATACTTTCATTATCCATTGAGACCACTATATATCACTCTTCTAGGGCCTGATCCATAGCTTAGTAAACCCAAGTCTTCCTGCTGTCTCAGAGTTGACTCTGAATACTTGAACAAGTAGACACACACTGAAATTATTAGGAAACAGATTTAAACAAACAAGTATAAGTTAGGCCTGTGCAAAGCAGCTAGTATTCACTTCAGATTCGAATTTAGCCAATTCAGGGGACAGTGAATTGATTCAGTGATTCGAATCACTGTCCCGAATCAATGTGGATGAATCTGATTCAGAGATTCAGCTGCTGAACGCTGCATGGGGGGGTCTGCCATGAGCCCTCTCACCCCTGCCAGCTCTCCTAGCCCCATCAATGGCTGCCCCACCCGGTCCCAGCTCCTGGCTCTTTAAAAAAAAAAAAGCCCAGCACTCACTGGCCCCACAGGTGGAGTGGGGGTGATCTCCACTGCCCCTGCTGCATGGGGGGGGGCCTCTGCCACAACCCCCCCAACCACTCTCCCAGCCCCCCCACATAGCTCCCCCACCTGGCCCCAGTTCCCAGGTCTTCAAAAAAAAAAAAAGCTCCCACTCACTGGATGCTGCCAGGCAAGGGGGCAATCCCCACTGCATGGGGGTTCTGTCACAAGCCCTGAGGCCACTGCAGCAGCCAGTAGTACAGGGCTCTTTAAAAAAAAAAAAAAAGCTGGGAGCTGGGGTGGGTGGGGTAGCCATGGGGTAGGGGCACTGGGAGAGTGAGCAGGGGTTGGGGGAACAGGCAGGGGATGGGGTCATGGGAATCCACCCCATGGTTCCATCTCCCCTCCACCAGTCCCCCACCCCCTACTTACCAGCACAGAGTCTGGGTCCAGCTCCCCGAGGCAGCGAGTGGGGACTGCCCAAATCTCTGAAGCTCTCTGAATCTTTTCTGAATTGATTCAAAGAGCTTTGAATTGATTTGGTCCTTTTAATTGGTTGCCTGATTCAATTTGGATTGAGAGGTTTGACTGCCAAATCGGGCCAAATCTCCTCCAGATCGAATCAGCACCCAAAGCTTCACACAGCCCTAGTATAAGTTCTTTTTCACACAGCATAGCATCAGTTTGTGGAAGCCATTACTGTAAGATATTATAGAGGTTAATAATAGAACCTGGTTCAAAACTGGAGAAAGTCATAGAAAACAGGTCTGTCAGTAGGTATTAAACATGATACCTGGTGTGCCACCTAAAATTTAGGATTCTGTAGGCCTCTTGATACTGGAAGCTATAGGGGAAGAGGGGCAGAGGACAGATCAGTCTATATAGTCCCTGTATACTCTTCCACTTAGCATCTATTATCTGTCACTGGATAATAGAGCCAGGATACTGAGCTAGATAGATCTGTAGTCTGATCCAGTATAGCACTTCTTATGTTGATGTGACGGGCTAGCTGGCAGTGACTTAGCCCAGGGGTTTGGAAAGGGCAAAAGATGATTGGAGGACTTGGGATTCCTTTTCTACACCAATCAGGCCCCAGAGACTCGCCCTCCATGTCCCCTGATATCCCCCTCCAGGTGACCCAAGGGGCCAAAAAGGGGTAGCGCAGCTGACTCAGGGGAGACCAGGAAGGGATCACAAGGAAGGAGCTTCAAAGAGCTGACAAGGGCTGAGCCAGCAGGACAGGTACAGTTGCCTCAGAACAGCCTGAAGGAGCAGGACCTGCAGGCAGCAGTGGGACCCTCAGCAGCGTGGTGTGGCCAGCAGGAGAGGCTCCCCACCGGGCTCTAGGGTCCCTTATGAGAGGCTGCAGCCAGCAAGAGAGGCTCCCCAGCTCCAGCAAGGATCTAAGCAGCAACCTGAAAGGTTCCCAGCCCTGCTTCCAGCTCCTCCACTCAGAGGCCAGGGAGCTTGACATGAAGCTGGGGCTCTGAGAAGGTCAAGACCCCTAGCAGCCTGGAGCAGTGCCACCACTGGTGGCTGTATAGCAGCAGTTCTACCTCCCAGATGGGCAATCTGAGTTCAAGTCCCAGCTGGGGTGAGTGAGCTAACAAGAAGCAAATCTTCTTACAGTGGAAAGGGGCCATTGTGTTTTCTCCTCCCTCCAGGTACCTATGCCCTATATTTCCTTGTCATTCAACATTTTGTATTTTGTGCCTTTTTATATTTCACCAACCTGTATTGTTTGCTCTACTGTTTGTGTTTTACATTTTGTTAACCCTGTCTTTTGTCAATGATTGTAAGTGTCTAACCTTTGTTGAATCCTGGCCCCTTGGGGCACTGTAGTGTGCACTATACCCTCTGATTTATGCCTGTTACGTTCCCAGTATTGTTCCCTCATTAAAAGCTATATGGTTAAGTCCCCACTGGTGGTCTGGCTCTGCTCAATAGGGGGAGGAGAGTCCCAACACCTCCCACAGCACTTGTGCACTTGCTTTGATCCCTGCAATTGGAGAGGGGGTAAGTCTTGGAGTACCGCCCGGGTTACATTATTATAAAGTTTGGTTATCAGGTACTTGTTGCTGAGTTCCTCAGGTTTGGTGGAGGTTTATGATTCTATGGGTGCATTATTATTTTAGTAACAATAACATAGCACCAGAGCACTCTCTTGGCATGACAGAAGGGTAGACCATTTAGTCTTTTTACCCTCATTGCTCTCATTTCCTGCATGCTATCATTGGCTAGTTAGCAATATTCCTGAGGAAAGAACCTGGAGGCAGTCTTCTGGCACAAGGAGAAAGTACACTGGCTTTTGCACTCTTACGGGATATAGCATACTAGCCCCAGTAAGGAGTGAGCATGGGACACAGGCCTATTCCTCACTCCAAAGTATTCCCCACTCCCAGGATTCCTGAGCTACCTGAGACAGGAACTGCAGTTATGCGGCAGCTCGAACGTTCCACTATGCACCTGTTCAACTCTTTAAGGAGTCTTTCTACAAGAGAAGCCATAACTGCAAGGCTAATATAAGTGACTGTTGATTACACGTCACAATTTGCCTAAATATTAGTACAGTCCTTAAATAGAGATTCAACAGAGATTAAAACTGAAGAGATGGGTAACAGACTGTCCCATCCTCACAAACATCTTGTGTGGTCCTTCCAAGCTCCATAAGCATGAAGATAAATTTTAATTAGGACTCTGTGAAAACATGAAATATCTAAGTTTGGCAGATAATCATCTGCAGTTTTGTTAAGTCCCTTGCAATGATATTCTGCATGAAAGGGATGAAAAACCTTCACATTGATTTAGCATTTCAAATTTTGTTCCACTGAGCATCTGGTTTAAATAGCTCTATAAAGCAAGATTTTTAATTTAATTGCTAAAAGTCAGGGTTTCTATCCAGAACAAATATTTTTGTACCCCAGCTTTCAGTCAAAAAGCTCCTGTTTTTAAACAAATACACTGAAATTTTATTAGAATTAGGCATAACAAAACATTAAAGAAAACACAGTAGACAGCTTGGCCCTTGGAGAGGCAAAGAGGAACATTTTCTATCAGTAGAAGATGGCAGGCAAAGAGGAAAAGGGATTTTTTCTTTCACCATCTTCCAAAATACTTCCAAATGGCTCTTCCTGACACCATGTTGCACCCTGGTAATAATGCAGATGGCACAAAGGGCCCAGCTTTGCAATTTGAAAACCTTCACCATGAGTGTGAATGGAAGCATGGGGCAAAGCTCTAAGAAGGTAGGGTAGATTTGCACCTTATAAACTAACCAAAGTAGATGATAATTTTGTGTGTTTGTGTGTCTCAGGCTATTACTGACTGCAGAATAACCTGGTTAAATATGTCTCAAAGCTCTAAGAGCCAGTAGAGAAAATGTAGGATAATAAGTATTAGGAAAGAAGAGAGCAGATAAGCAGGGGAGGAGCAGAGCAGGAGACCACATGAAATAGGATCATTGACTAGAACTGCAATCTTAAAAGGGTACTTCTTTACAATTTTCTCCCATGTCTTGTAAATTTTGTCTTTTGAATCATCTCCTGAGGCTCTGCTTAAGATACCCAAGATGATATTTTGGAAGGGATTTGGGCATCTTTTAGGAACATTTCCCCTTTTCATTGTTTGGTGTGTGGCTTGTTTTCTTTTTTACTATATTATTACTGTACAAAGAACACTTATTCATGTGAGTTTCTTTCTTCTGTTTATGCAGCGTCCTCTCTTCACTGTTCAAGTCTGTGTTAGCAATGCTGTATCTAATGTAATGTACTTCTTAAAACTTAAAAAAAAAAAGTCTCATAAATTTGTTCTACTCACTCTAGTGCTTTCTGTTTACAGTTTATGTGTGTGTCAGGAATTATATTGCCGGCTTTTAAATTTGGAAGAATATAACAGACTAGACATTACACAGACAAAGAAAAACTTAATTCAGTATTTTGAAGTTACAGACTGAACCAAGCCACAAAAATTGTTTAAATTCATATTGCATGTATTATACTATTACATCCCTTTAAAAAAAAATAACTTACTCTTTCTCATTCATAATGGGATCTTTATTGTTTATGCTTTTTTTAGCTTGAAGTAATATATTCATTACTTCCAACCAGCAAGTTGCCAAAAATTTAGCATTAACATTCCAATTGACTGAGCTAGAGTTGGCTTATCTAAATCTCCCAGTAGCTTATCTGGTGCCATTAATGTTATATGCTGCTGTATAGGGGTGTGCAAAGTATTAGATTCGGATTTGGATTTGGCCCGAATCGGGGATAGTGATTTGGTTAATTAATTCAGATCACTGTCCCCAGTTTGATTCAGCCGAATCCGAATCTGAAGATTCAGTGCTGATTCAGAGAATAGGCATTTGGACATAGACACAGCTGTAACTTTTTTTTTACATACTTTGAGGTACCAGGCACGGCTTGTGAACACTGCGATGCTGGGGCAGATGGAGTGTCCCACAGGGACATGGCAGGGAGCCCCGCATGCTCAGCAGCAAACCCAGAAGTGGACCAGAAGTACTTCCAATCCACTTCCGGGTCCACCTTCGAGCATGTGGGGGGTCCCTCTGCACCCTCCTGGCTCAGCGATTGGCCACAGGGGACCCTGGGTGTCCCCCCAGACCCAGAAGGCACCAGTCGCTGAGCTGGGTGGGTACAGGGGGGCCCCCTGCACACCCCTCAGTGGACCAGAAGTGCTTCTGGTCCACTTCTGGGTCTGCCACCGAGTGCAACTGGGGAGCTCCCCACGCTCCTGTGGGACACTCCATCTACCCCAGTATCTCAGCATTCACAAGCTGCCTGGCACCTTGAGGTATGTAGAAAAATCATTTAAAGCTGTGTCTATGTCCGAATCATTGAATCTTTCCAAATCTCTCCAAATTGATTCAGAGGGTTCCAATTCAATTCGGAAATATTAAAGGGTCTCCTGATTTGATTTGGATTCAGAGATTCAGTCACCAAATCAGGCCAAATCTCCACCAAATTGAATCAAGTACTGATGCTTTGCACAGCCCTACTGCTGTATTTGTGATCCTAAGATGGAATAACCACAATATAGTATGTTAATTTTTGCAAAAGAAATGGAGGTATCATATTGTATTCTGTCCAGATATGCAATGAATGCAACACTTCAAGCTATGAATTAGTCTTTGTGTTCCTCTCTGGAGATATTTGTATATTTCTGAATAAAGACAAAAAAAATTTCCATCTGATAAAAGTGCAGTATGGACAGCTGCAGTAAGTAATGTCATGTTCAGGAAGTTCTGGAAGTCGGTGTGAGCCAGAACCAGAATGTGTAAATGTTACATTAATAGCTCCACTAGCTGAGGCTCTGACTTCCAATTACTTACAGTTGCACAAATTAATTGCTTCATAAATGGAGTAAAAACATTTACTTTATCTGTCAAAAAGTTTAAACACTAGGAGTGAGACCCTTCAGAATGGTTAAATGATACTGTCTTTGACTTTCAAAAAACAGTTAAAATGCATTAGTGATTTTTCTTTCTGGATAAGAAGATACTAGCTGTATCAGGTACAATTTTTAAAGTGAATCCCCTATTCAAAGAATTAGACACTTCAAGGGCATTGAAGTCCTTATATGCAGAGAGATGCTTTATGTACTATTCATAGGCTGTATAAGATATGGCTTAAATTTAAAAATTCTCTATAGTCTAACTCCTAGATAATACACATTTCAATTGTGCTAACTTTAAGATACAAGAATCTGAGAGACAGGATTAATACACACTTAAACCAGAGAGTAACTATCTCAGTGCATGCAGAGTTCATTTCATTTTTCCTTTTGTCTGTGTACTTGTAATTGGAAGGAAAAAAAAGACAAGATAATTAAAGATGAAGAACTTCCATGTACTACAACTGAAGTAGGAACAATAAAGGCCCCTTACTCCCCTGGTATAACACACTTGCTTGATTATTTCAAAGAGATTATTCCATTGAGCATTTCCTGATTTACATAAACAGAGTCCTCAGACTGGAGCCACACATGTAGATTAGAGAAAATAACGACTGATGAGAAATAGGAACCACTCAGAAATAAGAATAGATACAGCAGGGCCATTTTGAGACTAATATACAGAAAAAAATGGCAAGAAATACAGCCACGTAAAGCAAAAAGAAACTGTTTAACTGTAAATGAGTTTGGTGAAAAGTGAAGCAAACAATATTGTCAGGGTTGAAATACGTAAAAAGGACTAAAAGGAAGACATCCTGCACCTGTTGATCAGTAAAGGGAAATTGGATGAAGATGCTCCAACAAACTTGAGGTCAAATCTTTGGCTGATCTGCAAGCATATTTCTTAATAAAAAATGACACACTTGAATGAAGGAAAGAACAGTTTCTGTTTTATATTATCTGAACAGAAGAAGACAACTGAATGGAAAGCTGGCTGGCAGTATGATCCAGGGAGACTGTGGGAGAAGCAAGCAGCATGACAAATGTAGAGTGCAGGAGCCTGACTGAAAAAGCTCCACTATAGGATGCCAGGAGACTATTTAACTCATTTAATGTAAACAAAAAGCAACATCACTCTTCCAAATATAAATGCAACAAAAAAATCTGACTTGCTAAAAATAACATGGAAAAGGTAGATTCAGATCAGCAACCTGGGGGAAGTAATCAGAGGCAGGGCTAAGCTACCAAGAAAAAATTATTCTCAATAGACTAAAACAAGATGGAAAGTTCATCGGGAGTAAACACAGCTTGGAGTCCTTGGCACAGCTTGCCCAGAGAGGAGCATAACAACTGCAGTTCTCAGGGAAAGCTTTTGCAAACCAGGAAGTCAGCCATATGTCTCCTACAAACCTACATCCATTGCTTGCTTTCACATATGTCTATAAAGTTAAACACTTCATTGCTAGTAGGTTTTTCTTACCTCCGGAGCTCTCACAACCTGCTTAACTCAAGTTACTAAACAGCCTGTTAATCTGAGGATGCAGATATTTCAAGCTACTTTCCCTAAACCCAGGGCTGTAACTGATCCCTAGCTGCTTTGTGATTTATCAGATTCATTTCATGAACCTCACTTTTCAGAAGAACCAGGCTACACTGTAGACCATCCTTCTCAACCGCTTTAATCATTTCTTCCTTTCAAACTAGCATAAGGAGGTAGGAGGAAACAAATAAATTCATGGTATGGGTATAGCCAGTGGGCCATACAGAAGGACTAGGCTTATAAATTCAACAGATCGCTTGAAATGGCTTTGAAGCTTAAATCCCATTTTCTAAAGAGATGTCAGTTTGTATCTTTTAAAAATGGGGATTTGGCTTCCAAGGGTTGGTTCGGAGCTGTAACAGGCAACCTCATCGGAACTGCACTCCTACTGTTTTGCTCAAACAGGCCCTTCTTAAGTCTAACTGGGGCAACACTTCATAGGCTGTTAAACAGATTTGCCTCAAAAAGCTCCCTGCCTTGTTCCTGGACATTTGAGTAGTTCCAAAACTTTGCTTTTATCATTGGGTCTGACTGTTCACGTCCTGTTCCATGTAGCATGACATTTTGTCACCTAAGTGCTGATAAAAATTGTAACTAGAACCAAGACTTTCAAAAGCAACTAGTGATTTTTGGTGCCTAATTAGAAGTACTCTGAAAGGGCCAGGGTTTCATAATGTGCTGGGCAACCAGTCTATAAAAAGCAGGCTATTTTCAGGCTCCTCAAGTTTGACACCTTAAAATTGATGAATCCAAAATCACCAGGCATGGATTCAGGAGGGGTGCACCCCTTCCATTCCCAGTCAAATGGAAATGGAAATATTAATTGAGGTGAACATAAATTCAGGTGTGGACATAACTTTAAATGAAGCATTAGATGCACTGTCAAGATGCTTAAAAGGTTAGATTTTGTTTTATGAATCTGAAAAAGAGATGTACATTTAATTCTAATGACTGCAGGACTAATGAGAAATGTCTTTTGATGTTTGCCTAGTTCTATACATAACAGGTGATACACCAAATTAATGCATATTCCAATAAACTTATATTTGTTTTTGCTTCAACCTTCCGTTGAATAAGTAGCCCTAGGCTCCTAGTTTATTATTAAAGCTTCTAGTTTATTTTTAACAGGAGAAATATGTGTAATATGTGAGGATGGACCACACCATCTGCACCCCTGCTTTTCAAAATCCTAGATCCTCCCATGAAAAATAGGCCTATCTGTATTTCCTGGGTCTAGTGACATGACATGACTCAGGGTTACATATATAACAGTCTCCTCACATGGACAGGGTCAGTATACACTGGGCATATCTATAAGTGCGCCCAACTGCACAGTTGTTATTGTGCAATCATTTAGTACTTGCTTTAAGGTGTAAAACCACCAGAATTGCACAGTCCCAGTGCCACATGTGTTGTTTCTGACCCTACTGTTCAGTAGCATCAGCATCACGATTTGTGCCCACCAATGCTATGTTGCCATAGCTCATTGCTACTGTCTAGTGTAGACATGTCCATTGACTCAGTGACTATCATTAAATAATCCTTTTCAAAAAAATTAACCCACCTACTGTTCCAGCCAATTAGCAGCATATACAAATAGCTTTCAGCATTATTTCTCTCCTTTTGTACATTTGTCCCGCACATTTAAACATCAATTTTTTAAAAGTATAATAAAATGTGGCAATTTAAAAATGGCATCCTCTCTCTCAGTGAGTCTACTCTCTGAGTATCAGAATTACATTTATGCCTCCTGACAACAATTGATAAATAGTGCAGTCAATACTGTTCAAGGAGAGCAAGCTGGATTTCATCCTGTTGTACATACCATCAGCAAAATTGTCAGATGACTTACAGTTGCAAAATTGTGACTGTAAGAAAAAAAAATCCCAGCTCAACTTCATAATTCCAGGTTGCATTGCGCTTGCATTTAGGAAAGTCATTTGAGATTTGTAATGTTGACATATTTGATAGGAATCATTAAGAGAAGAACTCTGTCATTGACTTTGACCATGCAGATTAAATCTCTCATTAAAATGACACAAAAAGCTGTTATTATTCTAGTTTAGCAAGTACCCCACCCCCACTTTTCTTTGATCTTCCTTTGTAGAGCACCAAAATATTAACAACACTGCTACCCACATTAGGCACTTGCTATCTGAAGGGATAAAACATGCAACATCTGAGACCAGGATAACCACTTACGCATGAAACTTGGGACTATAGGGATGGCGGCCTAGCAGCGTTTTTAGTAATCACTTCCCACGAACCAACAATGTAGGACTCTTATTCTTATCCAACTTCCTCTGACATGGAAATTGAAGTCTCTAGTTTGCCATAGGGATAATTTTGACATGAAACCATTGGTGATATGTATTACAATAACTGTAACACAAACTTCACCCCACCTCCTCTACAGTCTTAACACTGCAGCTGTGTTGTCTCCAAATGTGATATTCTTGACGCCTAACTGTCAAAGCATGATTCCCTTAGCTGGCATTAAAGAAGTGTACTAGAACAAGATGCCATTATCACTTTAAAAAAAAAAAAGCTCGCTAGAATGGCATGGATTTCCCACAGAAAACTGCCACAAAAACCTTGCTGCCTGCAGCATTTGGTCTGAAAACTTACACATTGCTGTTTTGAGTCCCAAGTAAGGCAGAAGGGCTAGAGACAGCATTCATAGTCTTGATTCAGCAGACAGAGACATACCATTAGTCAGTCAGCTGTGAAATGTAAATAATTTTTGCCTTTCAGAAAATTCTCCCTGATTATGTCAGAGTCTATCATTGACAACTGATTATTCAAGCAAGAGGTAAAACAAGTCATTCTAAAAAAATAGTCAAAGTATTTATAGTCTAACAGTGAACTTCAGCAAGTCAGTCAGCCAGTTTTTCATCATGTTTAGGCAAATAACTGCCCTCGTATTTCCGCCGTAGACTAAAGCAGCAGAAATTTTAAAGGACAAAAGCTAAATATATTTTTAAAAATAAGGCCCCCCAACCCCACTCTCTCTCATGCTGATGTGATTTGGGAACAAATCTGTTGGCCTCATGAGCTGAGTTTATCTGATTCACAATGCAAGTGAAAATAGAACTTGGCCTTCAGTCAGTTAAAAATTGCCAAGGGCCAGATTGTGACCCAGTTTTATGTATCAGCACAGGAATTCAGTCAGGTGTAAAATATACCCACTCACATGAACACACACACTCATGGCCTCCCCATACTTTTTCAAGAGAGCAGTGACTTCACACTTGCTAACTCCTACCCCTTGCTGTTGCTCTAGCAGGAAAGGGAGCAGGGAGAAAGGACTGGCAACTGGATGAAACCAGGCTCTCCCCCCTCCAATTCCCTGTCCAGCATATCTGAGCTGGTAGGAGGGTATTAACAAGCATTATTGAAAATAGCCTGTATGAGGTTACTCCATTGGGAGTATAAAGGTAGCATCTGTGTGGTTTCTATTCCTAGTCTCACAGAGAGAATTTAAAAGTAGTCATAGTAGCCTGTGGGCACAGCTCTATATGAAATTAGAAGATTTCAGTTTGAGAATAATTGACTTTTCAATATTCTCTGGGGGGGTTTTCTCTTGGATTCCAAGGTTGATTATATGAGTAGCAGAATTTGAATCAGAATTTATAAAAGGCACAAGGGAGGTTTTATAAAGTGCATCATAGTGGCCACTTCTACACTGCACTTTACTGTGGAATAGATTAATTAGCTCCAGAATAAAGCATCACCATCTACACGTGGTGGTTTTAGGTCACAGCAAACTAACACCGCTGTAAGATAGTACTTTCCTGGAGAGTATCCCAACAGTTCTATCTTATGGAGGAGTAATTAATTGCAACTGAATACACATATAGATGCTGAACTCAGGTGTGAATTGCTCCTGATCAGCCCAGCCAGCACGGGACCAGATTCCTGCCTGCTGCCTAGTCACATAGCTCTGCACTTCTAGCACTCTCGTGCCACAGCCAGCCTCAAAACTGCCCAAGGCCACCACCCGGAGCCCAGAGCAGAATAAGGTAGGAGCATCCCTGGTGTAACCTGCTGCACTCCAGCTCAAATTGCTGCTGTCCAGGCACATATGTAGATGCTGCACCCAGAAGCAGTTTACTTTGGCTCAAACTAATCCAGAGTTTATTGCTTCAAATTACTTGCATGTGTAGACACATCCAGTAAGGTTTTGAAGAGCCAGCCCAAAGGAAGGAAGAAGACTTGAAGAGCCTTGAAACATTTTAACTTTTAGGACTGATCATAAATCCTGAAGTGAGTACTGCGGGGGTGGGGAGGGGGGTGTGAAACAAACAAAACACCAAACATTTGGTTCTCTTACCACAGTGTAAGCAGGATGCCTGGAAAAATCAAAGGGGCATGTTAGGACCCACTTCCCATGCCTGAGCTCATTCTCGTCTGCCACGACTTGATGGGATAAAAAAAAAAATTGTAAAGAGCACTCAGGTGGGAAGCTTCTGATTTAATAAAGGCTATAACATGCCACTCCCTGTCCTGTCCCACTAGCACAATACGAATGTAAACTTAGGCTGCAGGCTTTCTATATTCAGGGAACGTGAAGGGCAGCTCGTCTTGTGCTCCTATGCCCACAAATGAATGGCTGCTTGCAGTGGCTTGCAGGCTCCTCTCTCCTTACTACTTACAGTTGCTTGCAGGCTCCTCTCCCCTTACCCCTACCTGGGATGAGCAGGGCTCTTTAATAAGACAGTCCCTGGGACCTCTGCATCCGCATCTGATCCCCACCTCGGTTATTCACAGTCTCTCAGAATACTGGGAATAACCGTGCCAGCTTCCCTCAGTCACAGTCTCTCATTAACATGGAGTACCTGTCCTGGAGACTGCCGTGCCAGTGTCGCTTGCAAATCTCTGCAGATTCCACCGGGTGCTGTCCATAAGAGAAAGCTTCCCCACTTCCTCCCTTGTGCCTGTGCCTCTGTACAGGAAAAACTGTTTCATTGCTCTGACCAGTTCCCAGCCTCTGCTTTGGTTCTCCTTCCAGGCTAAGTCTCTAATCAGCCTCAGGCCTTATGATACAAAGTCTCTAAGTGGTAATTAACACCTCCTGGTTGGCTTTGTAACTGGTCTGTGAAATCTTAATTGACAATTAACAAGTCTCGGCTCAGCTCCTGGGCTGGTCCAGGACTGTCTTATTGGCAATTAATGCTTCTCTTGGGCAGCTCCATAACAGGGTTACTGGCTCCCTGTTACACACAGAAAGACACCATGAGTGGAAGTATGGCTGCAAATTCTTCTCCAAGGCCTTTACTGACACAAATTAGATAGCTGTGAAAAGGCTGTTTTTGAAGTCATGAACATTTTAGAAATAAATTCTTATGGATTACAATTGGTGAATATAAAATGGAGGGAATAGAGAAGTAGTAGCATCTTACCTACAAGGTACAAGGGCTAAAAATGAAATTACTATTTTGAAAATCATAGGCAAAATGTATAGAAAAAAATGGAAACCAGATAAATCTGGCAAAAATTAAGTGGTATTTTCAAAAACCTTTAAAGCAAGTTTGCTCCCATAAAGGTGAATAGTAAATCTGTCGATGATTTCAGTAGCAGTAAAGTTAGGTTAATGTTGAGTGCCTTTGAGAACATTATCTCTGTTGATATTGAGTATAATGAAAAGGCTAGAATGAAAAACATGAACAATAATGATTAATCCTGACAACAGGAATTCCTTGATCATTGTTGTTCTGATAGTATCAGTAAAACTAAGATTAGTGTTCTTTTGACAGAGAAATAAAAGAATCAGAAATATCCTTCAAAATGCAACACTTTTCCAGGACTCCAACCTGCTCAGTAGGGGAAAGTAGGATCAGCAGATTCAATGCACCCAGCAGATTTATCACATTGGGTAGGTACCAAATGGATCTTTATGATGTTTTAAAAGAATCTTAAACTGTCTAAAAAATACCCTTCATAGGTCACCTTCGCCATTATCCCCAGTTTTCCAAGGTACTACAGAAGTTTCAGAACTGGTTCCTGATGCTCTATAGCACCATGGGGTGCATCTACGTGTTCATTAATGTGTCATAATTACTGTGCATTAAGTTTAGCACTTAGTTAACTAGGTACTAAATCAACGCATATTAACTTGCGTTACTGCGCAGTAGTGTCATTGCATGGATTTTTAGTGACGCTTACAGCACAGTAGGCGCACAGTAGAGTTGTGTGAAATGGACCATATTTTATTCAGATTCATCCCGAATCAGGGGACAGTGATTTGATTCGTTGATTCGGATCACTGTCCTGATTCAATTTGGCCAAATCTGAAGATTTGATGCTGATTCAGAGAATCAGCAATTTGGCTATAGACAGCTTTAAATGTTTTTTCAACGTACCTTGACTTGAATGGCACATGCCCCCGGTGGCTGGGGGAGCACAGCAGCGGTAAGAGCATGGCAGCAGGAGTGGCAGGAGCACGGCTGCAGTAAGTGGGGGAGCTCCCACAGACACCGCCAGTGCTGTCAGCAGTGGGGGGGGGGTGAGCACCGACCCAGGGTCAGTGACCACCCACAGCCACTGCCAAAAGCATCGGCGGCGCCAGCGGATATCTTGGACTGCCCACAGATGCCACTGACGGCATCGGCAATGGGGTGGCAAGTGGTTACCATCTGCAGGCACTGCCTTTTTGCAGGGGGTGCACCGCCACACTCAGGGGGTGCCCATGCACCCATGTGCATCCCCTACACATCACCCCTGTACCTTGAGTTACCTGGTATGGCTCATGAACACAGAGATGGTGGGGTGGATGGAGCGTCCCACAGGAGCATGGGGTGGCCCCCACATGCTTGACAGTGGACCCAGAAGTGGACTGCAAATATTTCTGGTCCACTTCCAGGTCCGCCATTGAGCGCGTGGGGGACCCCCGCCCCTGCAGCCTCCTGGCTTGGCAATTGGCCACAGGGGGACCCAGGGTATCCCCCTAGACCCAGGAGGCACCAGTTGCCAAGCCGGGAGCAGGGAGGGTCCCCTGTGCACTCTGCAGTGGACCCGGAAGTGGACCAGAAGTGCTTCCGGTCCACTTCTGTGTCCACCGCTTAGCGCACTAGGTACCCTCCTGCTCTCCCATGGGATGCTCCTTCTGCCCCACCATATCAGCAGTCATGAGCTGCCTGGTACCTTGAGGTATGTAGAAAAAACATTTAAAGCTGTATCTGTGTCCGAATGTTTGAATCTCTCCGAATCTCTCCAAATTAATTTGAAGGGTTACGAAGAGATTAAAGGGTCTCTTGATTTGATTCAGATTCAGAGATTCAGCCACCAAAAAAGGCCGAATCTTCACTGAATCAAATCAGTGACTGAAGATTCTCACAGCCCTACTGCACAGTAGTCTAATACTACTGCTCAGTAGCATATTAGCATGGTTTTTGCCCAGCACTGTACTGTGCGTTGTTATTAGGCTACAGCACAGTTAGTGTCTTGTGCAAATGTGCCCCATATGTACAAATTTCACTATTATAGGTAGACTTCATTCTATATTTTTGGTTTTTACTTTGCAAACAGCATCACACTGCCAGCTCATGTTCATACTATGGTCTGTTATTACCCCCAGGTCCCTTTCAGTCATGGTGCTAATCATTCTGGTGCCACTGAGCCTGTAAGTATGTTGGGAACTGTTTGTCCCCAGATGGAGCACTTTACACTTCTCAGTGTTGAACTTCATCTTGTTCCAATCAGCGCAGCTAGTTTCCTACCCACCTAACTCTCAAACAGTTAAGCCTGCAATTCTCCAATTTTCCCATGAGAACATCATGGGATACCAGACCAAAGATCTTTTTGGAAGTCAAGGAATACAATGTCGACCTCCTCTCTCTTATCCAGCTGGTGAGCTACCTGGTCATAAAAGGACAATAGATTGGTAAGACAAGACCTTAGTGCTAAGAAGCCCCCATGGTTTGGCAAAAGCATCCAGGGATGCCTGAGGGCAAAAAAGGAGGCATTCAAACAGTGGAAGCAAGGGGCTATCACCAAGGAGGATTTCCTCCATTGCTTGGGACTGCACAGAGGCTTTTAGGAAGGTTGAGGCAGATATGGAGCTAGGGCTAGCAACCAGAATTAAAGCTAATAAAAAGTCCTTTGTCAAATACATAGGAAGTAAGAAGGCGGCACAGGGTAACATGGGACCCCTACAGGCTTGGCAATCTGGTGATTGTGGCAAATGAAAAAGCTGACTTCTTTAACAAATTCTCTGCCTCCATATTCCTGAACAGGGACCTGGACATCTCCCCCACTAGAACTGCAGATGGACCTAAGGGAGGAGGAGGCACCATCATGTCTAGGGTTAGGAACGACTTAGGGAATTTTTGAAGAGGCTGGACGTGTTTAAATCAGTAGGTCCAGATGCTCTTCACCCAAGGGTGCTGAGGAATTGGCAGGGGTCATAGCAGGGCCCCTGGCATGGCTCTATGAGCACTCGTGGGGCACTGGCCAGGTACTAGAGGCTTGGAAAAGGGCCAATGTTGACCCCATTTACAAGAAGGGAAAAAAAGAGGACTCCAGCAATTATAGGCCAGTCAGTCTTACTTCAGTCCTTGGGAAAATCTTTGAGTGAATTATCAAGGAGCACCTCTCCAGGGGACCAGCAGGGAAAGTAATGCTCAGGGGCAGCCAACATGGGTTCATTGAGTGTAGGTCCTGCCTGACTAACCTGGTTTCTTTTTATGATCAGGTCACAAAGTCCCTGGACAAGGGTTTCGGGGTGGATGTCATCTGCCTGGACTTTAAGAAGGCCTTTGACATGGTTTCCCACCACATTCTCTTAAAAAAACCCTCGTGACTGTGGCATTGATGCCTACACAGTCAGATGGGTGGCAAATTGGCTAGATGGTTGCACCCAGAGAGTGGTGGTGGATGGGTCATTTTTGACCTAGAGGGATGTGGGCAGTGGAGTCCCACAGCACTTGGTCATGGGGCCTGTACTGTTCAACATCTTTATCAGCGATCTGGATGTGGGTGTAGAATGCACGCTGATGACGCCAAGTTGTGGGGTGAGGTGGGCACAGTGGAGGGGAGGCACAGAATCCAGCTAGATCTAAATAGGTTACAGAGGTGGGTGGATGAGAATAGGATGGAATTCAATGCAGACAAGTGCAAGGTACTGCATCTAGGGAGAAGGAACCAGCAACACACCTACAGGCTGGGGAACACCCTTCTTGTCAACACAGTGGCAGAAAGGGATCTTGGAGTCACTGTTGACTCCAGGATGAACACGAGATGCCAATGCAAGGTCTGCAGTCAGTAAGGCTAACCACACCTTGTTGTACATCTACAGATGCATCACAAGCAGATCCAGGGAACTGATCCTTCCCCTCTATGCGGCATTGGTCATGTCACAGCTGGAGTACTGTGTCCAGTTCTGGGTGCCGCACTTCAGGAGGGATGTGGCTAGCATTGAGAGGGTCCAGAGGAGGGCCACTCACATGGTCAAGGGGCAGCAGGGCAGGCCCTATGAAGCGAGGTTAAAGGGCCTGAACCTATTCAGCCTCCACAAGAGAAGGCTGAGGGGGGATCTGGTAGCCATTTACAAACTCACCAAGGAGGACCAGCAGGAATTGGGGGAAGCTCTGTTTCCCCAGGCACCACCCGGGGTTACTAGGAATAACGGCCACAAACTGTTAGAGAGAAGGTTCAGGCTGGACATCAGGAGACATTACTTTACAGTTAGGGCTGCCAGGCTCTGGAATGGGCTCCCAAGTGAAGTGGTACTCTCTCCTACCTTGGGGGTCTTCAAGAGGAGGCTGGACAAATATTTGGCTGGGGTGATATGATCCCGGAACCCATTCCTGCCTGGGGCAGGGGGTCAGATCTGATGATTTGTTTAGGTCCCTTCCGACCCCAAGTTCTATGACACTATGACCCGCCCGTGGTGAAGCCATGCTGGCTGTCATTCAGAACCCTACCTTCTGCAAGTGTATCACACATAGACTCCTTGATTAATTTTTTCAGGATTTTTCCTAGGATAGAAGTTAGGCTAATTAGCCTATAATTGCCCAGGTCCTCTCTCCTCCCGTTCTTTAAGATGGGCACAGCATTTGCCCTCTTCCAGTCTTTAGGGACCTCCCCTTAGCAACACAAATTTCAGCAGAGGTCCCATAATGACTTTGGCCAGCTCCTTCAGCACTCTCGGATGAAGCTCATCCAGTCTTGCTGACTTATAAATGTCTAACTTTTCTAACACCAGTTCCCAATCAACAACAGGAAGGCGGTCCTTCCCACCAGGCCCATTCTGAATCTTATCTAGTATGATTTATCCCTTAGTCTGGTGAAATACCAAAGCAAAGTAGTCATTCAGGAGTTCCATTTTCTCCTGAGTGTCGGTAACCAGCTGCCCTGAGTTGTTAAACAATGGCTCCACACGTCCATTTGTTTTCCTCCTGTTCCCTATATGTCTAAAGAAGGCCTTCTTATTATCCTTGATTTCTGTTGATGGTTTAAATTCAGTTGCCACCTTAGCTTTTCTAATCTGCTCCCTACAAGTGCAGGCCATTGTTGTATAGCCCTCCTTGGTGACTGTCCCAAGCTTTCATTGTTTGTATGCCTCTAACTTTTTTTTTGAGAGGACCATGATATCCCTATTATGCCAAGAGGACATACCAGCCCTTCTGCTACCTTTCCTCTGCATGGGAACAGACTTCTTTTGGGCTTCAAAGATCATGTCCTTGAGGAACGACCATTCTTCATGCACTCCTTTCACTTTTGGTCTCTGGTTCCATAGCGTTTCCCCTGCTATTGCCCTGAGCCTGTTGAAATTTCCTTTTTTAACATCCAAAACTTCAAACCTGTTAGCTGATTTGCCTGCCTTGTGACGGAAAGTAAACATGATAATTTTATGGTCGCTGTCACCCAGGCTATCCCCTATATTCAAGTCACTCACCAGATAGTCTCCTTTAGCCAAGACCAAGTCTAGGAGAGCATTACCTCTGGTTGGCCCGTGCACTTCCTGGGTCAGGTAGAGCTCTTTGATACTCAGGAAGTAACACAACCAATCCAACTTAGCCAAGTGTTCCTCCCAAGAGATGTCTGGGTATTTGAAGTCACCCATGATGACCATGTCCCGTGTGTGTGTGGCCTCTACCAGTTCTCAAGAGAATTCCAGATTGAGCTCCTCCCCCTGGTTTGGTGGTCTGTAGTATATACCTACAGTTACATCGGTCTCACCACACCATCCCTCCTCCCCCTCCTATCCTCCCCGACAGTTTGACCCAGAGGGTTTTGAGCTGCTTTTCTTTGGAGCTGATGTCGACCTACAAGGAGGTGTACTGCTCCCTCACATAGAGAGCTACACCTCCACCTTTCTTCCCTACTGAGTTCCTTCTGTGCAGGGTATAGCCCTCTATGGCTATGTTCCAATAATATGAGGAGTCCCACCAGGTCTCCGTAATCCTTACTAGATTGTAATGCCCGCTGGCGAGTAGGAGAGCTAGCTTCTCCTGCTTGCTCCCCATGCTCCTGGCATTTAGTGTACAGGCACCTGAGTCCTCCAGCTGAGACCCTCAATTTCCTGATCAGGTGTCATGGGGCATTAAAAAGTCTATCAATTCATTCAAAATATAACAGGTTGTGGACTCTCCATCCTTGGAGTTTTTTAAGATCTGGCTAGACAAAGTCTTGGCTGGGATGATCTAGTTGGGGATGGTCCTGCTTTGAGAAGGGGGATGACCTCCAGAGCTCCCTTCCAAGCCTAATTTTCTATGATTCTTCTATCCATGTTCATTTCCAATTCTCTCCTCAGACTTCACTTTTTTGAAGTCCTTTACTTCATTTTATCCCTCATTTTGCTTTTATTTTTCTGCATCTATTGTTGTCTGTTTTCCCTCTTCTTTTTAATGTATGATTCATTTTCTAGTCATGATGAGTATTCTGAGTTCCTGATGCCTAAGCCATTTTCTCTTATCTGAGCATAAAATAAACCCAGATAGCTTCTCCCAAATTCTCTTTCATTTCTTGCTAAATACTGATACATACACCATCTTGTTCATACCAAAGCAGCAGACTACAGCAATCATCACCATCTGATACTTTTTTCTGTGTCCCCTATGAATAGTCTCACTCTTTTGCATTGATGTTAACCTTCTTAAAGCTCTTCTGAGTGGTGGAATTTTTACTTTTTGAACAAGCAGTGGGAAATGAAAACTGATAAGTGGCAACACGTTAAATTAATTGATAATATACAGTAGTTATTGTTGAACCTATGGAAAGCATCACAGGATATTCAAATCTGGACCAGGTTGTTAGAAATTTATACTATCTTCTCCTTCATGGCCAAAAACAGGTTGCAACAATTTAGCCACTATTATTTACTTTGTACTGTAGACAGATCGTTCACATAGTAAGCCATTTTAGTATTTTGATTTCTACTGAAGCTTCTTTACAATAGTGCACTTTGAAGTAACAGTGTGCTCTTAAAACAACTGAAAATGTTAAATCGTCACATACAAATAAATAGTAGTGGGACCTATTTGTGTAGAGTTTGTTTTTAATCATTTATACAGCTCACCATCTACAGGCACCATAAAGGGGTTTATATCTCACTTTGTGCGCAATCTTGAAGTCCTCACTCAGGAACTAGATTGATGTGTGAGATGTAATAATGGAGCTACAGCAGTTGCTCCAATAACCCAATTAACAGGCAGGAAGCACAAAAAGAAACTGTTTTCTATTGTATAGGTATGTGACTGCAAAGACAAATCATGCACTAGAAAAATATCATTACTCTTAATAGAGAGACCATCTAGTAGTTTTGTTAAATAAATTTCCATCCATGTCAAACCACTGAGTCTCAAAATCATCAGGATAGTGGCCAATGCTTAGCTTTCTTTTCTAAAGTACTATACTACTGTTCAATAATTAGCCCTCATAAAACTTAGAAATATAAAAATTAGGATTTAATTAACAACACACAATAAGTAAGGTCACAAACTAGAATTACAATCCAAGTTGGAAGAATACAACAGACAAATTTACATTCCAAAATGTAATTCACTTGGTGATTTCATTCTCAATATTCTTTTAGTGGTTAGTGTTGTTCCTTTTTCATGAAGCTGTATAAAACAGGGAAATTTATTAAAGATACAGGATCACTTTTCACCACTATGCTGAAAGTTTTGAAACCTTGTTCTGTATAACAGTATGTCCGATATTTTATGGATTACTGGCAGTCAATGTATAAAATTTTAGAGTAATAACCAAAACTTTGAACTCTTTTTTCTGCTTGACAACATTGTAGCCTGTTCCATTCCTTGAGTAAGTCAATACAATCGCTTAGGATTCTTGAAAAAAGAAAGACATACATATTTTGATTTTTTTTCCCTTTTGCAATCTAATTCTTTACTCACTTTTGCCAGTTTTCACTGGTTTATTTTTTATATTAAAGGAGTTTTTATATTAAAAGAGTTACTGAACAGTTAGTGAACAATTTAAGTGAAAGAACAGCTCTAAGTCAGATAACAGCACTGATGGAGATTACTCTGACAACACTGGAGACTCCCCCAAGTCCTACATTCGCCATTAACATAAGTTAGGGGTGTGACCTACAGCTGGTGATGGGGAAGGTCTAACAGGGGCTGAATTACTCTGCACTAGACCATGTACTTTCAGATACAGCCCAAGTAGAAAAGACAAATGCAAAGTTAGTTCCTGGAACAACATACTAAAGAACCTCATTGGCTCGGACCAGGGTGCCAAACCAACAATGTTACGAGCTGCTGTGCTTGCACTATATTGTGCAGTAGCTGAATACACTGGCCTGTTTGGGGAAGATCAGCACATGCAAAGATTTCTGTTCAGCTCAATGTAGACATTGCAGGTGTATCACCCGATGCCTTAAATCAGTGGTGTCCAACCTTCTCGAGTGGGAACAGAGGGACACTGCCAGGTCTGTCTGTGGGCCTGATACGGCCCGTGGGGTCAATCTGGGGTGCAGGCTGGGAGCAGCAGGGGCCTGGTCTGGCTGTGGGGGTGGAGAGAAGCAGCCTGGCCCTGATCTGGATGTCTGGGGGGATGTGGGGAGGGTGGGAAGGGAAGGGACGGCCAGGCTCTGATCTGAATGTGTGGGGCAAGAGAAGATGTGCCTTTGACCCAGATGTGGAGGGGATTGGCTTGGATCTGATTTGTTTTTATGTTAATGGTCTGCATGGGGCCAGATCCAGATGTTGGTTATCGGGCAGGGGGGTGGGGTGACAGTGTTAATTACCACTGCTCTGCCACCTCCAGATTTCCTGACTGGTGGGGATCCCCACGGGCTGGATGCCATGGGTCTACGGGCTAGATTTTGCTCATGAGCTGGGGTTTGAGTAGCACTGCCATAAACCAACATATGCCTGTAGTCTTCATGGCTCATCAGAATCGCCCCACCAGACATCAGGACAGTGGCAGCAAGTGAAACAAATGAACCCAGCAGATCCAAGACAAGAGGCACCCACACTGCCATTCCCAGGAGACTAAAATGACAGAAGTTTCCTCCATACAATGCAGCATTGGATGAAGCAGCAACAGCCACGTGAATGACACTGTGGCCATCACGACTAGAGATGAGACAGGAGGGATGAAGAAAAAGAGTGAGTAAAGAAAAAGAATATCTGAGCAGCCCAACACCTCCCTGTAGGCTCAGAGCTTGACTGGCTGATGTGGAGAAGCTTGTACCACCTCTGAACAGGGGCTGGTAGGACTGAAGCGACAATGCAGCCGTGGGGTACTGCAGCAATGCAACCTCTGAGTGCAAACGTGGAGCAGCTGCCAGACTGCAGGATACCTGCCGACCGCCCACGTATGGGGACCAGGCCCCAGTGAGGACCTCACTAAGGCTACAGAGTGAGCAATAGCATGTGTCCGTTTGTCAGGGTGGATAAAAATCAATGCTTTTAAAAGGTAAAATTTAAAAAGTCAGGTTTTAAAATTTAAATTCAGATTATTTTTTATTTAATCATATTTGATTTTTGGTTAAGATGCTTTAAAAATAAATTTATATAAAGATAATTTAAGATATGTTAAAGCTCAAAGATATAATCATGGAATAGAGATTTTAACTTCTAATTGTATACTATTTGAGACAAATTATTCATGTATCCTTTTTATAAGTTTTATAAATAGGTCTCAACAGGCTATATTAGGGGCCCTATCATATGGGGTTCCCAGAGGCTCCTCTATAGATCAGTAAAGATTAAAGAAAACCACTCTACCCAGTGGGACTCAGTGCTCAATCTAGAAGATCCCATGAAGCATCTCTGTGATGCTTAGTTTCTCAGACAAGGTTCTTTGGGTAGATGTGATATCTTTTATTAGACCAACTAAATTGTTGGTAATATTGTTCTTTGTAAGTTTTCGGGCACAAACACTCTTCTTCAGGCATCAGGAAAGTTTGTTGTCTCCAGAGATAACATCCTTGTTAACAGCAGTTTATGGAGACGAGAGATAACAGACCTGATGATTACCCACCCATCAGCCTTCTTGACTCTGCAAGTTTGTGTACACACAATCAAACCCTTACCTTTCTCTAAAAGTGCAAAACTTCAAGAAGTTAAATGAATAAAGGATATCAAACACCAAGAATGCACTTTTTGTAGAAAACAATGATTAAATTAAACAATGGGGTTATTTGACCCATTAAACAATGGGGTTATGTGAGCCCAGTAGTCTTTCCTGCACAGAGCAGGGGTGCTGGACCCGATGATTTCACAAGGTCCTTTCCAGCCCTAAACTTCTGTGAACGTCTGTTCTGTGAAGGTGTTTTTTGACTCAGCAGCTAGGTACAGATATTCAAAAAGCCCAAGGCAGAGTTGATCTAAGTTGCACGGTTTTCTGTATGCAACGTAGTTTTAGATCAGTAGTGAACAGAACACACATTCGTCCTTTGGTGGAGGGGGGGAATCTTAGACCGGGTTTTAAACCAGTCTATGTGTACCAAACTTCTGTCTTGTAATAGGCAAAAACTAGTTGTGTGCCAAACTTCAGTTCTGTTATGGGTAGACCAGTTTCTGATAACTTTTACCTGTAACAGTGTAATGGCTGTACATGGCCATCATCTCCAACTCCAAGCAGACAAAAGTGACACACCACTGAGCCTAAAATGCCCTTTCCCCATCAGAAACAAGATAAATACATTTTGGTAAGTAGTTTAATACCTTCAATGCTTATATTTTGGTTAAAGTTAACTAGCTGCCTCCATTAAATAGCATCGTTATTGGACAGAGAGATATAACAATTGTATCAGTATCAAAAGATACCTGTACACGCTGTTGCACTAAAGCTGTTATATTTGCATGATTCTATAATGATATCTGTGTAGTAAAACTGCCCCCACTCCAACACTGCTTCATCCACAGTCAAAGTTAGACATTTTTTTCATTTATAGGGTCATAACAGTTACAGAATAAGAGAGGCTAAATACTCAGGAGCATCAGTTCCCCTTCTCCCTTGTGTTTTAAAATGTCTAAAATATACTTTTGCCCATGCTTTCAGGTTGCTTCCTTGCAAAAAAATTATTCTCTTCTGCCACCTTGTGGTTTTTAATTAGACACATCAATACAGCACCAGCAGGAGCAGGGCATTCCCAAGCCTTAAGATCTTCATCAGGAAAACCAGTATAGTATCAGTTATATTAATATATATCAGTCTATTAATATCTAGTTGCTAATAGGAAAAGTTAATGGGAATGAGCAAGTGCGTAATGTAGAACTTCTTTATATTCTACAAGATTTTCACAGTCTTTGTTTTAATTAAAAGTTCCATTTAAAAGCATATATAGTTGTTTCAGGGTTTTTTTTATATATGTATGCTTCTGCCAGGCAATGGACAGCAGTAACAAGAGCCACATCTTAAAACAGGTAGGGTTTCTCAAAATTTTTCACTCTCCTGAGCCCATGTGAAAAGACTTGGGAAAATACATCTTAATTGGGTGTTCCAAAGTGAACAAACTTCCCCACTCACAAGGAACAGTAAATGATAGCAGGGTTTATTAAAGGGGAAAAGGGACAGAAACACACAACCACTAGGGAAAACCTTAACGGTTAAGTACATAGCTCAAACTAAGCAACTATTAACTATTTATTTGATTTATATACCACCCTTCAGAGTGCCTTACAGCACTTATTAAGTAAGCAAAGAAGAGAAAACAGGAGAAACAAAATATAGTAACTGCTAGCCCCTACCTCTCCCCTGACCTCTTCGGATATCACAGTTTAACCCCTTAGGGAAAGGAGCTCATCCTGCCAAAAGAGAATTCTCTGTTCCTCTGAACTGATAACAGGGACTGTTGTCCTCTCAGTGACCTTTCCTCAACTTTTTTTTTTAACATTTATAAACTACCTATACATTTTCTAAAGGAAGAATCTGTGGATACAACAATTTGGTTCACAACACCCTTTACATTTAAACATTTATCCACAAAGAGCCGTAAGAGGCACAAGCAACCCTCAATCCTCCGAATATGCACAGTAGTGGAATATGCACAGATAAGGAGTATAAAAAGGGCTTCACAACAGAACATATATAACATAAGCAGGGTTTCATATGAAGATACCTTCATTTCAAATATACACCACACTTCTTTGTTTTCTGCTGAAATGTACCATTTATAGACTATGCACTTACGTCTTTTGAGGAACCTTTTCTCTCTATACCACAATCATGGTCGTTAGGATTTTCTAGATGCATCTCCTGGACAGGTCTGGAGGTTGAATCATCCTTAGCAGGTGGCTGACCACTCTTAGTGGAAAGACCACATCTCCAGAACCTTCTGGCAATCCAAGAGAGTCCAAGTTTACTTTTGGGCATGATATAATACCTATGGGCATTTTTACATGTGATCCGAGACAGGGAGGGGGAGTGGCACTTTAATTAGAGAGTCTCTCAGAGTCACTCTAATTAAAGCGGCCTGGAGCATCACATGCATCAGGGTCCCTGCCCTGAAAAATGGCAGTGGGGGCACTTTAACTAAAGCTCATTGAATGAGCTCTAGTTAAAGTACCCCTGCCGCCATTTTTCGGGGACACTGATACATGTGACGCTTGAGTCTCCTGGAGCTCAGTAATTACCACACTCCAGCAGACTTGATTCATCAAATCTACTCCAATGTGTCGTAATTATAGAGCTTCAGAGTGGCCCCAATGTATAGGCACCCTGTATGCTCAGTTAGTTATATTTTATGTGATCGTTCTACCAGTAAGGCATGGCAGTCTTTTCTAGAGGTTTTATTCAGCATTAATTATATACTGTAAATATACTATTTGCTTTAGCTAATGTAAAATATTCATTTTTTCTAGTTTTAGTAAAGGGTCATACAGATTCTAAGGAATTATCTATTTCATCTATTAAATGTAGTTTATGAGTGTACACACACTTGAAGAAGAGACACCCCTTTTAGAAACAGATATCTGAACTGGATGGTGATATCCATTAAGAAATCACCTTTTGCCAACAATTCTTTCACAATGATATTCTAGCTATTGCCATTTTCCTCCATAGTTAGAAGAAAATAACTGACGTATCTCAAGTACCACACAGTACAGATTGTTACTATATGGTGACTTTTTCATAACCAACCCTCTATCTTTAAGCTTCTACAAATATGAGCAGTCAAAGTATGAGTACTTCATATTACTACTGCATCCTTGTTGTTTGTCTGAGCACATTATACAGAGTCACTGCAAAGAGCAAAACAGGGGGGGAAATAAACTCCTGCCTCTTCTTTAAGCAAAATATAAAACAAAGTCTCAGAAATAAGCATAGGTGCTTTTTCTGAATATAAGCTATTTTTGCAAATAGTTAACTTTTCCTCAACACCATTTAAGCTATAAATATCTCTTTGAACTCTGGATAGCAGCAAACTTTGTACAACTGCATGTCAAACACAAGTTTTACTTTGATTCACCCACTTTAAGATAAGCCATGAAATGTGCCAAACAGCTGTTTCTTCTCATAACTCCCTGCATAACTAAACCTTCTGCATATTTACAAAGCAAAAAAATGGCACCAGCAAGGTAGAAATATGTACACATTACCCAGACCCAAATGGCTTCTGCTTACTTGCTTCAGCCAAGTATAAACCATGAGAAAGTATATTAAGTTAACTTACAAAAGTAACTTCCCTGTCACAGAGTTTCACTTTAGTAGTAAACAACTGCCCCTTCAAATGCTTTCTCCTCTGCTGAATCCCTGAAGTAAACAGAAAAAATTGTGCAAACCCAAACTCAGGATGTTGAGCACTTATAAGAGTAGCCCTCTAGCACTATTATAAAGACTGTTCAGTCTAGCCTGAGATGGTCAACCAGTAGCAAATTAGAGGTTGATAAGTGAGGCACCTGCCCCACATGCCAATTTAGAGGGGGCACCAGTGTGCAGAAAGCCCATGCTGCAGCAGAAGAGGCCAGGGTGCAGGGAGCCTGTGCTGTGGGAGCAGTAGCTAGAGTCTTTGTGTTTCTGGGGTCAGGTAAGACTCTCCAGAGCTCTGCATCCCTCTTTTGATCCTTCTCTCTGGTGCTCAATACACACATACATGTGCTTACCCACTAAATTACCAGTTACACCACTTATCTTTCCCTGTTAAACTGCCCCAGAGATCTCCCAAAATTAGCACATCAATCTGTATTTCATCACACACAACTGAAAACTCTTTACAAACATTAATTCTTACAACAACCATGTGAGTGATATAGGTGTAGAAGCTTTGTCTTACTGTGGCAGAGCATCTTTGTTGTCTGCTACTTTAAGAGCGTGACGTGCAACCGGCAGGTGCAGCCCCAGCGCTGATTAATGGCCATTTTAAGATTCGGGCGAGCAGAGCTAGAGGCAGCAGTCTGCTGTCTGGTAATGATGAAACAACATCTCCTGGCATAGCTGCTGCTCTGGTAATACTAGGAGGTAAGGGTAGGAGCTTATGGGGATGGCTAGGAGGCTCTTGGTCCTGGGCATGACTTGAAACTGCACCCTGCCAGGGAAGGGTGGCCTGGTAGGGCTCCTAGTGGTGTGGGAGCCCCAGGAAATGCCAGGTCAGCTACCTCCCCAGTGAAAGGCAAAGAAGGGCCCCTTAACCCCAGCCCCTGCCTTTAGGTGGGTTATTTAACACTGGAGGCAGTAGAGGGCCAGGCACACCCTGGTGTGGCACCTGACCCCAGAGTGCAGATAGAGGGCCCAGGTACAGCTGCAGCCACCTGAGCCCATGTGGGGTGCAAGACCCTGAAGAGTGAGAGTTGTGGGCCAGGCATGCCCAGGGTGGCACCTCAGCCCGTTGGGGCATAAGGCCCAGAGAGTAGGTGGTGGAGCCAGGCACACCCAGAGAGGCACCTGAGCTCCAGTGGGGTGTAGGACCCTGGAGAGTGAGGTGAGGTCCCAGACAGCAAGGGGGCGAGTGAGGTGAAACCTTGAGGACAGGGTTTGCAAGGTCCAGGTAAGCCTTCAGGCGCTTGAAGCCAAAGGTGGGCCAAAGTCCAAGGAGAGGCCCTGAAACCAAGGGGCATGATGCTCTGGTGTGGGGCCAGGGCTAAAGTAGGCTCACAGTTAAGAAATTGCTCTGTTAATGTACAGCGGGGTAGCAAGAGATTCCCAGGAGGCTGTGCTGGGGCTGACCAAAGAATGGAGAGCTAAGCCCAAGGATCTCATGGAGTAGAGTGGGATGTGTGTGGCTCAAGGGGGAGGTATGCAAGAGACTGGATGAGAGCCAGTGGAGTGTAAGGCCTCAGTGAGAGAGGAGTGGTATGAATGTGGCCTGTAACATGACAGTGTGAGAGAGACACAACTGTGTGTCTAGTTGGGCCCAACCTTGAGCCAGTGATTGAACAGCAGGTCATCTACAAGGCTTGGGATGCAGTACAGGGGTGGCTGGAGCTGCATACATAGACCCAGGAGAACAGGACATTCAAAGGGCAGCCTCCCACCTAATTAAGACCCTAATTATTTAACAGCAAGGCATGGCAGGAGGGAAAGGTAGGCACGGCCCAGAGGCAGGTGGGGGACTAGCGCTGTGGCTGGTCAGGGAGTTCCCACCTTGCCACACTTAGACTTACATATGGAGATTAAATCTCCTGAGAATGGAAAGTGCCAGGAGGGTGATCTACCATACTATTACTATGAATGCAGAGAAGTGACTTCAAGCCTTGCTTTTGACCTGTGCTAACAGCTATCCTCCAACTGACCTACCCATAACTGGCTATTTGAAATTCACTGTCAAAGACAGCTACCTTCTTTTGTACTTTTACCACACTAACTCTTCATGGCACCTGGCCTGTCAGGTCTATGATAAGTCCTGTCAGTGGTGGGCTTACTAGCACCAAGGTTTTCTGAGTCTTATTACTATCCACTATGCCACGTCCCCCCCCTTAACATTTTTTGTTTTTTGAGTTTAGTTTTCCATGATGTCTACAAATTGCAGGAAAACTGCTCTCCTGATCTCTTCATTCCGGAACCCAATAAAATGAAACTTCCTAATGTTATACTGTATTATTCTTCCTCTTGTCCCTGCAGCCATTTGAATTCCTGACAGCTCATGCAGAGCACAGGAATCTTAATAGTCATCTTTCAATACAATGTAACTAATGAGAAAAATTCTCAGCAGATCTCAACAAGTGTGTTTTGTTCTGGTAATGCTGACATTCTGGTGGACTGCTGAGATGCGGCTGGATGGCTCCCGAGTATACTAGATTTGTGCATTATATTAATGATGTGTGGGGAATGCCAATTTATGCTCAACTTTTGGGATCCTGTTACTGTTTATTCTTCATTGTCATTCACATGAACTTGTATGTTAACAACCCAAATGTCTGGGGAAAACCTTTGAATGAGTTGCTCAAGATCAGTGCCTTGTGTCTGAATTCCCCAATGCCACTTCAAAGCTAGCTGAACATGGGGAAGCAGAAAAGTTTAAAACAGTGGATCAGGTACAGCAAAGAATTCTCTCTCTGCCTCTGCATTAACTCTTTGGAAATAAAAAAATATATATCCTCTACATTTTTTACTATGTAGAAGAAAGTCTTTTACATGTAGTCAGAGGTATACATGCTGGCTATAACTGGAGATCTCCTTTAATTGATGGTAATGAACTTTGACTGTGAAGCTGTAGTTATTTTTGTCCCAAATGACAAACTGCCATGTCCCATTATCCAAAGCTTTAAGGTCTGACACACTCAATTTCATTTAATGAAAACAACTTGAAAAGAACAGACAAGGTAACACATGCCAATAGATGGGCATGGGGCATTACTTCCCCAGTTAGCAGAGAAATAAATTCCCATGATGTTTTTAACCATGGCTGTGTTGTTTATGTTAGTTTTATTTCAGAAAAGGTTTGCACGAAAGACATGCAGCCTTCCATCAAGGCCATGACATCATCTCATTCATTAGTTGTACTTTCACCTATTCATTTCTTGCCCTCATCATATCAGTAACACTTATGCCTTGTTAATTATCAGCAGAAAGGATTCATGCATATTCTAACAAAAGGGGAAGATTGTTGGAATTGCTAAAGATACATCCTACCAGAAGACTGATCATTGCAGAGGGTCTTTTTTAAATTAAAAAAAAAGAAAACTACAAACTACTGCATTGTATTATTTTTTCTAGATGATGAAAGGGTGTTTCTAGAGCAGTTTAAGCTAATGATGTTGAAGCAAACAAGTTCTGAGCCTATAATGCTTTTTTTTCCAAATAACTCTCTCAGAATAGATCAATGTAGTACCTAACTCTTTCATAACACTGTCCAGTAGACACTTCATGAAGGAGGTCAGTACCATTACCATTCTCATTTTAGAAATGAGAAAATGAAACCGCAGGGAAGTGAAGTGACTTTCTCAGAGTCATCTGGCAGGCAAGAGATGAGCAAGAGTGAGAGCCCGGGTACAGCTGTAAAAAATAATTTTCTTGGCCCATCACTTAGAGCATGTCACATTAAACATAAGCTGCTTGTCTCTGCTTTCAAAGACCTTCACAGACTATCTACATTCATCTTCCATCTTTCATTCAGTATCAGATGGTTGGTTCCTGCCTCCCTTTGGATCAAAAGCCAGCCTCTGTCATGCTGTCATTAACTTTTGAACAAGCATTTTCCCGCTTTCCCCTATGCTGCCCCTCATGCTTGTTTAAAGCACCTTGTAAACTTTTGCCAAGTTGTTTCACCATTTTTCAAGTCTCTTCTTAAAACTTTTCTTGGTCTACAAAATTTGATGTTAGGCAGCTGATGCTTGGTGACCACTGCCTGTCATGCTGATTAGTGTTTTCCCACTGTTTCTTTGCTCTCTCCATGTGGATCTATCGTTATCTCTTTTTTTATGCTTAAATTATAAGATTTGTGGGTTGCGGATGTCTTTTTGTTCCATGTTTTAACAGCAACTAGCCCAATGGCCCCAGTCCATGACTAGGACTCCTACATGCTAAATAAATAAATAAACAATTATCATTGATGATGATGAGCCCAGGTCTCCTGAATCCCCATCCAGTGCTCTATCCAATAGGCCATAATAAGAATTATCACTATACCTTAGGGTTGTAAAATCAATCCCAAAATATAAAAAATGTACTTCCATACTGCACACCACACAGATATCAATTATTTTATAGTAGCAATGCTCCAGATACAATAAAGATATATGGACATTTGTTTTAGTAAATGAGGTGGTGCAGGGGGAAAGTACTAGAGAACTCATTCCTTTCTTACAGACCCCCATGTGTAGTTGGCTCTGACTTTCCAAATTAATTGAAGCCTGTTGAAAATCCTTGCTTTGTGTGAATGAATTGTGTTAGCTTCCTTGGTTTCCCTATGATAGTACAACACCAAGATCAGGGGTCAACAACATTTGACCTGCAGGCTAAATCTGGCTGGTGGAGCCTTTGGATCTGGTCCATGCAACCATGATTTTGGTGGCATTCAGCCTGGGGGGATGGGCATTCTTTCTGCCCCATGCTGCAGTCAGGAGAGGAAGGTTCTTCCTGCATGGCACTACAGTCAGGTGGGACTTGCTGTGATCGAGAAGGGACAAGGAGAGGTGGTGAAAGCAGCCATGTCCTATTGCTTGCGTTTCTCAGACCCAGCCTGGGTCATTCTGTCCCCCTGCCACAAAAAGTTGCTGACCTCTGCCTAAGATAAAGCATACATTGTGTGATGACTATAGTTTATCTACAAATTTTTGTATGATTTTGGCATGTTTGAAAGAAGTTAAGGGATACATTCTAGAAGGGAGTTTAAGGACCTATTGCAATTAAAATTGCTCTCTCATTCTCACTTATGGCCTTGTTACACCTTATGCTGTGATCTGCACAACGTTGATTGATGTTAGTGCCAGCTTGGAGTTTGGAGCAGTCACACCCTTAGTCTAGAGACCTTCTCTGACTGCCCCCCACCTGCACAGCTGTGACTTGTCACTAGAGGCCTGGTGAGCAGGGGCAGGACTAGGAGCTGGAGCTGTGAGTTGCCACTAGAGGGCTGGTGAGCCAAGAGAGGCTTCTTTCCCTGCTCTACAGCCAGGGGTGTGAGAGATCCTGGGATACTGGAGGACTTCAACTTGGACAGCACATCTGTGAGGAATGGCCACACCTTTATGAAACAGCAGTTGGATAGACAAAACAGAGATAATCCTGCCGTAGAGTAACTCTGAGCTACATAACAAGTGCTTAAAACCACTTTAAGATGTTAATGTGTGGACAGTCCAGGGGTTAAAGCTCCAGGAACTGCCCAAAATTACCATGTAACAAAGCCCTTACCTGAAGTCATATTACACCATTCTGGCAGTGTAAATCTGTGCCAATGATTGAATCTTACCCTTTTATTCATTAACTCCTTATTGAAATGTCATAAGTAGTCTAAATTAGAAGAAGTTTAGAAGAAATTAATAATAATGAGGTCAGTTACACTCACAAGACCTGTCAAAAATTATCAGTAATGAAATTTGTCAGCATGTTTATACCTCAAATCTATGAGATGGAAACAGGGACTGGATAACTATAATTCACAGGCAGGCTAAAATTTGGGACAGAATTTGGAAAGCCTTAGCTTTGGAAAGCTTTAGGACTGTATTTAAAGAGTCTGATTTTCAAGCAAGAAAAAATAATTACTTGTCAACTGACTGTAAGATTTTAATTTATATATCTAGCATAGCACATCTGCTATCTTATTTTTTGTACACATTCAGGAAGAAATATGCTATCCACTATGAGACATATGGTGGCACTCTTCTACACTGAAAGATAGTTGACCATGTAAATAATCTAATTAATTTCAAGATGATCCTTATAGTGTAAGGTACAATTCAACATGAATTAGGGATCCAGAAGCTAATCCTACATGATTGGCCATTATCATTGTGCTACCGAACCAGGCTCTCTCTCAGAACAAATGCCTGCAATTCCTACAAATTTAAAAAGACCTATCTACCTGACAGACGAGATAAAAGTCACAGCATTTATGTCTAGATCTGAATTTCCCCAAATTCAGAGTGAGCTCAGATGCAGGGTTCTCTCCTGATCAGTACCCAAGTCAACAAGCATTTTTATTTGCATGTGCCTGTTTTGTCTGGTTAGTTTTTAAACAAGGCAAAATAAGCATCCATGAGGCAGGCCATCTTTTTTGTTTAGATTCATTAAAGAATGAAGAATTTCTTTCTATCAACTGAAATTAGATTGAGCTGGGGAGCAGGTGTTTTAACTGTACATAGTGATTCATTCAAAATGTCAGAATGTTTAAAGCATTTTCCTAACTCCCCTGGTGATGTTGTACTACAGATAGGCTATAAACTTGCAAACTCAGTTTACAGTTGTGATGGGAAACACTGAATATTTTGATTACAAATTTAGACTCCTCATCCCAAGATGTCCCACTAGATCCCAGGCTCAGAGATAAATTCAGGCTTTTTTTTGCCTACATATTGTTTTCCAGAACAATAATTCAAGGCATATGCTGTTTACCCACTAAAAGAGCAAATAGAGCCCTTTGTGCTATGCTCTCAGGAAATGCCCTTATATATATATGTGATACTGAGACCTTCTTTCTTTTATTAATACTGGTTTTGCCACTGGGGGATCTGAGGCACTGAGGAACAACCCTGAGGGGGAAATTTAAAAATAATATTTATTTACTCCAGTTTGTGTATTATTTTCAGTTGCTTATTTAGAAGCATAAACTTTTGCCTTTCTAGTTTCAGAGCCTATGCTGGTGTGACTCCTGTTCCAAAATGAACAAAAGACTCTTCAGTGGGGAACCCCAAAACATTTCACAGTTGATTTGCTCTTCTAGCCTAAGTACAGACTGTCAAAAATCCTGAGGCTGAATCGATGCAGTCTTCTCAGATTAATTTAAACTGCATAGATTGAACTGATAAGCAAGTGAATGGGCATTGCCTTTTGATTCCAGAAATGCAGCCACATGCCTTCAGTGGCCCAGGCCAGAAGTGGGGTGGGCACTAGAGCACGCATCCCTGCTTGGTTGGAGCAGAGAGCTTGGGCCAAGGCTAGCCCTCCCACCCTACAAGGCGGGATTTGCAGGGGAAGGGCAAAAACATCATGGGATGCTGAGGGACTCTGAATTAACTTGAATCTGGAGGGGACAGAAGTTCAATAAACCAATTAGACCTAAATCAGTTAAGTCTGACACTACATCCATCCAGATTTATCTTAAAATAGTTCCAGCCATTTTGAAAGTGGTTTATGTTCACTGAACTTCTATTGTGTTACAGATTTTAACTGGTTTCCAGTCACTTATGCTGGTTTATGTGTAATTTCAGTCCCTAGCCCTTTAAATATTCTGGCAGCTGCAATAGGAGATGCCGGAATCCTTTTAAGAGAGTCATTCTTAACAGGTGCATCTATAGATAAGTGGATTATGGAGCCACACTAAAACTACACATCTAGCACTGTCCTTGTTCTTCCTTCTTTCTTGTCATTCAAATAGAAATAAAAATCACCTACCCAAATTCTCTGTGGGTGTCAACAGGCAGAACTCTATTGAAAAGGAGACAGACATAGGGGAGTATATACTAGAAAGTGACAGGATGTGTAGAGGGAAGGAGATGTTGAGGAAGCCTAAATTGATGGATTGAGTACCTGACAGAAGGAAAAGTATAAATGAAGAAAACCTTGCAATAGCACATTTATGTAATTTAAAAAGGAAATGATCCATAGCAGGATAAATAGATTCAGTGAAGGCGCAGGTATTGAGAGGATAGAGGGGGAACTGCATTCACCAGTCGAAGTGTCTCATTAAAGAATGGGTTGGTTTGAGTGAGACAGCAGGTATCTTATAGGGAAGTGTCAAGGGGTGAAAGCAGTCCAAAATTATGCTACTGAATTTTAATTTAGATATTTCAAGAAAATAGAGCAGTCAGGATAGAAATTCCTTAAAAATAACTTTTTTTTTACCTGGTCTGTAACTTATGGCTTTCCAATCAGCATGAACCAGGAAGGAAAGGGGTGAGGACCCTCCTCCCTCACCCTACCCCCACTCCAACACCCCATTCCCCTTCATTAATGCTAGTGGGAAAGAAAAACTTTAACAAAACTATGGAAAAGAATAACCAAATTTCTTTCAACAATAACCAAAAAACAGTTTGAACAAATAATTTAGACAATTCCCATATTATTAAAACCAAGTTTAATCCATCCCTAGTTTTACTGGTAAGCAAAACACGATTCTTTAAATAAAGATGCCTGGCAGGACAGGAATAAATAGTCTGAGAAACTACCCTAAAATAATAAAATGTCATCAAAATCATTTCTGGCAAGTGTGACAAAGCACCCCTTTAGGTGTCTGTCACTGTAAAGGCAGGAGCTGCCAGGTGGTTGATGAGAATGGCCATTTTTGGAGAGCTCTGTTATAAGAGCAGAGCAGTTTGTGTTTGACTGCCTGGGGAGTAACATTGCCCAGTGGAGCTCCTGCTCCAGAAATATCTTGGAGGTAAGAGTGAGGTTATGGGAAAGGAGGAGGCCTCATTGGTCCTGGGCATGACCTAAAACTGTACCCTGCCGAGATAGGAACATTTGGTGTGTCTGCTTGTGGCAGGGCAGGACCACCCAAATGCCGGGACCAAGAATCTACCCAGTGTAAAGTGTGTTAGGGAACCTAAACCCCTTCCCCCACCCTTGGGTAGATTACAGAGAGAGTTGGGGGGGGGGGCAGGTAAGCTTAGGAGAAGTACTTGAGTCCCATGGGGTGTTAGACCCTGGAGGTGGGCCAGGCATGCTCAAAGAGGAGCACCTGAACCTAAGGAGGGGTAAGACCCTGGGCCCTGAGAGCAGCCAGGTGGAGTTGTGGGGCCAGTTAAGCTCAGGGAGGAGCGGCTGAGTCCCAAGGGGGTGGAGGATCCCAGGCCCCAATGTATGGGGTGGAGTTGTGGCCCGAGGGAGGGGCATAGTGGTCTGATGAGGGGCCAAGGTGAAGTAGGCCCATAGTTGAGCAATTGCTCAATCCCATTCAGATGAGGGTTATGGGAGAGGCCCAAAAGACTGCACCAGGGCTGATCAAGGGGTGAAGAGTAAAGCCTAAGGATCTCTGTGAGTAGGGCAGTATAAATGTGGCCTTCAAGAGACCAGGTGAGAGCTGGTGGAGTATGAGACCCTGATGAGAGGGGGCTGGTATGTTTGTGGCCTGAGAAGGCAATGAGGGAGAGACACAACTATGTGTCCAGTTGGACTTGGCTTTGAACCAGAGCTGGAACACACTGTGAGACATCAGCAAGGCATGGGACACATGTAGGATCATGTACTTATTGCCCACAGTCATTTGGGCACATGAAGAGCAGTCTCCCACCTATTTAACATCACAATCATTTATCAACAAAGCATGGCAGGTGAACAAGGTGGGTGGTTTGCCCAGAGACAAAAGCGGGGCCACACTAGTATCAGGCCTGGAAGGTGCTCTTGTCACAGCAAGAAGTACTTATACATTGTTGCAGAAAGTTATTTCAATTCAGTCAAAAAGCTACTGTCATGTGATCACATACATTCCCAAACTATTATCTCTATTCAAAGTACACAGTTATCTATACGTATAAAATGAAGTGTATGTATGTTTACTTAGAACTCAACAATAGCTCGTCTTATCTACTCTAAACTGTCACGCTCCAGCTGGACTCTGCCAGCTTTGCTCAGCAGCAGATGCCGTCAGCACTCTCCTCACAATCTGGAAAGCCCCTATTTGGCTTGCTGCATGGCCCCGGCCATGTGCTCAGGAAGCCCCGTCCCCTGTGGAAAACCCCGCAAACATTTTAGCGCGAAAATGTGACCAATTGGGGCTTGAAAATGTGACCAATTGGGGCTTGAAATTGTGCTTGTCATCTGGCCTATAAAAGCTAGGGTTGAGTTTTCGCCTGGGGAGAAGCCCAAGCAGCCACTGCTCAGTGGGTAGGCCTGGCCAGCTTCCCATGACTTCTCCTGCCTCCAGAATCATAGGCAATTGTTTGTGCACTAGTTCGTATCTCGTCACTAGTTCGTTATCTCATCACTAGTTCGTTATCTTGTATATCAACTGTTCGTTCACCGTCATTTTCGGTCTCGGATCCATCGTTCTGTTTTCCGTTCGTTCAGCCCTCACCCGAATCGGGACACATCCAAGTGTAACTACCTGCACAGCCACATCCACACCAGTGGTGCGTAAGTAAGAAATCAAATAAAATTTTCTGGAACCTTTATGAGTCCACCTCTCCCTCTCACAAACTAACATCAGGGGACAGAACCCACCGGGGCATAGTCACAACCTGGCTTGCGCCCCGCACATAAACCTTCCCAAAAAATCACTGAATACCACTCAAGGAAAATTCCAGGCAGATTTTTTTTTTTTGCTTGACCCTTTTGGGGGCTTCCAGTGACTGGGATTGCTTTACTTCTCAGATAACAAACTGAGATGCAATGAATTCAGTTCAACTGTCATTATTGTAAAGTAAAGTGTATGCCAGTATGTATGTATGTATGTTCACCTATAACTTGAGAATGGCTGATCCTATCTACTCTAAACCTTCCAAAATCACTGACTACCAACTGAAGAAAATTATAGGCAGGTTATTTTTCACTTAACCCTTTTGGGGTCGTCCAGTGACTGTTTAAGGGAATAATGCTTTTTACATGGACAGTTATATGTGGTTTGCTGCAGAGTTTGTAACTGAAGAGTTGTCTATACTGACGCCAACAGGAAACACCATGAACATTGTTTACAAAAAAGTTATACAACAAAGATCATTCATCTGGATCTCATTTGAAACATCGCTCCACATTAAATATTAAATGTTAAATATGATGTATTATGTTCAATATAAATAATATTTTTAACCAAAATATGTTGTACTAAGTTCTTTGAAAATAAACAAACACTGCAATTACAAAAATAATGACCCAGGCAAAGAACGGGTCCTTCTACTAGTTCTCTACTAAATCTGGAAGTTTTACAATGTCCTTTTATCTTGGTGACTGAGATGTTTCAGAAAGATGTTTATGAAAAGGCTTACTAGCAAGTTTTTTCATTCTGTAGGAAGAAGGAGTACAGGTGAAAATGTGTCTAGTTTATGTACACATAGTAAGAGTGAGAGATTACCAGGGATCCTGGTTTTCTCTGATTTAAAAAAAATCCCAAATTTTAAGTTTAGAAAAAGTAACCCCAAATCAACATTTTTCTGTGATTAAAATGGAATGCCACTAATATATATAATTAAAAAGTAACCCCAAATATATTATAGATGAACAAAAAGTCTTTTTTTTAGGCATTTTGGGAGTAAATAGGCACAGGGCAGCATAGGACCCCTACTGAACATGCAGGAGCAATCAGTGACAGAGAAGGGGGACAAGGCTGAGCTTTTCAATGAGCCACTGCACTTCCGCATCCGGTGAAGGAGGGAGAGCTGCGGAGGTCTAGGCATCTGTGCATGTTTAAAATGTCCTCCTCTCCTTCCTGGAGAGATGCTCTTCAGAGCCCTTCTGACCTCACTGCCTGGGCCCACCCACCATCAGGTATCTTCAGCCCACAGCTAATGCTGGTTGGTCAGTTTAAAAAACATCAGCACCCTCAGGTGAGAGAATCGGGTCAAACGGGGCAGAGGGCGAGTAAGCTCCCTGCCCTCCCTCAGGAATTTCTCCACACGGTTACATAGGCTCGGTAGTAAATGAGGCAGGGGGCTTCCTGCTTGCAGCAGTGAGGCAGACTGGGGGGTGATTTCTCCACATACCTAACCTGCTCGTTCACCACTGTTGGCTGCTCACCTTCTCCACAAACTGTGCTGCCCAGTGCAGTAGTCTGGGAGCTGACCTTGCCTGTGAAGACTGAGGTAAAAAAGGTATTGGGCACTTCAGCCTTTTCTGCATCGTATGTCACTACGCTGCCTCCCCCATTCAGTGAAGGACCCACACTTTCCCTGACCCTCCTCTTGTTGCTGACATACTTGTAGAAACTCTTCTTGTTACCCTTCACGTCTCTGGCTAGCTGCAACTCCAGTTGTGCTTTGGCCTTCCTGACTTCATCCCTGCATGCTCGAGCAATGCTCTTATACTCCTCCCTAGTTATTTGTCCAAGTTTCTACTTCCTGTAAGCTTCTTTTCTGTGTTTTAGCTCACTGAAGAGTTCCCTACTAAGCCAAGCTGGTCTTCTGCCATACTTGCTAGTCTTCCTGCATATCGGGATGGTTCGTTTCTGTGCCCTCAGTAAGGTTTGTTTTAAATACCACCAGATCTCCTGGACTCCCTTCCCAGTGTGTGTATGTGCGGGGGAAGTGTGTGTGGGGGGGGGGTTGGACACAGAGCTGCCACTCTGTACTGCCACTGCTCCACCTCACTCCACAGGGCGCCCCAAAAGCATGGGGCCTGGGGCAGTTGCCCTGATTTCCCCCCCGCTAGGGATGGCCCTGACTCCTATTAAAGCTGGTATAAAAAAAGCAGAACACAACCCATGGACTTCAGTGAGATTCATGTAAACAAGGGAAATATTGTGTGTGGGGGGGGTTGTACACAGCTACACGGCTTTTGCAGAAGAGGAAAGAGATGTAGGGCATTTGTACACATGGTCTCAGGGTGTGGGGGCAGTGCTTTAATTACAGCGGTTCCACAAGCCGCTCTAATTTTAAGTGCTGCAGTACCTTGTGTATCAGCATCCCCACACTTCAAAATGGCAGCAGGGGCACTTGAACTAAAGCTCATTCAATGAGCTCATTAATTTAGTTCTCAAATTAGAGCAGCTGATACACAAAATGCTGATGCACAGAATAGTGATATACAAAGGCTTCTGCAGCACGGTAATTACCACACTCCAGCAGATTCAATAAACTGAGTCTGCTCTGCCACACTGTAATCACAGTACATTGGAGCAACTTCTGTGCTCGTGTACAGGCATCGATTGTTCCCAGAAATGTAGTCTGTTCCAAGCACTGCATCAGAGACCTATAATTACAGAGAGTCATGTTCTCCCCCAGGTTAAATCTGTTCCTTCCCAACAGAGTCTGCCTGTATATTAGAAAGACTACATGTGAATAAACACAAGTGTGTGGTGTATGAATATTACCAGAGTGTGAAAATGACAGCGCCCTGATGAAGAGCTCTGGGAAGGCTTTATCAGCTCTGTGTGCAAAATGAAACTACAGTATACAGGGCTGTAATGAATGACAAAAGGCACTTTCTGCATGTTCTTTTTGTGCATTTTTTGACTTTTAAAAATAAGGTTCCAGAAACTCAAGGTCAATACTGCAGACAAGGGGAAGAGAAGCCTTGGAATAAATACTGTCTTCAATCATTTTACCTTTTAGAAGCAGTGCAAACTGAGAGAAATCAGAGTGAGCAGCCTGGCTCTCAAGGGCAGCCCCCTGTGTAGGCAGCTGCAAGCACACAGACATTGTGCTAGGAAGCAGATTTCTGTTTCAAGAATTACTTATAACAAAAATTTGAGTGCAGCTGAAACCACACATTTCAGAGCCAGACAACAGACTGGAGCTCATCTGAGGTTTGGCTCAAGTCTACCTCTAACAAGCATCAAGGTCAAAGGTCCACCCAAGCTTAACTGCCCATTGGACAAGCTGGTTAAGGCACTCTGATTTTTATAGCTGACAGCACATTTATGTAGCAAGACTCATATCACTGAATTCCAGCCCAAATGGCCAGCAGGGTTTGCCCTTTTGGCATAAGTCTAGAGAACAGCTTGAACTCACACCTCAAGTACTGGAGCAAGATGCTTAGTTACTTTGCTACCATGTTCCCACTAAGAACATACTGAACAACCCTAGAAACTTGCCATATTCATAGCTATCACACGTCACAAGCCAAAACTCCTTCCTTAAGCCATCCCCTGCCTATTATGCAGTTTTATGAATGCATATACATGACAGAAAATGGAAGTTAAATTAGGATCATTTCAGAATCTGATGTAATCTCTGACAAAAAATAACATCTTGCTTCTTTATGGAGAGAGGTGCACTGATCTGATTTATCTGCAGCTCTTTGATCCTATTTTTGGATGGAAAATATTTTCAAAACGCTGTCATTTGTTATTTCTTTTTTTATTTAGAGTGAGTCAAATCCTTCTCAGAGCCTCCATGAAACCTCAGTTTTTCTCTTTTGCTTCGCTTACTTAAAGACCAGACATTATGAGACATCCCCAAAAATGTGGCTCTCTTCAAAAAATGGCAGTATTATTCCAGACTATCAGAGGGGTTGCCAGACTGCACAATGAAGTGATTGTCTGACAGGAGACTATGCATGCTCAGTGCTCAAGCTCAACACAAAGAATAAAAAGGATTATAACAAAATGGTTACCACCTCTTTACAGTAGCCATCAGACCTGATATTTCTATAAATGAAATGTGTTACATTATTTAAGGACCATTAATAGATTTTTTACAGTGCTTCAGTGTCTGTGGTAAAGGTCTACATAAAAAATTCAGGCATCCAATTAAATGAAATGGATCCACAAAGGCATAATAAATAAGGCCTTGGATACAGCAGTTTTTTCCCAGAGGAAAAGAACAATATATGAAATTAGATTCTGAGTTATTTCAATAATTGGCCACACACATGCTTACTTTTTTTTATGAAAATGCAAAATTCCTTTTTCAAATCTGGTCCTGTATGCATGTAGTAATCTGAGTCTCTATATACAGAAAAGGGAAATAAATAATTCTACTTAAATGTCATAAAGTCATAGAAAAATCAGGTTGAAAGGGACCTCAGAAGATTATCTTTTATAACAAGATTGCCAGTGAATGCCAGTACATGGAGTGGAGTATTTAACTTGCAAGTGAAGCCTGCTTTGGTCCAGTACAGCATCTAGAAGAGTTATGTCTATTAAAATGTCCTCTTCCTTTCCACTAAGAAATGCACCCAATTGGCAGGTGGTCTTCTGAAGTGTTTACTAAATAAAAATAAGCATTTCAGAGCACCTGGAAAGTAACTGCAGCTCCTAAAGTCATAGAGTAACCATACACACAGTATATTGCTCTGTTCTCTGTTAGTATTTTAAAAAGCAAACAAACAAAAAGAATCACTTCTATACTCTCTCCTTTTTGCATAGGATTATAGAGCTGAAGCTGCCTCCTGGACTACTAAGTCTCAAGCAACCATTTACACAAAGACTCCCCAAAATTGCTACAAACTCTGACACCTAATTATATGACACAAAAGGAAAAACTCCAGGTTCTTCCCATAACATGACACAGGAAAAGCAGGGCACTGCCAATTCAATGACTAGGGACCTGCCAGAGTCAGTGTCCCTGGTGGCCAATTACACAGCTGTAACACAGCTGGGGCCTCTGACTGGCAGGGCCACCACTTTGAAGGCGGAGCAAAGTGGGGCCCCCAGGCCTCTGATTGGCTGAGGAGTGCTGCAACTCCCACTCCTCCCAGGCACTGATTGAAAGCCCTTACTCAAGGCTCAGCAACCCCTGGTACATGTGCCAGAGGATGACATGTGAGGCCTTTTTACTCGAGACACCACATCCATCCAGGCTGTGGACAGCTGCACGTCCACAAAGCCCAGGCTGCTCACAGGAAGAGAGGCTGCAAGCCTTGCTGCAAGCAGTCCAGGCTCTGTGGCCGGCAGCAGCTGCCCAGAGGCTGGCTTGATGCGACAGGCAGGTGCCAGCCGGGAAGCAGCTACACCAGGGCCCAGAGTCCTGGCCTTGCTTGTTACTGCACATGCCTCAGAGACCACAGCATGGAAGGGGCCAGGGCTCTGCTCCACTGCTGGGGACTGCATACCCACAAATCCTAGCATCCATCCCCAGGGGTGGCAAGAAGGGGATGGAGTGGAGGAACAAAGGGGCATGTCCCCGTCCCACTAGGCCCAGCTGCTAAGGGCAGGATGAGCTGCATGAGTGCAGCAGCCCCACACTGTGGCTCTGGCCCCCCTCCACTGGTGGCTCTGGCCCCCACTGCCCCCATCCACATCTCCTGGGGACGGCCTTTGGGGCCAGGGGAAGGTTCTCATGGGCAGTGGCTGCCCCAGGCAGTCTCAAGGGGGTTCTTCTTCCCATGCCCAAGCACCAGCAGGCCTATCTGTGCTGCCAGTCCCAGCCCCAGCCCTTGCTCCTGTTGTGCTGAGCGAGGAGCCAGGCCAGTGCTGTGGGGTAGCAGACCTCAGTCATGGCCCTTGTCCCCATTGTGGCCCAGGGGGCATGACTATAACCCCCACTAACTGTGAGCTAGGTCAGGGATCCAGACCCCAGTGCAGCTGGTTGCAGGCTCACAGCTGCCTGCTGCGAGCAGCCCATGCTCCCCGCCCAGGGCCTGCCTAGAGCCCAGGCTGCTCACAGCAGGCAACAATGAGCCTGCAAGCGGCTACACTGGGGCCAGAGGCCTGGCCCCGCTCATTGCTGACAGCGCCGACAGGCAGATGGCAGGGAAGGGGCTTGGGCTGTGCTGTCATGACAAGGATCAGGTCTCCCACAACTCCCCCGCCATCCACCTCTGGCACTCCAATATATTCGAAGTCCAGGTTGCTGGGGTTTTTGGCACTTGGCCCATAAACATTGCTGAGCCCTACCCTAGATGTAGCTGCCTAGCTTGTTAATTCAGTAATTATCATCCTCTTCAAGTGGGGAAGGGCAATAATTACTGAGTAAACAAACAGTTTTACTCTGTTCCAGCTGTCATCCCACACCCCTCCTTCCAGAGATGGGGACTTTTGGTGGGTTTTTCCCTGCTCTCCCCTTCCCCCCCTCCTCTTTTCCCACCTCTCTCTCTTGCTCCCTTCACCCTCTGCACTTCAGGAGATGGGCAGTCGGCCCTTTTTTCCTCTTTGCTCCCTCCCCCACTCCTCCTGCCCTTCTAGGAGACAGCTTTTTGCAGGCTCTTTGCCAGCTTTTTTAACATAGCCAGTTCCCTGCACTTTTTCATGGGGAATCAGTTATTTCCCGGGAGACTGCCAATTACATGATTTCCATTAAATCGTATATTTGGTAGGTCCCTATCAATGACAGAAGTACATGCTCAGAAAATCCTAGGAAGAGGGCCAAGCTCCACTTACAAAGGAAGGCAAAAAACTACCATGGTCCTTACCAGTCTGACCTAGGGTAACAGTTCCCTTCTGCCCCCAGCTTTGGTGAGCAGTATGACCCTGAGCAAAAGGGCAACATCTTCTAGCCAGGAACTTGAGTTTAAGTAACAGTGGGTGCATCTACATGTGCATTAATGCACCATTGTTACAGCACATTAAGTTTAGTACCTCTAATATGAAGTACTAACTAAATGCACAATAACAAGTGCTACTGTGTAGTAGCACCAGTGCATGGTGCTAGACTAATAGTAGACTAATTCTACTGTTCATTAACACGACTTTTGCCACGATGCACTAGTGTACAGTAGGTTTAGTCTATTAAGCGTTGTGTCACATGTAGATGTGCCCAGAAGTGCAACACTACGTCCCAGTAGAGCAGCTTTCCCTAGTTGTGGCCGGTGTCCAATAAATCAGGAGAAGGTAAAAAAAAAGCATCCAGTAGCAGTCACAAAGGGGAATGCTTATTTTTAAATCAAAAACTCCTTATCCTAACCAGATTATCCCTTCTATAAATTTATCTTACACAGATTCAGGTTGTTTGTCCCCATCCTTCACATGAGCAAGAGTTTTTCATATTGCATCTCACTCATTGATACATTACTCTCCTGAAATATGTTGAAAAATTGTATGACATCCTTGTCTTCTGCTTTGTGCATCCAAACGCAGGCAAGTTTTGCTTGTAGTATCTTTTAATAGGAGTCCCTTTTAATTCTCCTTTGCTGAATAGGGTTGGCAGTGTTTGCAGGTGCTGTACACTGCTGACTTTTCTCTTGGTATTGGGACTCAAATTGTAATAGATGAGCTGTCACAGCTTTCAATGAATGTTCAGGGTATTAGTAACAGATGAGTAGAAGCTCAGCTCTGTTTTTGTAACATTAACGCAAGCAGCTACGAAACGGGCAAAAGCTGCATGAGCTGTTCTTTCATGAAGTTACCTTAGCATTGGTTTCTGAGTGCAGGAAGCTGGCTATGAACATAATTTACTGCCATTTCACTGATTGTGCAGAAGATAGCTGCTTAGCTGTGCCAGAGCTCCCTGGGATAGCCAAGTAAAATGACTGTGTTCTGGGTGGAATGTGCTAAGCACAGCCTAACTTTTCTATAAATGTGGCAGGAAGCATAAGTAGACTGTCACAGCACAGTAAATAGTAAGAGAATGTGAATCAGACTTTAAGGGAGTTCTGGAAAGGCAAGAAAAAGTGGGGTGGGGGAGGAAGTGGGGAGTGATATTGTGAAATATCAGCAGCATTTCCTGTGTTTTACATTTTAAGTCATCTTTATTATTGTTGATGGCAATAACATAACAGGGATGAATAGTGAGGTATGAATAGTACATATTATCAGTTGTGCATAGGTAGACCAGTTCTCATCCCCACTAAAGCTACTGACTACTGAGCCAGTTCTTAGTGCCTGCAGCTCCGTGAACTCTGCCAAATATCTATTTAGTTATTTTATTACATAATCCCCAAACAATAGAGGGCAAAACACTGCGGAAGAGGCATTTTTTCCTCAGGCCTTGAAGGATGTTGGCAAATATTTTGCAGCAGTATGTGCTAACATCATCCATGTACTTACAGTGCCATCTTGAGATATAAAAAAGTAAAACAGGAGCAGTTTTAAAATGATCAAATTTTAAAACTTAATCTCACTAATTTTAAGTAGCAATCTCAGGTGTAATGCTTCTGAAACTACTGCCTGAAAGTTAGTCCACTCGATATTTGCTTAATAGCTGCATTCTGCTAAATAATTCTCTCTTATCTGTGTTTTACACAGCCACCCACTACCATAACAAACAAAATAAAATCAACAGCAATAATTAAGCCCTCAATGGACATAATGAAATTTCTGGCATTTCTCCCATTCTGCTGTAAAACCTCAGTATTGTGTAGTGGGTGTTATTTTTTTACATTGTACTAATCTCCTCTTTTGGCAGAGGGTTATACAGGTGGCATATTATGAATGCTATTCCAATGTTAGACATATTTTTTCAGAGGGGTGTTTTGCAGCATTTCGCACATTAAATTTGCTTGATTTCTTCTGGAAGTTTGTTCATACCTTGATTCCCTCAATTGAGAAAGCTTTATTCCCAGCTTTTATGCACTTAATCCTGGACTCTGTGATCTGCATTTTCCTGGTAGAGCACAGGTATTATATGCTCACAAAGCAAAGTATCTGGGGATTGATCCAATAATTGGTTTGAAAATTAGCACTAGAACCATAAATTGGCATGAGAAGCTGACTGGAAAAAAGTAAAGGTGGATTGTTGTATAGTCATGACCCACCACTATGATTCAACTCTAAAAAAAGATTAATGCATTTCTGAAACATAATGGGCACATCTACATGAGATTTTTAGTGCAGAGCGTAATTAGCTCTGCAGTAAACATGGCAGTGTCTACATATGTGGCCCTATTAAGGTGCAGTAAACTCTGCAGCAGGGTAGTACTAAAAAACTATGTAACAAAACATGGTGTAGATGCTGACCTGGCTGGCTGGGGAACAAGAGTACTTCAGTGCAGGGGCTGCCTGCCAGCTAGCCCCACCCTGAAGCATCCTCATGCTCGAGTCAGCCCCTCCACAGCACACTGAGCCAGAAAGGAGCAGCTCCGGGCTGGCAAGCTGATCCCCGGAGCTCCTGCCAGTAGGAGCTGCTCTGACCCTGCTCAACGTGCTACAGTCTTCAGCACACATTCAAACGGCATGCTTGGGAGCAATAAACTCCAGAGTTTATTGCTTCAAATTAATTGCATGTGTAGACTCACCCAAGAAGTAGGGTATTTTTACAAGACAAAGGAAAGTGTTAGTATCTCTATACTACGCATTGGCAAAATCCCATTTACAATATAATGTATATTGTAGATCGCCTGTGCTCAAATAAGATATATTTAAATGGGGCAGGTACACAGAATGGCTACTAGCATGATTAAAATGAATGAAGAACTTATAAAAGTAGAGCTCAGCTTGTTTTCCTTAGCACAATGAAAGCTTAGAAACAATACCTTTGGACAGCAAATATCAAGAAAGAAGAGCTATTTAACTTAATGGGCTAGACTGACAAGACTAACAAACTGGTTATGAACAGATTTAGACTAACTATTAGAAGGTTTCTAACCATTATGGGCATAAAGTTCTGAAGGTCAGAACAGGAAGAAACCTTGTTGAACAAGAGAAGCCTTGTTTGGCTCTCTGGTCTCCCATTGCTTACTGGTCTCCACTTGTGAATGCATGAATAACACATTCTAGACCTCACTCTAAGTAGAATATTATTTTCATGTGTTGTTCTGACTTTTTATTTTAGTACAATTTATTCTGGGACATAAAATATAAAAAAGTACATTCTATTCATTTAAAAAAATGATGTTTCGAATACATGAAAAGGGACTGTCTACAGAACACTCAGTATAAGCATTATTATGCTGCTAAATGTTTTCAGACCCAAGGCAGAAGGATTTTTTCACTTTTTGTGGTGGTTACGTGATTAAGTATGTACTGGCCAATATTTTTCATAATATCTTTTTTCCCCCTATATTTTTTACATGAAGGAACAAAGAATTCCTCTACATCTATGCTTTAAATATGAAACCAAAATTTCCACTATGTTCTATTTATACAATTAGGAAAGAAAAAAATTAACCGGATTTTCACAGACTGGAAATCTTCACCCTCCTGCCACATACACACAATTACTGGGAGATCACAAGGACAGCTCTGCATCCCAGAGCAGGTTGGCTTAGTTCAGGAAGAAAAGTAGAGGGTCTGAGATAAGTTTATGGAAGGGAATGGATGACAGAAAGTGGGTGTGATGTGTAGAGTTGCTTGATGTCGCCAGATTTCAGAAGAACATGGAGGGTGTTTGCTTTTTCACATGCTTCTGAGCTTTGCTGGTTGCCAGGGGCTCGGAAGGAATTTTTTCCCCTCCTGTTGCTATAGGTGTCAGGGTTTTTTAACCTTCCTCAGACACTAGGTGTTTGTTTCAGCCAAGGTTGGTTTCCTTGTCTGAGTTGTGCTAATGTTCCTGCTGGAATGAAAACCTAGTGGTTCCTGGGAAGAGGGTGCTACCCCATTGCTCTGTGTCAACTGATCATCACCTTTGGGGTCAGGAAGGAATTCTAGCCCATGGTTAGATTGGTACAGACTGAGGGATTTTGCCCTTGTCAGTAGCAAAGGACATGGTCCTCTTCCTAAGATTTCTTGATTCTATTTAATAAAAACCTTGCAGTAGCAGGACATTGACAGTGCCCTCATCCCTCTGCTTTACGTATGGCAGGCTAGGGAAATGGTTCTCAACCTTTTTAGACCAAGGCACCCCTCCTTAGACTCAAAGCACCCCTCAGAAAATATCAGCTCATAGTTTTCACTCATTTTTTACTATCAAAAAATGATAAAACAATTCTTCTGTTACAAAGAACTTAGAAAGACCACAATAGGTCAGAACGTATTTAACACTATGGAATCCTATTTGAATGCTGTTTTCTGGGTTTATCTTATGAATCATATTTGCACATCTAACAGTGCTAATCTTGTGTGAAACCCTGCAGCATGCTTGAAAGGATCTCAAGGCACCCCAGGGGGCTGCAGCACCCTGGTTGAGAATAACTGGATTTGGGTGTTTCATAGTTTATAGTTTCATAGTTTCTAGGGTCGGAAGGGATCTGAGCAGATCATCTAGTCCGACCCCCTGCCATGGCAGGAAAGAATACTGGGGTCAAACAACCCCAGCAAGGTATTCATCAAACCTCCTCTTAAAGCTCCCCAGGGTAGGAGCCAGCACTTCTCTTGGAAGTTGGTTCCAGATCCTAGCCACCCTGACCGTGAAGTAGCGCCTCCTGATATCTAGCCTAAATCTACCCTCTCCCAGCTAGTGACTGTTATTCCTGGTCACTCCTGGCAGTGCTCAGGGGAACAGGGACTCCCCCAGTGCCTGCTGATCCCCCCTGACTAGTTTGTAACAGGCCACAAGATCCCAACTCAGCCTTCTCTTGTGGAGGCTGAACAGGTTCAGGTCCTGTAGCCTCTCCTCATAGGGCCTGCCCTGTTGTCCCCTGATCATGCGAGTGGCCCTCCTCTGGACCCTCTCCATGCTGTCGACATCCCTCTTGAAATGTGGCACCCAGAACTGGACGCAGTACTCCAGCTGTGGCCTAACCAGTGCCGCATAGAGGGGGAGGATCGCCTCCTTGAACCTGCTCGAGATGCATCTGTGGATGCATGACAAGGTATGGCTGGCCTTCCTGACTGCCTCCCCACACTGCCGGCCCATGTTCATCTTGGAGTCAATGATGACTCCAAGATCCTTTTCCACCTCTGTACTGACAAGAAGGGAGTTCCCCAGCCTGTAGGTATGGTGCCGGTTGTTCCTCCCCAGGTGCATCACTTCGTACTTGTCTGTGTTGAAACCCATCCTATTCGCATCTGCCCACCCTTGTAACCTGTCTAGGTCCGATTGTAGCCTATTCCTCCCTTCGAGCATGCCCACATCCCCCCACATCTTAGTGTCATCAGCAAATTTGATTTTTACCCCCTCATCCAAATCACTGATTAAGATGTTGAACAGTGTGGGCCCAAGGACCGAGCCCTGCGGAACCCCACTGCCCACATCCCTCCAGGTTGAAAATGACCCATCCACTACCACCCTCTGGGTGCGGCCCTCCAGCCAGTTGGCGACCTAATTGATTGTGTGGGTGTCAACACCAAAGTCCCCCAGTTTCTTAATGAGAACGGGGTGAGAGACAGTGTCAAAGGCCTTCCGAAAGTCCAGGAAGACTATGTCCACTGCTACCCCTGCATCTAATGATTTGGTGATCTGATCATAGAAGGCCACCAGGTCGGTCTGACAGGAGCTGCCACTGATGAATCCGTGTTGGTTGCCCCTAAGCATGAAATCCCCTGCCGGCCCATCATGGATGTGTGCCAGAATAATTTTCTCAAACAGCTTGCCTAGGATCGAGGTAAGACTAACTAGCCTGTAGTTTCCCGGGTCCTCCTTCTTACCCTTTTTGAAGATGGGAAACACGGCCCTCTTCCGGTCCTCTGGCCCCACACCAGAGTACCATGAGTGCTCGTAAAGCCGTGCCAGGGGTCCTGCAATGACCTCAGCCAATTCCATTAGTACTCTAGGGTGGAGATCGCCTGGACCGGCTGACTTGAATACGTCCAGTCCCTCCAGAAGCTCCCTAACTAGTTCCTCACTAACCCTTGGCCTAGGTGTGCCTCTCCTGGGGCCTGAGGGGGGCCCAGCAGTGGGGTGACTGTTCCGGTCCCTGCTTAGGAAGATGGAGGCAAAGAAATCGTTAAACATGTTGGCTTTGTCGTCTGGTGTGACGACCAGATTTCCTAACGTGTCCTGCAGGGGCCCTACATTACCTGGAACCTTCTTTTTACCCCCTATGTATTTAAAGAAGGACTTCTTATTGTCCTTAATCCTTATTGTCCTAGTCCCAGTTCCATCTCTGCCTTGGCCTTCCTGACTGCCCCCCTACATCCCCGAGTGTTCTTAGTATCTTTGAACTATGTGCCTTGTAGTTGTGCAATAGGGTTATTTGTGTAATTATATGAAGAGGTTAAATAAGCCCTGTCCTTGGTGGGACCTACTGCCACAGCCCTAATTTAACCTGAAGAATATATCTTCTCTTCCTCTTGGAGATGTCTCCAGAGCATTTAATGATCTCAATTTTCAGATGTGCTGAACATCTACAACTCCAAGTCAACTAAAATAACAAATAATTAGCCACCTCTGAGAAAGTGTTTTCCTAAGGTCATAGAGGAAATCTCAGGAGTTAGGAGCAGCGGGGAGAGGAAGGACACAGGCACACGTGTGTCTTACACACACGTGTGCCCCCTTACCTGACCCGGAGCGGAGGTGAGAACAGCAGAAGTGAATGGAGCAGCAGCGGGGGCAGCAGCAGCTGATTCCCCTAAGGTAAGTGGGGCAGACGGACCGACAGAGCTGAGCCGGATCCGGAGGGGAAGCCCCCCGGATCTCTCTTAGCTGAGCTGGTAGGGAGCCGCGCTCCCAAGCCGCGCAAACAGAGCGTGCAAACAAGTGCAGTTTGTAAGAGTGCGCCGGCGTTTGTGCCGGCGCTCGCGCCGGAGGGGGAGCAGGAGGGGCCCAGAGGCCGACTTGTGTTAGCGTGGGCCAGAGGACCCAAACTCAGCTAGAAACTCAGCAACCTCCATCTAACCCAGGAGGTGCACAGCCCTTCCAGGGGAGACGCCTTGTTGAACCTAGTGCTGGCCACGGGTGATGACCGGGTGAGGGGGCTGCGGGTGCTCAACCACCTGGGCGACAGCGATCATCGCCTGCTGGAATTCACCATCCAGCACAAGGTGGCAAAGGCATGCAGTAAGGCAGCGGCCCTAGATTTTAGGAGGGCAGGCTTCAACAAGCTAAGGAGGATAGTTAGAGAAGCGCTGAGGTCCCGGAGGGGAGGGGAGCCAGATGTCCAAGGAGAGTGGTCGCTCCTTAAGGAGACGATCCTCCAAGCCCAAAGGAAAGTAATCCCAACGAGGATCAAGGGGAGCAGGAGAGCACACAAGCCTCCCTGGCTCACCAAAAGCATCCAGGAATGTCTCCTTGCTAAAAAGGAGGCTTACACCCAATGGAAAGAAGGGGTCATCACCAGGGAGGACTATTCTGTAGTTGCTCGGGGATGTAGGGGGGTAGTTAGGAAGGCCAAGGCAGAGATGGAACTGGGACTAGCTTCCCAGATTAAGGACAATAAGAAGTCCTTTTTTAAATACATAGGGGGTAAAAAGAAGGTCCCGGGTAATGTGGGGCCCTTGCAGGACGTGATGGGAAACTTGGTCGTCACACCAGACGGCAAAGCTAACATCTTTAATGATTTCTTTGCCTCTGTCTTCCTAAGTAGGGACCAGAACACCCACCTCCCTCCTGGGCCCCCCTCGGGCCCTGGGGGAGGCACACCTGGGCCACAGGTTAGCGAGGATTTAGTTAGGGAGCTTCTGGAGGGGTTGGACGTATTCAAGTCAGCCGGTCCGGATGATCTCCACCCTAGAGATCTAAAGGAACTGGCCAAGGTCATTGCAAGTCCCCTGGCACAGCCTTACGAGCACACGTGCTCTGGTGAGGTACCAGAGGACTGGAAGAGGGCCAACGTGGTTCCCATCTTCAAAAAAAGGCAGGAAGGAGGACCCGGGAAACTATAGGCCGGTTAGTCTTACCTCGATCCTAGGCAAGCTGTTTGAGAAAATTATGCTGGGACATATCCAGGAGGGGCCAGCAGGGGACTGCATGCTTAGGGGCAACCAACATGGGTTCATCAGTGGCAGGTCCTGTCAGACCAACCTTGTGGCCTTTTATGATCAGATCACCAGATCATTAGATACAGGGGTAGCAGTGGATATAGTCTTTCTGGACTTCCAGAAGGCTTTCGACACTGTCTCTCACCCTGTTCTCATTAAGAAACTGGGGGGGCTGTGGTGTAGACACCCACACAGTCAAATGGGTCACCAACTGGCTGGAGGGCCGCACCCAGAGGGTGGTAGTGGATGGGTCCTTCTCAACCTGGAAGGACGTGGGCAGTGGGGTTCCGCAGGGCTCGGTCCTCGGGCCCACACTGTTCAACATCTTAATCAGTGATTTGGATGAGGGGGTAAAAAGCACCCTGTTCAAATTTGCTGATGACACTAAGATGTGGGGGGATGTGGGCACACTGGAAGGATGCAACAGGCTACAATCGGACCTGGACAGGTTACAAGGGTGGGCGGATGAGAATAGCATGGGTTTCAACACAGACAAGTGCAAGGTGATGCACCTTGGGAGGAACAACCGGCACCATACCTACAGGTTAGGGAACTCCCCTCTTGTCAGCACGGAGGCGGAAAAGGATCTTGGAGTCATCATTGACTCCAAGATGAACATGGGCCGGCAGTGTGGGGAGGCAGTCAGGAAGGCCAGCCATACCTTGTCATGCATCCACAGATGCATCTCGAGCAGGTCCAAGGAGGTGATCCTCCCCCTCTATGCGGCACTGGTTAGGCCACAGCTGGAGTACTGCGTCCAGTTCTGGGTGCCACATTTCAAGAGGGATGTCGACAGCATGGAGCGGGTCCAGAGGAGGGCCACTCGCATGATCAGGGGACAACAGGGCAGGCCCTATGAGGAGAGGCTACAGGACCTGAACCTGTTCAGCCTCCACAAGAGAAGGCTGAGTTGGGATCTTGTGGCCTGTTACATATTAGTCAAGGGGGATCAGCAGGCATTGGGGGAGTCCCTGTTCCCCTGAGCACCGCCAGGAGTGACCAGGAATAACGGTCACAAGCTGGCAGAGGGTAGGTTTAGGTTAGATATCAGGAGGCGCTACTTCACGGTCAGGGTGGCTAGGGTCTGGAACCAACTTCCAAGAGAAGTGGTGCAGGCTCCTACCCTGGGGGTGTTTAAGAGGAGGTTAGATGAACATCTTGCTCGGGTCGTTTGACCCCAGTACTCTTTCCTGCCATGGCAGGGGGTCGGACTAAATGATCTGCTCAGGTCCCTTCCGACCCTAGAAACTCTGAAACTCTGAATCAGAACTGTGAATATTTCAGCAGATCTCTTGAATCCTAATCTTTTGTTTTAAACATAATGGTATGTTTGTGTGTGCATGTGTATGTGTTGAAAGATGAAAGTTTTGGCTGAATGTTATTTTTGAAAAAAAAAAAATATTTGAACCACTGACTATAGAAAATATATGGTGAGCTCTAATTTTTATGCAGTCTATTTTCCTGCCAGTTCATGTGTCATTATTGCAGCAGTATCACTGGAATTTGAAAGTATGCACAGACTAAAGAACATGGCTTTTCATGTGCCTAAGCCTGTGTGGTATTCAGCATCTGCAGTGCATACTGACTAGCAGGATTTGCAGGTACTTAACACCATACAATATCAAGCATTAAATCTGAAATTCAGTATTTCTGAGTTCTTATGTGATTTTTTGTCATTCTGAGAAAAACCTGTAATGAGACTGTAAATGCCAGAGAAAATGAGTAAATCTTTTAACGATATGATATACTAATCTTGAACAAGCTCTTTAAAATCCTTTCGCATATGCATAACTTTTATATACAGAAGTAGTCTCATTGCAATCTGGGTAACTGTTTGCAGAACCAGCCCTTTGTTATAAAACAGTAACGGTAAGCAAAAATTGTGGTCCCTTGATAAATTATCAGTAATACATATCTGAACTATAATGTGCCCTTTTCACATCCCTGCCTGATTCATAACAACACAGGCTACAATGCCATTGTTATGGAAAGGTCTGTCTCCACGCCCTTCTTCCAGGATATGAATCTACTCGATTTCAGCTCTACCTCAAAGCTCCTACAATTTCAGTGATTAATTGCGCAAAACTGGAATGTTTCCAAGCCTACCCACTTCTGATTGGCTTGCACACTGTTCCTGTGCTCTAGTCATTAGTACAGCATGACCCTGCAGAACTAACTCAGCCATGAAGCAAGTTAATCATTAAATGAGTAGAGTTCTGGAACAGAGAAGTTTTCTCCAGAGTTCACCAAAGCAATTATGTGTTAATTAATTCTCTGCTAGGCATAAAGTAAGACAAATACTGACAAATGTAGGAAGTTTGATCTTCATAGCAATACTTTCATCAGGTTTTTTGCCGGGTGGGGAGGGGAGGGGAGTGGCATCATAAGTTGATGTAAATAGTCTTAGCTTATATACTTCCTTTGGCCTCTCATGATATATCTCATTGGAAGCTCTGGCCCTAGAGTAAAAGTTCCAAGTATTTGAAATCTATAGTTAAACCTAAGAGCTATATAACAATTTGGTGGCACCTCACCTTTTCAGAAGTGGGTCTGTAAGAAAACTGCTAAATGACAACTAAATAGTGAATAACCAACATGGTAGGCTCTGGTGTCAATGAATATACAGAACTTTACACAATATTATTTTTCTACAATTCATTTTTTATGTTGAGTTATTAACCATTAAAAGTTACTGATTATAAATAGATAATGTTATAATTTCCAGTGATATCAGTACTTGAAAGGCAAAAAATCGATTTTTAATTTTATATGTACTTATGTCTGAGTGACTTCAAAATCCTAAGAGTATACCTTATCTTGATGCTGTCGAACATAGCTAAAACCAGTTTGAAAGCAAATTAGATTGCAAATCCCAATCCAACATACATAGGGTCCTACCAAATTCACGGCAGAAGTGGGCTGTGCTGCAGCTGCTTTAATTTTGCAGGTTTCTCTGCACGCCTCCCCCTCACTTCTCCCCCCCCCCCGCTAATTGGTAGGGGGACCTCACTTGTGGCTCACTCCTGATCGGTGGGGAAGTGAAAACTGTGATTTTCAACATGTCACCATTTTTGCCTCCTTGCTGCTGATTGGCTGAGGGACCCTGGTGGCCCCACTGCTTGGTGCTGACCAGCTTGGAGGCCAAAATGGTGCCATGTTTAAAACTATGGTTTTTACTTCCCCGCTGATCAGGAGCACTTGCAAGTGTGGCCCCTCTACCAACCAACAGGGGCAGGGTGGGGGGGTCTTGAAAGGGAACCTGCACGATTAAAGAAGTCACATAGCATCCCACTTCCACCGTGAATTTGGTAGGGCCCTAGCTATGGCATTTCCTAGGGAGAAACTTGATTTCCAGTTTCAGTGGCCAAAGTTATTTTAAACCAATAGCAGTCTAATGTAAAATGCATGAACAGTCCAGGAGGGAGGGACTAGAAGTCAAGTCTCTCTTTTCCCAAAGGAGAACCATAAGCATTAGCTTCAGATGCAGATTCCCTCTAGATTACTGTTGAATTTTGCTATCTAGGCTGAAGATGAAATTGAAAAGAAATAATACACTTCATGCTAAAAATAAAGATGGAAGATAGAATTATAGTAGCTTCCTTGGTTTAGCTTTGAGGAATTAGGACCAATTATCTATGGACAACAAGTCAGCATTTTTTTAAAGAAACTTGCATGTATACTAATTATAAGCCCTAATGCCTTCCCCAAATGTTTCATTTTGGCATGAAAGAAGATGCTGTCAGTCACACCTGTGCTACTACACAGAGTCCAGGACATAATGCCTTTCATATCTTGTTCTGTCTTCAGTATTAAAGCAAAATGTATGTGGAAATGACAGTACAATTAAAGAGCAATGAAAGCAGATTATGATAAAAATGGAGCTCTTCATTAACATTTGGTAATTCCTGGCTTGGAGTGTAGAACAGATGGTAGCATCATTGACCTGCACCCCTAACATGGCTAACATATGTTAACGCTTTTATTCTAAAGGAAAAAATAAAATATTAAAACATCCTAATGGTGATGACCACAGCCTTGTATACAATCTCAGTATTTTAGTATGGAAAATATGGAGATTATGGTGTCATATTTGAAGATGTAATGACCTATATTTTCAATATTTTTATAGATCTAATGACCCATATTTTCAATAGTGACTGGATTTTCTCATGCCTCACTTTTTATTTGCCCACTATGAGAAATGTTTGAAAATTATGACACTTTGAGATATGTCAGGTTGGTCATTTGAATACTGAGATACCCAAAATCAGATTTTAAAAAAATTGGGGCCCTAAACTCTACTACTGCAAAGCAGTATCCAAACCAGAGCTGCTAAAGATAACATATCTCTTTAAAGAACAGACAAAGATGGGATTCAATTTGAATACTGATCTTCCCCTTATTTAAGTAAATTATAAAAATCCTATTGAGTTTAAAGAGATCAAGACCAAACTGTTATTGTATGTTTAGGACCCTACCAAATTCATGGCAGAAGTGGGCTGTGCTACAGCTCTTTTAATCTTGCAGGTTCCCACTGTGCCCTTCCCCACAGATGATTGGTGGAGGGCCTCCACTTGCAGCTTGCTCCTGATTGGTGGGGAAGCAAAAACCATGACTTTAAACACGGTGCTATTTTTGTCTCCCCACCATCGATTGGCCAAGGGGCCCTGGCAGCCCTGCTACTGACCAGCAGGAAGGAAAAATGGCACCATGTTTAAAACCACAGTTTTCACTTCCTTGCCTACCAGGAGTCAGCCACAAGCGGAGCCCCTCCACCAATCAGCGGTGGGGAGGTGTGTGTGGGAACCTCCAAGATTACAGAAGCAGAAGCACAGCACACTTCTGCAGTAAATTCGGTAGGGCCCTAGCCATAACCACTAGGGTCTAATGTCATGCTCCCTCTAGCTTGCTCTCCTACAGGCTCTATGACTTTTACACTTTTGGTTTATCATATCCAGTTAAACACGAAGAGGTACTCATCCCAACCAGTTCCATGTTAGCACACTCTCCTGGGAAGTCGGAGCTGTGAGCTTGAGACAATTCAAGATGAGAAGAACTCGGAATCTATGTCTCCCACTTCCTCGGCAAGTCATCTTGCTATTTGAATATTGTTCAAAAGGTGAACACCAGTGTTGTTTTTGTTTTTAAGGTAAATTCACTGCTTTCAGAGAAAAGTGTATGTGCATTCATATTAAGTCATAATGCCTCTCCAGCTGTTTATTTTGGCATGAAAGAATCTGTTCCCAGTCACATCTGTGCAACTCCATAGAGTCCAGCATTTAATGCATTTATATTTTACGTGTGCAGAATGTTGCTGCCTGTTTTTTTCGATGCTGTTTCGACTCATTTTGAGCTTGAAACAGCGAAATTGAAGCTAAATGAAGGGCTTCAAAAAAGCCTTGAAACTAAATGAGGGCAGTCAAAACATTTCAAAAGTTTCAAAACGTTTCAAGTTTCAAATCTGGGTTTGCCTGCAGCTAAAGAGAAACTAAGGAGAGGGAGGGGCAAGAGAGGAAGACTGCTCTCATATTGACTGTGTAGGTGGCCAGTGACTGTGATCCTTCCCTGAGGTCCCTGCCAATCCCAGTACTCTAGGGAAGGGATGGAAAAACAGCATAAAAAGCACTGTTTGAACAGAGCTCTCTCTGTGCCTTCACACTTACAAGTGACACAAGTTTTGCTCTGAACAGTTTGAGGTGCACCCATCTCCTTGAAACTTGGAAGATTTCATGGCCTCAGCAGGGGCTACTGTGCCCGCAGTTTCCACACCCCTGTGCTTTAACACCTATACAACATGCATTTTACTTGTCAGCAGCTTGAGGTGCAGTTTCCCACAAATCCCTGCACCTATCTCCTTGAAACTTGGCAGGCTTTGTGGCCTCAGCAGGGGCTACCATTCCTGCAAGTTTCATCTGAATCAGGCATGAAATGACAAAGTTATAGGCAGTTTTATGCTTCACCATTATAACCTATGGGCAAAACGCTGAAACAGCGTTGAAACAGCGTTGAAACAGCGAAACAGTTTCAACTAAATGAAACAGAACAGTGCTTTTCAAACTAAACAAAACTCAAAACGAAACACTGTCCTGTCAAAATGGCAAAACGGAAGTCAAAACAAAATGGTGCTGTTTCACGCAGTGTGTGTGTGTGTGTGTGTGTGTGTGTGTGTGTGTGTGTGTGTGTACACACATAAAACTAAGAAGCTATGTGCTACAGTCACAACATTTCTTATCCTTCACCTATCTTTGGTCTTTAAGATTCCATAGTAAGATTCTTTGCAACAAAAACAGTATTCTAGAGTGTGAATGGTTGCAAGTTTTGTCCCCACCTCTTCCTGTCCATATTCTCCAGCCTACTTTGCCTCCTGCTTCTCGTCTGCCATGACTTGATGGTAATCAGTATGAATTCAGAAAGAGGCTACCCTTGAGACCAGGGTAGACCTTTCCTTGGTGCCTTAGGGCTATTATCATGGCCTTGTTGCCACCCCCATAGCCACCCTTGCCTCGCTGATGACTCTCCATCTCCCCCTTTGTAGGGACTCTCCCCCTTATGCTCATTCTCTCTCTATGCAAGATAAGCACTGGGCACCTCAGGCCCCAACCCTTGTTCAGGCTTCAGCCTTTTTTTGGCTACAGCTCCTTTTTCTGTAACTAAGACTCTTTCTTTTCTATTTCAGTTCCTGGCTCTCTGGGTCTGAGCCCTACAGCAGAGTGTGAATGCCAGGTACCTCACTCATGGTCTCCTCCCCACCCCCTATAGTCACTTCCAGTTCAACAGTACTTAAACTCAATTACAAAAGAAAGAATCAAAACAAAAAGGTTAATTCTTTGTTAAGAGCTACTTCCAAACTTCTAGGGTTACAGCAAAATTTACCCCTGTCTGGAGCCACTGAAGTTTCCTTCCCCAGCTCCCAGGATTTTTGTCCACACCTGCACCCACACATGCCTACACCCACAGCCACCACCTGCTGGTGAAAATCTTCCTCTTCACCCATCTCAGAGCTGGGGTTTATACTCTTAAACCCTGCCTTTGTTTGTCACCTGGCCACTGCCCCAAGGGAGAGAGTGCTGTCCAGGTGTCCCCTACTTAGCTTAATGGGCTGACTGGCATCCCCTGTGTCCCCGACGGGCCTTCGAGTATCACTACTAGGTGTCTGGCTATTCGTGTTGGTGACCACCCTCTTCACGGGGTGTGGGTGTTACCGTGGTCGTTCATCTTCCCAGGTCACCGACCCTCCCTCTTTCCTGCCACGACTTGCTGTTACACTAGTGGGGCGGGGCCAGTTCACGGGTCCCTCAGTGGCCCGGATCTGCCTCGTTGGGTACACACGGGGCTCCTGCCACCCCTACACCCCAGCCTCATGCCACCTGTGGCCTCCGCTTCCCCGTGCCTGTTCTGCGATGATCCCACAGACTTCTCTAGCGACCTGTGTCTTCAGGTTTTACCCAAAGCCCTTGGGTCACCCCAGCCCTGACGTCGGGCCCTTCACACCCCTCTGTATAGATGCCTAAACTCTATTGCACTAGCTACTACCACAGAACTGTCACCCTATACACCCTGATCTATGTGCTTCTTCCAAGGGGGTTCTTCTGTGCCGACTACCTTGCCGACCCACCACCAGCACCCTCTATCATGCCCAGGAGGAACGCCTCCTGGATATATAGTGCTGCCCCCTTATCCTTCACTCGACGTCCTCTATTCGCGGTGGCGATCCTTCCCTGATCTCTCTCTCTCACCAGGCGATCCTCCCGTCTCTCCCTTCTCTTCAGCGATCCCCGCACCCACCGCCTTGGCACTTACTTCGTGGTGCACTGAATCATCCTGGGCGGTCTCAATGTTCCATGTCTCACCCGATCTAGCCCCTCGGGGTCTATCCACTGGTGATCCTGCGGTTGTTCCTTCTCTCCGTGCCACCATCCTCCCTGGCACACTGGCTCTTCACCGTCTGCCCCGCTGGGCTAGTGTTGGGGACGGCTCGGACAGCCGTTCGCTTCCTTCACCATCCGCTGCCTCCGAAGCGGCGGCCGCCATTTTTAAATCTCCCAGCTGGCATCTGACGTCATCATCAGCTGCTGGCTGCAGCTGTACATAGATGCGGCTAATGAGCCGCGTGGGTTCTCCCTCTGCCGCGGCGTTCCTCTCGTCCCGCCTTTCAGGTAAGTCTTCCCGGCTTCTTCGGGTCCCGGGACACCCTGCTTTGGAGCCGTTCCTGGCTCCTTTCCATCAGGCTCAAGTCTCTTTTGAGCTACCTGCTGTATCCTATTTCCCCTATGAGTCCCAAAAGTTCAGCTCCCAAGAGGGGTCTGCTCCCCTCTCCTCTCCCTCCGTTGCATACAGGTAACAGGGTTTGGCTTCCCTGTTACATGGAGCAAAGACAGTATTTTCCTATTTGCTTGTATAGCATTTAGCAGAATATGGGCATTATCCCAACTGTCACCTGTGGGAACAATAATGATAATGACCCATAACAGTAATTTCAAAGCTTCACTGTAACAATGTGAACTGAAGCCAAAGACATGCCAAAAAAAAGATTTTTTAGAAATTAAACTGAAACAGTCTTATTTTATAGAGAGTTAAGTTTGCATATGCTCTATCTGTCAATATTTCATGTTCCTTCCTGTTTTTAATTTATTTTATACAGAATTACTTACATCAAGCTTCTTTCACAGAATTCTGAAACCTCATGTCTCATCTCCGTAGAGTACTTTAGCTGCTTAAAAGCAAATTGTTTCTACAAACAGCTGTAGTTCAAGCCTGGAAGTCATCTTTCTAAATAAGTCTTACAACATTTCTCCAAGGAAAGGCAGGGAATAAAATTAATTTAAAAGCTTCTGTATGTCTGCATCAGAATATTAAAATGAATATTTTAGACATGTATTCATAAGATCTATTTTAAGAGGTACTTTATTTTACCTTTCCAAGCCTCCTGACCATACCATAACCCATGTTTTCCTATATTTTATTCAGAATTAAAGGAGCATGTTTTCACAAACAAATTAGATTGGCAAGTCTACCCTATCACTGATGGTAAAAGTGTTCCCATACAACTTCAGCCTAAAGAATCATGCTGGCAAATTAAGAAGTAAAAATAGAGATTAAGATGTTTATTGAACAGCATGTGATTTAAACAAATCAAATCTATAACTGTCTGCCTGGGTTCAACTGATTGCCATTATATCCTCACTTAGGCCTTAGTTTGTCATCTGATATTCATCACAAATTGGAAAGCACAGTGTGTGAGTCATTTGTCCACAGGCAGATATATTCTTGTGCTTTTCTTTCCTTTTAGGATGCACAAATCACTAGTTATTTTTTAAAACATTACTTAGAAAGTTAGAAGGAAGCTCATTAGCTCTGGCAGTTGGGCACTTAACATAACTAAGCCATTAAGAAACAAATTACATGTTTCCCTTGCCAACCACAGTTCTGCCAACCACGGTTTTGAGTATCCACACTTAATATTCTATATAAGAATTCGGATACCAAGGTATGCAGTTTTGAGTAACCATGGTTTTCCATGGCCATGCATGAGCCTGCCACCTGCCATTTTCCCATAAGCCTTTTGTCTTGCCAATCACAGTTTTGCCAACCTCGGGAACTTTCAGAAACCTAACTCCAGTGGTTGGCAAGGGAAACCTGTAATTCAAATAAAAGACTTTCTAACAGCCTCCCCATTCTCCATCCTATTAGAATGATATATGGCCAACCGTTCCTAAATAAATTGATCACAGAAATAATTTTGCATTGTAGACAGCCACACCCACAAGACACTCCCATGGAAGTCAGTGGTATCTAAGGTTGTTGATATTTGAATCTATTATTAGAGCAGTCAAACAAAGATAATACAAACTTTGTAATTAAACTTGCATATAAAACCAACCCAGTAGGTACTGAGATACCTGTGGGATTAAGATGCAATGGAGAGATAAGACCAAGTAAGGATGTTAGTATAGTAACTGTCCTGAAACATCGAATTCTACATCTCTCCATAAGTCTCACCAACCTGATGTTCTGAGGCCTGATTTCACAGGTATGGAACACAGGTTTCCCAAAACATTGGCTAAAAGTTAATATTACTTTATCAAGGCCCGATGTTCTTCTCACTTCCACTTGATGTAAGTTCCTCACCCATATATGCTTTCCTGTGTATTTCTTTTTCCTTATCTCCTCCTGGAGCCTCTCTTTATCACCTCTTGCACTCTCCTTTTACTCCCCTTACATTTTGCCTGACTACTAGCTTTAACTGCTCTATCCCTTCTTTTCTTTTGCCCTGAATATGTGGAATGTAACATATATTTGGGTTTAAATGCACACACATAAAAGAAAAGACTCCTTCAATCCATGAAATATATGTTTTAAAAATCATTACAAATGAAAAAAAATACAACCTTTTCTTTACACATTCAGCAGTCAGAAAAAAAATATTAAAAACCAAATAAACGACTTACCTTCACGTTCCTCAAGCAAATATCACTTGGCTCAAAAATCTGGGCTCTGAAGTATGGCTTAAACGTCAACAGATTTAGACTATATTTAGAGTATTTCAGATCAACATGGAGAATTCATTCCCAAATTGGAGGACTCATACAGAGAACACAACATCAGCAACTCCTTCCCATATATGCCAAAATAATTTCAACTTCAGCATCTCCACTGAGCTCCTCTATGGCAGCATGATACAGATATATGGAAAAAGTTTCCGTAGTAGGCTAGCTTTGGGTAATTTACAACTTTGTAGGTCAAGAACACCACTTCAGATGTTACCGACAATGCAACAGACAGGCAGTGCCACTGGTGGAGAGTTGCTGATGTGCTCACAGCAAGATACTCCAGTTAACAAGCAAACTGCTACATTCACCTTCCAAATAGATTTGAGGTGCTGTTTCTTGTAGAGTGCAGTGGAATATCTAATCTCAGAATAACAAAATCATGGACCATAGTAGTAAAGTATGTAACCAATTCAGTGGCCGAATCTCCAAATCTGAATCTAATCAGAGGACCCTTTAATGTCTCTGAATCAAATTGGAACCCTCCGAATCGATTTGACTGGAACCCTCCTCGATCCTGGGAAAGTTTTTGAGAGAATTATTATAGCGCATGTCCATGAGGGGCCTGCAGGGGAGATTATGCTTAGGGGCAACCAACACGGGTTCATTAGAGGCAGGTCCTGTAAGACCAACCTGGTGGCCTTCTTTGACCAGGTCACAAAATTCTTAGACACAGGGAGAGCAGTGGACATAGTTTTTCTGGACTCAAAGAATAGGCTGCAATCAGACCTAGACAGGTTACAGGTGTGGGCGGATGAGAACAGGATGGGTTTCAACACTGACAAGTGCAAGGTACTGCACCTGGGGAGGAAGAACCAGCGGCATACCTACAGGCTGGGGACTCCCATCTTGTCAGTGCAGAGGCAGAAAAGGATCTTGGAGTCATCAAGATGAACATGGACCAGCAGTGTGGGTCAGGAAGGCCAACCACACCTTGTCATGCATCCACAGATGCATCTTGAGCAGGTCCAAGGAGGTGATCCTCCCCCTCTATGTGACACTGGTCAGGCTGCAGCTAGAGTACTGCATCCAGTTCTGGGCGCCATGCTTCAGGATGGATGTGGACAACATGGAGAGGGTCCAGAGGAGGGCCACTCACATGATCAGGGGGCAGCAGGGCAGGCCCTATGAGGAGAAGCTATGGGACCTGAACCTGTTCAGCCTCCACAAGAGAAGACTGAGGGGGGATCTAGTGGCCATTTACAAACTAGTCAGAGGGGATCAGCAGGCACTGGGGGAGTCTCTGTTCCCCCAAGCACTGCCAGGAGTGACCAGGAATAACAGTCACAAGCTGGGAGAGGGTAGATTTAGGCTAGATATCAGGAGGCGCTACTTCACGGTCAGGGCAGCTAGGATCTGGAACCAACTTCCAAGAGAAGTGGTGCTGGCTCCTACTCTGGAGGTCTTTAAGAGGGGGCTGGATGAACACCTTGCTGGGGCTGTTTGACCCCAGTACTCTTTCCTGCCATGGCAGGGGGTCGGACTAGATGATCTAGAGGGCCAACTTCAATGAGTTGAGATTAGTGGGAGAGGCGCTGGGGTCTCGAGGGCAGGGGAACTCAGTGCCCAAAATGAGTGGTCATTCCTTAAGGAGACAATACTCAGGGCCCAAGGGGTGACCATACCAACAAAAAGCAAGGGGGGCAGGAGTGCCCAAAAGCCCCCCTGGCTCACCAAGGGTGTACAGGAATGCCTGATTGTCAAGAAGACGGCAGCAACCCCCTTCCACCGGGTGTATATCTCCAAAGAGGAGTATACCTCCTCTGCTCAGGCCTGTAGGGGGGCTGTCAGGAAAGCTAAGGCGGACATAGAGCTAGGACTTGAGTCCAAAATCAAAGATAACAAAAAGTCCTTTTTCAAATATATAAGGAGGATGAAGAAAGGACCGGGAAATGTGGGGCCCCTGCAAGATCCTCTGGGCAATTTGGTGGTTGTGCCAGAGGAGAAAGCAGACCTCTTTACCTCTGTTTTCTTGGGCAGGGACTGGGACTTCCCCACCATGATGCAAGACGGACTTGAGGGAAATGCCTCCAGACCTCAGGTTGGGGAGGACCGGGTTAGAGAGCTTCTGGAGGGGCTGGACGTCTTCAAATCAGCGGGTTCAGATGCTCACCACCCCAGGGTGTTGAGGGAGCTAGCAGGGGTTATTGCAGGGCCCTTGGCACGGCTTTACGAGCGCTCATGGTGCTTGGGCCAGGTGCCAGATGATTGGAAGAGAGCCAACGTGGTCCCCATCTTTTAAAAAAGAAGGAGGGAGGACCCGGGCAACCATAGGCCCATCAGTCTTACCTCAATCCTAGGGAAACTCTTTGAGAAGATCATCAAGGAGCACATCTGCGATGGGCCGGCTTCAGGGATGATGCTCAAGGGCAACCAGCACGGTTTCATTAGGGGCAGGTCATGTCAGACCAACCTGATTGCCTTTTATGATCAGGTCACAAAAGCTTTGGATGCAGGTGTTGCCGTGGATGTAGACTTTCTGGACTTCAGCAAGGCCTTTGACACCGTCTCCCACCCCATCCTCATTAAAAACTTGGGCAACTGTGGCATTGATGCCTACACAATCAGATGGACTGCAGATTGGCTGAAGGGTTGCACTCAAAGGGTGGTGGTAGATGGGTCATGTTCAACCTGGGGAGAAGTGGGCAGCGGAGTTCCCCAGGGCTCGGTCCTTGGGCCCGTGCTGTTCAATTTCTTTATCAGTGATTTGGACGACGGGGTGAAAAGCACCCTGTTTAAATTCACTGACGATACCAAAATATGGGGTGAGGTGAGCACGCTAGTAGGGAGGGAAAGACTGCAGCAAGACTTGGATAGGTTACAGGGGTGGGGTAGCAAAAAGAGGATGCGTTTCAATACTGACAAGTACAGGGTGCTGCACTTGGGCAGTAGTAACCAGCAGCACACTTATAAGATGGGAAGCGCCCTTCTTGAAAGCACGGAAGCAGAAAGGGATCTTGGAGTCATTATTGACTCCAAGATGAGCATGGGCCGTCAATGCAAGGTCACGGTTGGAAGGGCTAACCGGACCTTGTTGTGCATCCACAGGTGCATCTCTAGCAGGGACAAGGAGGTGATCCTTCCCCTCTATGCAACACTGGTCAAGCCACAGCTGGAGTACTGTGTCCAGTTCCATGCGCCCCACTTCAGGAGGGCTGTGGACAACATTGAGAGGGCCCAGAGGAGGCCACCCGAATGATCTGGGGACAACAGGCCAGACCCTACAATGAGAGACTGCAGGACATGAACCTGTTCAGCCTTCACAAGAGAAGGCTGAGGGGGGACCTGGTGACTGTCTATAAACTCACTCGGGCGGACCAGAAGGGTATGGGAGAGACCTTGTTTCCCTTAGCACCCCCTGGCATAACAAGGAATAACGGCCATAAGTTGTTGGAGTAGGTTTAGATTAGACATCTGTAAGAACTACTTAACAGTTAGGGTGGCTAGGATCTGGAACCAGCTTCCAAGGGAAGTGGTGCTGGCTCCTACCCTGGGGGTCTTTAAGAGGAGGCTTGATGCCTACCTAGCTGGGATCATTTGGGCCCCATTTTTTCTCCTGCCCAGGCAGGGGGCTGGACTTGAAGATCTACAAGGTCCCTTCCGACCCTACTCCTATGATTCTATGATCTGCTCAGGTCCCTTCCGACCCTACAAACTATGAAACTAAGGAAAGATTATGGGATTTGGACATAGAGATAGCTTTAAATATTTTTTCTACATACCTCTAGGTAGTAGGGGCTTGTGAGAGCTGTGATGCTGGGGTGCATGGAGCATCCCACAGAAGCACAGGGTGTTCCCCAGAGTGCTTGGCTGCAGACCTAGAAGTGGAACAGAAGCAGCGCCGGGGAGGGCGTGGGGGCCCCCCTCCCTGCGCCTCCCCAGCTCAGTGACTGGTGCCTCCTGGGTCTGGGAGGGCACCCAGGGTTCCCCTGCAGCCAACTGCCAAGCCAGGGAGGTGCTGCAGGGGGGTCCCCCAATGTGCTTCCCGGCTGACCCATACTTCTGGTCCACTTCCAGGTTTGCCACCAAGCATGTGGAGAGCCACCTCTCTCCCTCTGCCCGCCCCCCCGCACTCCTGTGGGATGCTCCATCCACCCCAGCATTGCAGTGATCACAAACTGTGCCTGCTACCTCAAGGTATGTAGAAAAAACTTTTAAAGCTGTGTCTGTGTCTGAATTGCTGATTCTCCAAATCAGCATTGAATCTTCAGATTTGGATTTGGCAGAATCGAATCAGGGACAGTGATCTGAATCAACTAATCAACTCACTGTCCCTGATTTGGGCTGAATCTGAATCGAATAGAGCCCACTTCACACACTCCTAATTGCTGGGGGTGTATCTCTGCAAGCAGAGAACCCCAACTTTCCCCACTTCCAGCTACATGCTGAGGAAAGTCTGAGAGTGCATCTCTGGAACTGGGGAAAGCTGGGATGCCCCACTGTGGTACACAGTCACAGGGGTGGGACTACCGATCAGCTGATTGGTGGTCTCAGTCCTAGGACCACACCAGAATGAGCTTGACACTCCAGTGCAGTCCCAGGGCTGTAGCTGGCAGTCAGCTGACTGGAGGCTCTAGTCCCTGATCCACACCAGCGTCTTGGCTTCCCCTGCTTCCAGAGATATGTCCCTGGGATCTCTGGAATCAGGGAAAGTCAGGGTTCCCTGCTTGCAGAGATATGCCTCCAGCAGTGTCCAGGGCAAATCTCTGGAACTAGGAAACCTCAACTTTTTTTGTTTCCAGAGACTTGTTCTGGAGATTGTTGAGGTACATCTCTGGAAGTGGGGAAACCAGGCAGACATTCCCTGGGCTTGAGGGGTCCAATCCTGTTCAAGAAAATCCAGGACATACAGAACCAGACCCCACAAACCCAGGAAGTACCTGTCCAGCGTGTGTGACTGGTGCCACCTTAGTCAGCCAATCTTGATGACTGGGTGCTACATCCAGGGCTCCCATTCTCTGGCTGGTGCTTGCAGGGGGGCATGTGCACCCCGTATGTATTGCCACTGCTGTCTAGGGTGATAAGAGTGACACTATTAGTTGTTGCTTTGTGCCACCATAAAAATGTGACGGTAGACCTTTAGAGTCCTGTGATACCCTTGCTGTCAAACTCAAGGAAACACATTTAAGGAAACCAGATTTATGTGCAATGAAGTAGAAAGCAATTGTTTGGAAGCAATCAACAATTTTTTTTTACTGATGCAATATATGCTTTGAGTTTGTCTTCTACACAGGTGGGCTTTTTTGGGGAAAAGCTACAAAAAGTGTTGTTTGGAAAAATGTGAGAAAAATAACCCCAGGAAATAAAGGATAAACCTAATGGGTGCCAATTATGGATGACAGGGACCAAAGATATATAATATTTCTAAATAAGACTATGTATTCAGCAGAGCCACTTCACACCCCTTTGATCTGCACACTGAGACTTCTTCATGAACTGATCTCATTGTCCATATCTAGAACAGATGTGAAAAGTTTGCTGCTTCTATGGCCGCCTCTTTCCCTGCTCTCCGCTGTCCATAAAAGCTCTCTGCAACCAGAAACCCAAACAGTGAGTGGGGAGAAGGGAGAGAGAGCGAAAAAAAATAAGAGAGAAGGAAAATGTTTATCTGTTCCCTACTAAGCCTTAAAAACGTTTCTGCAACCACTTGCCCACCCCCTTAGAACCAAGGGAAGAACCCTACTAATGTTGTATATCTGATTCTCTAATGGCAGGTGTAAACATTACACAAAGAATTCTACCACCAAGTGCTTCAGAGTTATTCTTGTTCATCCAGGGTCATTTCTGAGGTGGAGTGGAACAATCTGAAGAGCCTCAGTGGCAGGTGACATCCGTCCCCTCACTTTTTGAGGCACTTTAAGGGCACTTACGGCATGCCTACATGTTGCCCTATGGCAACATTCTTACTGCGGCATGCTTTAGTACTTCCTTTTGGACATGGGCAACTGGTGCCTCCTGAGTCTGGGGGAGCACAATTTGTGGGCAGGCCTGGGGGCAGGCCAAAAGCCCCATGTCTACTCCTATACCTCTGTGCCTCCCCCCGCAACATGCCGCCAGCCTGCACGGCAAAAAATACTGCTTCAGGACTGGGGTGGAAGAGGTACCACACACCACTACCCCCACCCCTCCCTGGGCCACTCTTCCCGTCCCCCCACAAGTGCTCCAAGTTTCCCTTTCTCCCAGCAGCAGGAACAGAACCTCTGCTGTGGATCAGAGCACACTCTTACAGGTAGGAAGAGGAAGGGAGGGACCACGTGGGTGAGGAGGTGGGGCAGCGCTCTGGTTGGCCAGAGGTCTCTCTGATGCTCCAAGCTCTAGAGTGCTGTCAGGGAGGGTGGGGCTGGGTAGAGAAGCAGAGTGCGGTCCCCAGCTGTACAACTGGGATGGAGGGGATGAGCTCTGCATCTGGCCCCATCCTGAGCAGTGCCAAGTTGGGGTGCATCAACAGGTCCCCAGCACTTTTGGGGGCCAACCTGAGGAGGGGGGGTGTATGCCCCCTTACCAGTCTTCTGTGCTTTTGGAAGTACTAAAGCACGGCAGAGTAAGTGCCCATACTGCGCTATACACACAGCACACGGTTATTTTTAGCAGCTACTTCACTGCAGCAGCATGATATAATGGTGGAATGTGCTGCCACAGCAAAATAGCTGCTGGTCATGTGTAGACACCCATGGACGCTATGTTACCATAGTGCATTGCTGTGGTGACATGGTGCCACACGTAAATGTGCCCTTGGAGTGCCAAAAATGTTATATTCATAGATGCCCTTATTGATTAGTGCTTCCTACTTCCAGGATCACCTTTCCTGTTCCTGTGCAGAATAGGACATAAAAGTGATTATTTGATTAGTGGTTTCTTTCAGACTACATAGACCATTATATCATTTAGGGTCTGAACAAACTCTGTTGAAAGAAAGACTCTTTTCTTTTACTTCAACAGGAGTTGGACAGGACCTTAATTGATTTATTTCATTTAATGATTTGACTACATAGTTACTGAAATGTTTACAAAAACTTTCTAAGGGTAGCAACAGGGCCCAATTCAATTGAACCTTGCAGAAGTGATACTGACTCAGTAAAATTATTAGCATGGTGTATAAAGTTCACTTGAGAAAATGAATAGTTTTCCACTATCCTGCAGAATCCATTTTCTAATATATTAAGTAAACTGGCTTGTTTGTCACTTGATTTTATTTCTTTTTGTGTGCCTGTCCTAAACAGCCTACACCAGTGCTTCCCAAACTTTTCCTCAGCATGACCCCATTTCCTCAGTATGGCCCCTCACTCCAAACTTGCAGCCTCCCACCCCACCCAGGTGCCCTTAACCCCTGACCAACAGCCCCCTGGCCCTACCAATGCCCCTCATTCCCAATCCACAGCCTCCCACTCTCCCCAAATGCCCTAGTACCAGGGCCACAGCCCCCTAACCACCCACCCCAGCAGTACCTGAGCCCTGGTTGCTGCCCACAGGAAACAACAGCTGCTGAGGCCCTAGCATGAAGCCTGGCTCCCTGCCCTCCCACCCCAGACCCTTCCCCCACAGGTGGCATGGCCAGAGCAGACCCCTTGTAGGGGAGAGAATGCAGGCTGCCTGCTGCAAGGTTGAGGCTCCCTGTCCTGCTACCCTTCCCCTTGCCCCTGCAGCTCAGTGGGTGGGACCTCTGGCATGGGAAAGAGTGCTGCTCTGTGACCCCATCTGGGGTTGTGTCCCACAGTTTGGGAACCACTGGCCTACATACTGCAGAAGTACTTTGCTAATTTTTGGAAACACAGAAATAAACGACAATTCTGAACTTTGTACAGATGCAAAATATCCTTGACTTCAAAAGGAAGTCTGCCAGATTCAGGTTTCAATAAAGGTTCTTTACTTGTCTATGGGTTCATCTACACACATCTTACTGCGAGACTGATGCCTAAAATAAGAGAATTCAAGATTCTTTGTCTTACCTTTAAAGGTTGGTCATAACACTCACATCTTAAAAGGCTCAGGAAGCTCTGATTTCCATATATTTTAAAATTGTAGTGATTTCATTAACATTTCCAAGAAATCTTTGAAAGACTGAACTCTCCCACAATACTCTGACCATTTGTAGTTTCAGACAGATCAATAAAGCTGCTTTTCAGGGCCATTACTTTAAGATACAAATGTATCTGTGATTTAAGATGGAAGCATAGGCATTGATATTTTCCAAGTTGGGATCTGAGAGCTTACATCTCCTGGATGAAATGTTGAAGTTCAGGTGTTTACAGTTGTGAAGTTACATCTGTATTTACTCACCTAGGGAAATATGACCTTTGGCCAATCAGAGATGGGGGCAGGGCTGCTGTGCTGCACCACAAAAATGGTGACTGGCGCTACACTCAGACCACAAAATTGGGAGGCAGCTGCCCTGAATTTGGTAGGTCCCTAATTATTTGAGATGTTCAGATAGTCAAAGAATAGGAATCATATTATTTTTCACTACTGTTGAGTTCCTGAATGCTAATGATATTTAATTACTGCTTATTCCTGCCATCTAAATAGGAAGACAATGAATGCACATGTAGGATGTGAGACTATTTTTTCCAAAAGGTGATATTCTGAAACTTGGGAAAGAAGGTCAATTAGCATTCCCATAGAATCCTGCTTCTTACTGCTGAACTTGCAACTCCAGTAATATACTCCCGTAAATCATACACATGAGGAAAAGAATTGATTGGGGAGATGGATCCCACTGTTCTAATATAATAAATAGCAGTAGAACATCAATGGTTACTTTGTTACAGTGCCACAATAGGGGCACTACATAATGTTCTTGAGGAGCACTTTCATTATTAGCCCCAATTTTCAGACATAAATAACTTCTTGATGAAATCTGTTATTTCACCTACTTATTCCCAGCCCAAAGTAATTTTAAAGAAAAGTTTGACAAGGTTTTATACATCTGTTTTTCAAGGAAAAAAGTGAATTGTCAACTGTTGTGATTTAGAAAGTAGAGACCCTATTTTACTTGCCGCTTTACCTCTTCTGTCCCTCTAAAAATTAGGGCATAAGGGACTTGTGGGTATATTTGCTCTTTCAGTGTCTTTATTTTTAGTTTTCCAAAGTTTCCAGTTGGTATAAGCACAGCACAACCATGCAATGCTTCTCTTAAACTAGAGTTCCAGCTTTATGAACTCTTCACAGAGAAATCAACATTTACTTTTTTATGTTTTAAGATGCATTTGTTTCCCTTGGTAAATATTTCAATAAATGAAGTAGAATTCAACATTTGCAAATAAATCAGTAAGGTTATACTGAGGGCTATAGGGAATAGTCATATTTCCCTTGGTGAGTAAATACAGATGTAACATGCATTTTAATCACGCAAATATATGCTACATTTTAATTCTTTTCCACTTTTGTATTTTTAAGTCAATTCAAGTATATTCAACATTATGTCAAACATTTTAAACACAAAAATCAGGATATTCGAAGTTATGATTTTCCCAACATAATTGGATTTTAGTTACCCTGAAAATACTGTACCATCTTTTTAATAGTGCACTTGGTTAATTTAGAACTTTGTCATAAAATATAAAAAAGCATGAACATACTCTCACACACATTATTGCAGTTTGGCTGAATAGTTTATTAACAAAATCTAATCTTTTCAAAGGTTCCTCATTAAAGTGAAAGTGCCATCTGTGAATGCAATGCAATCTATTAAAGAGAACTAATACATAAAATACATAGGATCTATACATTTTCTATATGCTGTACACACACACAAACTGCACATAAGGTGGAAGATCAAACATTATGCATGTCTGGTTGTCCTCCAACACTTCAAACACTCTACAAAGATAAAAAGTTCCCATTTGGCTGTCATGCTTTTGTATCCACTGTCAGTGCTAGAGATGGTCATAAACAAGACAGTTCCATTTTAATGCTTACCTTTGCACGGGTCCTGTAAATCTTGCAGAGCATCCATGAACACAGTAAGTACCATAATGGATTAGAGCCAAAGTCCACCTCATTCAATCTGCATCTAGCTTATACCAGATGCTTTAAAGGAAGGTGGCAGATACGGGTTAATCTGCCCCTCACATTGGGTCTCATCCTGATCTCTCACAGTTGGAAATAGACACAAAGCTTACAATTATCTTCAAAATAACATGTTATTAATTATAATAACTCTGGACTTTCTTGTTACTCATTAAAAATGTATATTTTCATATTATATCTTGCTTGTGTTCAATGATTCCCTGTAGCAATTTCTTGCAGTTGCATAATAAAGAGGAGGAGACTAAGGCACAATTAGAAGCGTCTCCACTCCTGAGCTGGCCAGTGCCATGACACCAGCAGCGCAGCCAGTGACACTGTGTCACTGCCACCCAGAGTGCTCAGGAGTCATGTTATGCCTCTGATGATTTCAGTCAAGTCCACACATGGTTTTTCTATTGGTATAACTATTTTAGTTAAGAGAGATGGATTTTTACAAAATAATTATCCCAGTACAACCTCTTGTGCTCATAGACAGTTGCCTTATAGGATTTTCTGGATGGGAGGAGAGAAGCTATCTTGTATATCTCTTGTAAGTCTGACCCTTGACCCCAAATTACACCATCAAACACTTAGGATGATCCTGCCTTCTGCAGGGGTGTTGCACTGGATGACCTCCCGAGGACCCTTCTAGCCCTATTTTTCTATGATTCTGACCAAAATGTAATGTTGACTGAGACCGATATGTAATGTACACATCTTAGACCTACATGGAAATGGTATATCAGCATCATCACTAAGGGGAGAGATTGTTTTACCGTTGCTATGTTGTTATATAAAAAGCTCAATATTGCCAGTTCTTGCAAATTTATTGAAAAAACTCATGATTTTGTTATTTCCCCTAAAGACCATGTTTCTGGATTCAAGTGATTATATAAGAACCTTAGCTTTCATTAAAACAAAGTAGATGGGATATCAGGAAAAACTTCTTCATTGTTAGAACAGTCAGGCAATGGAAGAGACTGTCTAGGGAAGCTGTGGACTCTCCATCGCTGCAGTTGTTTAAGAGGACATTGGACACCCACTAGCTGGCATAGCTATCCTTATGTTCCCATGCTTCTGGCTTTTCTGGTCACCCCCTCCCCACCTTTCTATGTGTCAGGGAGTTTTTAAGTCCTTTCTCAAAGACATTAAGTGTTGGCTACAGCCAAAGCTAGGAATTTTGACTGGCATGTGCCAGTGCTCCTGCTGGGACTTAAACCCAGAGGTTCCTTCTTCTTGCCCCTCTGCTCAGGGTCAGACCAATCACCATCTGGGGTCAGATTGCTATAGGCTGTGGGGTGTTTTGCCTTCCTCTGTAGTAGGGGGCATGGTCCTTTTTCTGGGATCTCTTGAGGGTATATTAACAAACTTTTATAGAAAAAGGATGTTGGCTGCTGTTGTCCCCTGCTTTACCTGTGGCAGGGTAGGGTGTTATGCATTGTGTTGTGTCAGGGTTGACAGTAGTTTTACGAAGAGTTCAGATTATGGATTTGTATAAAATGGTTTGGATAGGGATGATTCTGCCTCAGGCAGGGGATTGGATTAGATGACTTCTGGAAGTCCCTTCCACCCCACCTCTTTGCATGCTACGATTCTAGAGTGTAGATCTGAGGGTTCTGAAGAAAATCTTCCTAATGTGACCTGAAAGTACCCTAAAAGCTTAGAAAATAGGGGGCAAATAAAATAACCTCAGATTTACAATTTTTTAACTGCATGATTTTAAAACCAATCGCATGGTTTTTGTATCTTGACTTCTGATTTGGGGTTATTACATTATAAGCTTATTTTGTAGCTATTTTTGATAGTTACAGAACGTACCACAACCTGAGAGCGGTAGCTGGCTCTTAGCAAATTACATATGACCTGATACTGGCCCCACGTAGGTTATTAACAAACCCCGTTGTGTAACTGTTTAGCCATGTGGCTCTCAACTTTTTTGGACTTGAGGCACTCCTCTAGAAATTTGTGAAATGAGTGCCATCCCTTTTAAAAAACTAATTGGTATATTCCAGGGTTTACTGACTTGTAGAGGAGCTGGGCAATGGGGTAAGGGATCCTCCAGGATGAGACTGTGCTTATCCTCCTTCCTCACACCTCACAGCACCCTAAAAAGGATCTGGTGGCACTCCAGGTTGCTGACGCACACTGGTGGAGAATTACTGGTTTGCCCTAGTTAGCAAGCTCTGTTCTTGTTTGTTTGCATTATATAAATGTATAGCTTTATAAATATATAAATGTAGATTATTATCTGCCTCCCAGGTTCCTAGACTCAATAAGCTTCCATAGTATGAACTCCTCATATAGCTGTACATGCATACACTCTATAATTCAATAATCATGCATGCATATCTAAAGGTAAAATTTAGCTTGAAAAATTACCACTGTCATTTAAGTTAGGTGTACGTTTGGCTTGGTTTCCTGGGCTAGTATACCAATATATTAAACCCTCAGCAACAGAGCTATGCGAGCCAAAGTTTATTATGTTAACCTAGCTTTAAACATTTTTATTTTGAGTGAGGTATATTTTCTGAAGGAAATTAAGCTCTGCTTATTTTCTTCTTCCCATTTTAATTTTTACTATATTTTCTTTTCCTTCAACCAAGTGATAAGCTGGCTCTCTGGAAATATTGACATTCAGATGCAAGCTCCTGATTATAGTTATACAAATACTTCTCTTGGATAAGTTGTTTTGCCCCATATTGAGTTATTTTACTACCATCTCAGAAACCAAATCACACTCTTTTCCTTTTCAGAGACCTTTCCAGCCAAGGGGAGGAGAAAGGAAATGTCCTGAATTTTACACTGACACTCTAGTCTAAGTGTAACTGTCTGTCACTCCCAACAGCCAATCATATCACTTTGGAGGATGGATTAGGACATTTCCTTATCTGACAGTAGCCTTAACAAACAGTTGGCACTGCCTATGAGGGAACAAGCTGCTGCCCAGTGCACATGGAGGGTGGGATTTCCTTCCTATTGTCTGCCTGCCTCAGTCCTGACTGCTTCATATGATTTCAGATCTCTTGGTGCTGCTCCCTAATTAAGAACTTAGCTATCAAAGGGGAGCCTATATATCAAATACTGTAATAAATGCAGATAAATGCATGTACAGGAGCAGAGGCTAAACAGGGCCAGCTAACATGGCTTCAAACTTGCATCTTAATGAGCACATAAGTCTCTTCAATCATGCTAAAGCTAACTTGAGTGAGCCAGAATGACTGAAAGTCATATATATTTCTTTGTCAATCAAGACAGGGCCTAAAAGCCAAGTCTTGCAAATGCTCAGTCACTTGAAGCTGGATCTTACAAGGTGGTGATCCTCATACAGGCAGAGGGAGGATCAATCACTTGAACACCTAATGCTTATGTCCTATTTATATGACAACTTTTATGCTAGAGTTTTTTTCCTCCCAGGTTATTGACTGTCAATCACAGTAACACATTTATTGAAGACAGGTCCTGAATGTTTGTTTCATGACACAAATATTTGTGCTTTGCCAAAAATAAACATTTGTATCCTGGAACAAACATTTGGAGAGTGTCCAGGCTAACCTTTACAAGTGCATTAACTACCACAAGTTATTTGGCAATCATTTAACTCCAGGTTAAAATCTCAAGGGTACGCCAACCTTGAGGGCTGGATAACACGTGTACATATGAATGTTCGAGTCAGACATATTGTAGGTTGAGTATTTGTATGACAAGTGTCCCAATAGTTTCCAAGGCATGAAAGGCTTGATCCTGCTCAAGCTGGAGACGATTGCAGTTTTACCCTCTGACAATATTACTGCTATGAACATGGGTATGGCCTACAAACAAACTACTCATAGTAGTTAGGGTTTACAGGCTCAGGCCCTAAATCCTTTTCTTTTTTAATATTTATGGCTCAGAGAAAAGTATATGCAGTGGGCTAAGCAGGGAGATGAATCCTATTGAACTCAAGTGTCTAATCTTTGAAATCAGGTACCTACACCATTAAAAATCCTAACCACTGAACATAAATTACACCCAAATGTTCAAGATGAGATTGCAGGCTTCTTGTAACCATACCAAAAGCAAATGCCTCATAATGGATGCTTATTATAAAAACATTGACTTTAAAACGAAACCTATATTCTTAATAATAATAACTAATAGTAATTTGGTATCGGCCAAAATCCTCAAGTAATATTAAAAGATAAAAACACAAAGGGTGATCTATCTGTTGTAGTTATCTTAGATATTCTAAATTGGTCTCTCATAATGCAATGAACAGCAAAATTGAATTTATATTACCGTTACACAACAAATTATATTATTTTTATTTTATTTGGGAGATACTAGGCAGACCTATGCACTATTGTATTATTGTGCACTATTCACTTCAACACGGTTGAACAATTTAGACTATTCACAGCACTTAAAACTAGGAATGTATGTAGAAGTCTTTTTTTTAGATCAGGTGTTAAGATGAGAGTATTCCTCATTTATTTCAAAGTAACTATTATTCACATGCATAAATGTTTACAGGTCAGAATGAGAATATGTAAAAACCGCAAGAAAAAGGATTTGGTTAAGCCTGTAATTGTGATGCAACTTGCTTCTTTCTTTTAGTTGATAAGGTGTATCACGATTATTAGAATGCATTTAACTAGCCTGGCATTAATATTAATCCAATATGCATTTAGTACATGTATAAGCACCCCATAAAATACATACTCTCTCTCCCTCTCAAAATAAGCACACACACATTTTACGCAAAACCATGCAAAGGGCTAAATATGATAAATTACAGACACTATTTGCTTACTTGTTTTTTTTAATATTTATCGTTTTAGTAGGCCTGATCCCACATATACATCTAGAACATGGGTGCATGAAGCTGAACTGGAAAGTAGCATCTGCTTTCACACACTAGGGCTGTTTCCCTGCCCAAAGTCAGTGGGCACTTTGGGATGGGGGGCGGAACAAATCCAGAGAGTCTCTAAATCACACTTGAGGAGGGAAGGACTTGCAGTATCAGCAGGGCCTGCTCTGTGCCACGCTCACTGCCCTCATCCTGCCATGGTGGGGCCCTGCCCCCCAAAAAGACTGATTGGAAGAAGCCAGGAGTTTCAGATCTGTTTAAAATGTATCCCATTAAAAAAACAACAACCCATGAAATAAACGAAATAAAAGCAGCAAACAGCAACTCCAGCAGACGCCACTAGAGTTCTCCTTCTCCCAAATATCCCCAGCACCATCCTAAACCCTGTTTACCCCAGAAACCTGAACTGTGGACAGACAGCAGAGGAGGAGAGAGAGGGAGCGAGCGCGAGAGAGAAAATTCAGACACAATAAAACTCTGAGGGGGGGGGGGGGAGAAAATATGTGGACGAAGGCGGCGGCGGCCTGGGGAAAGGATTGAAAAGTTTCCCCTGGCTGAACTTCTCCCCCCCTTTCCCTTCCCTTCCCCTCCCCGTCTCCTCCCGCAGCAGCAGGAGCGGCACCACACAAGGTGAGCGAGACTTTGGCGGCGGGCGGGCGGACGGGCAGGCGGCGGCGGCGGCGGCGCCGGGGTGCAGCCCGCGCCCGGCCCGGGGCCCAGGCAGACGCCGCGTCTCCTGCCGGGTGCGTTTTTTTTTTTATTTTAAATATGATGGAGGATTATAAACATGGCGCCTTAAAAAAAAAAAAAAAAAAAACCTACCAAATCCTGCGCACACACGCTGTTCCCCGGCGGCGGGGCCGGGGGCCTGCCTTGGGCTGGGGCCGCCTGGGGAGGGGGCAAGTAGGGACCCGGATTAAATGCGGCGCGTGTGTGCGCGCGGGGGGAGGCGGATTAACTCGGGTTAATAATAATGCATGGGGGGGGACATTATTAACTCGGGTTATTCACGATCTCCGCTCCCCCTCCCCGCCGATCCGGATTGTTGCAGCGGCGGGGGCCTCCGCGCGGGCCTGCTGCGAGCGGGGGAGCCGGGGGCTCGAGTGAGTGGTGAGGCCGCGCGGGGTGTGGCGCAGCCCGGCCACGGCCCCGCTCCCCCCCCCCCCGCGGGTTCAGTGCCTACTTTGCACCCCCCCCGGTGTTAGGGGAGGGGAGTGGAAGGGAAGGACCCGCCCCTCGCTCGAGGAGAGCCGACCGCCCGAGGCAGACAAGGGAGCGAGGCCGCGGGGCTCCCAGGCCGCGGGGCCCGGCCTTGCGTGTCCGCCCCTTGCTCGCCACGGGGCAGCCCCCACCGCCCGCGGGACACTCCTGCCGTGGGGGCACCGCTGCCTCCCCCCGGGGCAGCTCGTCACTCCTCCCGGCCGGGGCCGTTTGCTACAGTCCTGCTGGGAGCCAGCAGCTGCTTGGGCCCTGGGAAGAGGGGTGATAACTAGGGCTGTGGGAGACAGGGCGGCCTGAGGGACTTGAGGAAACTTTGGCATTTGGTCCTGGCCTCTTTTGTTCCCGGATCCCTCCCTGAGCGTGAAACCTGTTGTTGCCGATCTTGCCCGGTGCCAGTTTCAAAAGACATTTTCTTCCTGCTGGAGAACCAGGATTTTTGGGAGCTACGGACTGGAAGAAAGAAAATGTGGAGTATAATGTTGGCCGCTCGTTGCTCCTGGCCGGTTTGGCCTTGGGGTGTTTCGTGATAAGGCCTCGCACGCCACTCTGGTTGAGAACTAAACTAGAACGGCTTTTTATGAAGGGAAACCCTGGTGCCATAGAAAGGGTAGAAACCTTTCTCCCTCCCTGCTTTGCTCGAGTGCTCTTTCATGGGCAGCCTTGAATTCCTTCAGGGAAAGCTTAGAGACAGGTGAGGTTTGGGGGGGGGGTTGGGAAAATGCAGTTTCTGGTTTTGGGTTGCAATCCCTTGAGTTTTTCTAGTCCCCTGTCACTCATGGTGAAGGACCTGGCACCTCTCCACACATTTTGTTAATAATTTTGTTCTCAACCATTCAGAGTGCGTTACAGAAAGTCTTGAGGGAAGGAAAGCATTTGCTTACTGGTTTATATAAAAAGTGAAAGTGTACTCAGAATAATTCCCTGCGTAGGTTTACGTTTAGTGCCATGCTGAGTTCAACAGATTCGTGCTCTTTTGACTGGCTATTTTGATGGGAGAAGCGAAGGACTTGCAGAGCCCTAGCAAGGAGGAGCATTTCATTTTTTTTCCTCCCAAACTAGGCTAATGATGACTGAAAGAAATTACTCTCGTTTGACTGTTTTGTCTGTTGTGATGTTGATTAGCACCTCTGTCATCTTGAGCAGATAATACATTATAAGCACCACTACAGTTGGCACCACTGAGGCAGTTTTAGACAGCTGAAGGACTGAATGAGTTTAGAGAATGGCCTACACCTAGAGAATGCGCCTCCAGCTCACTATTATTAGTTGGATAGCAGGATGCAAACGCGCTACTATATGGAATAATGTTCTAGCTGTGATGATCTAGGGAGTGAGCGAGAAGCTGCATTTGTTCAGTAATTGGACCAACTACATAGTTGGGAGTGAGGTTAGACAAGCTTTCAGACCGGAGGAAGCCTATTTTGTGCCCAAAAGCTTGTCGAGTATCTCTCTCAACAACATGATTTTCCAATAAAAGACAGTGGTAAATACATCCTGCTTCTCTACTATGTGGAATCAGCTTCCAAGTGGGAGTGTGTGTGTGCATATGTATATGAAGATTTTTTTGTTTAAATTGAAATAGGAAAGAAGTACTGTAGTATTATTCTACCGGTTACACTTTCTACACTGTGGAACTGTATAATATTAGTTTCCTCTGTAAGGAAAAAATAAAAAGGATGAGACCTACACAGCATACAAAGTTCTATCAGTCTAACCACTGGTGTGATGTTAAAACAGTTCAATTTTGTGTGTGTACGCTTGGTTCTGTTTAAACATGGCTTATACTGGTTTAGTTTGTCTGTATCAGTTCTTCTGATAAAACTGTACGTGTATAAAAGTCCTAAGTTACACTAGATATCTTAAAAAAATATATCCTGCACATGTGAAGAAAGCATTCTGGACACAGTGAACTAGGATTTTGAGTATTTTGACTTAATTCATGCGTTTTGTGATCTTAAAGTGTCTTCTATCACTGTTTAGGGGGGAGATTGTTAGAAGCAAAAGGTGCAAGTCTATACAGACAAGGCATCTAAATCTGTGTGTAATAAGCCTAAATAAACATGGACTTATTTTTCCAAAAACTTCTCAAAGTTGCCATCTTGAAAGCCAGGCCTAAATTTTGAATTAGGTGTCTATTTTTAATCAGTCAACTTAATTTGATATTTTTTGCCTTAATATCTATAATCAGCATGTTGTTGTCATTCATGGTTACTTGCTTGCATGTAATACTTAGAAGATCTGACCCAAATAGGCCCAGAAGGCTGCAGATCCTGAGGTCACAGCTAGCTAATCTACCCAGAAGATAGGATTTCAATAGAGACAGTTGAGGCCCCTAGAAACAAAATACCCAATAAGCAGTTTAGGCTGCTCATATTTTTTTTAACTGCATGTAGAGGAGTATTTAGCTGAAAGTAGAATAAAGTTAGCATGTTTTCATTTTGCTGCTGGACAGATAGTTTCCCACAAATGTTAGTAGTCTGTTGACAAAATTGTGCTGTAAAACAAATCAAGTTATAGCGCCGATTCGTGTACCGGCTGTGAGTTTGGCCCATGGAATGCTGAATTTTGTCACACATTAATTACTGCACAGATACGTGTGTAGTTTTTATGGTTTGTTTTTTTAGTTTAATTTCCTGAACCAGCCTATATAAATGATTGTTCTTCTGCAAAGGCTATGCCTATAGTCAAGTGTATTGCAGCAAATTTCTGTTTGTCTATGTATTCAGCTTATGGTTGTGCAGCAGTTGATTTCTATTGGTTGTACTTTTTTTTTTAAATTCAGTGTGTAATATGAGGTTCCTTTTAGCCTTTTCTTTTTTCAGTGGAGATTCTGGGTAACATTCTTTATGCTATAGGTTTACAATATCAGAAGTATGGTTTGTGGCTTGGGTCATCTCTTGCAGACAAGACTGCAAGCTGAAGCTATTTCTTTTACAAGCATTTCCAAGAATAATTTTTTCCAAGATTCCCAAAATATAGTCAGAATCAAAGCCTCCCTTGCTATTTGAAGCGTGGAGCCCTTGGCACTTGGCCAGCATAACATATATCATCTTTTATGGAGCTCATATATTTTACTTTGTCAAGGTTTCTTTAGCTGTTGTGAACAAAGGTTGTTTTTATTGGGTCTGAACGGTTTTTGCTAATTTGGATATAAATTTGGATTCTGATTAGCCCACTTGCCACTCTGAAAGTTTGTTGTCAGTTTAGGAAATGTGGCATACAAAATAGACACAGCTTGCAAGACAAAATAATGACTTTGAAGAGAATTTTTTAGTAAATTTACTCTGTAGGGGTAAGTTTTCTGGAGTCCATTGACAATAATCTTATTTTCCGATTTTTTTAAAACTGATAAAAGTGTGGTTTGCAATACAGATCAATTATAGAGCAAGAGCATAAACCATATACTTATTTTAAATCCAATTTTATGTTGATTTTAAATGGTGTAAAATGAAGATCCCATCCCCAAAAACACTTCCTGCTTGATTAAGCACGTATAACTGGGGTAGTCTGTCAACCAGACTGTAAGTGTTATGACCTCTGGACTATATAGTTAGGTATAAACATTAAAAAAGTCAGAAGTGGAATTGATGCAAGTTATGCAGTTTTCTATAAGTGACATAGTTTAGATCACTAGTGAATAGAGCAGTCACCCTTTTGTTGGAGGGCACAGAGGCTGCTATCTTATACCAGGTTTTGGTATGTTTTTGGTTTTTTTGTAGGGGTATGCCTAGATGCATCCCACTGCAGAACTGGGGATATGCTAGATAATATTTGCAAGACTGAGTTTTAGGAAAGGTCTGGTCTGTTAAAAGCAATGGCTTTTACTGCATGCTTTACGAGCAAGACTGAACCTTAATTTTTTTTTGGCTAACACTTTGACTGTTGAGTTTAAACCCAGATGGGTTGTTTTTTTTCACAGAGCTGTAAACTTACAGGAAGAGGTTTTTTTAAAAATCCTTAGCAATGTTAGCTTTCAAAAGAAGTGTTAATTCTGGTTCAGTAAAATATCCAGAACTATGCTTACATACGTACTAGCATGCAAACATGCTCATAATCACAGTTATCTCTTGTGTTTGGTTTGGTGTGTGTGTGTTTGTAACACTAGGCCTTGATTAGTGGCAAGGTTCTTCATATGTGCAAACTTAAAATTTGAACTCATTTTTAAATCATGAAATTGTGCAAAAGTAAAACTTTAGTTTTGCCTGTTACTCTTTAATACTGGATTTGTTTTTCAGTGGGAGTTGGATTCTTTAGCCTGCCCACAAAACCACAGCAGGAATAGCAGTAAGACACTGTGACATGCCCATGAACCCAAATCAGTGCTGGTATGGTCTAATTTTAGGCCTGCCAGCCTTGGTAATATCCCTTCAGAGCCTGATCTTGCCTTTATTCCCTGTAGATAAATCCATGATAAGTTGCTAAGCATTATGCCTAGAGAGCCAAAATGACTGTAAAATCTAACAAAGGGAAGTATCTGATTTTTTTTTTTTTTTTTTTTTTTTTTTTTTTTTACTATGCCACCTTCCTTTGCCATTTTTCAGAATTAAAATTGTTTTATTTTTCCAAATGTAGAGACGCAGAAGTACTACACTTGGGTTTTAAATGAATCTCCTGGTCAGAGTCGCAAAGGGAAAATACAGGTGATTTCAAAATGCCACAATCTCAAAGTAAAAAGTAATGATTAATTACAAGTTTCACGTAACAACCAGAATAGCTCAACTTATTTTATTTTAACTATTTTTTATACTGGTTATACAAACTCACTTGAATCACTTAAATTAGATAATGCTGTCATCAGAATTAGATAGGTGAGGGAGTTACAGTGGAAGGTAGAAACCTCTTTTTTCCCATCAGTTATAATGTATTGCATAACAAATTCTCACAATTAATTTTGGAATTAGATGTATAAAACTCTCTTCTGTGCTTGAGTCCATTTAATGGCTTTTTTGGTTCAGCTAAGCACAGTATCAAAGAAATAACTATTGCGCCCTTCCTTTGGTTCTGTCAACTTTAAATCTAATCAGTTATGAAGAGTTAAAAGTATTTCTAGATATTACTTCTCCCTTTTAGTCCCCCTCCCAGTCTTGCCTAATATTTCCTAGCATGTATATGATTTTAAACTTGATATTCAGCTAACTCATCATAGCCAACTTTTGATTACAGATTTGGAGTCTGCTGGGAGATGCAATATTAAAAAATGGCATGTTGGAAACTAGATATTTGTACTTTGATTTTGTGTATTTACACTATGACAGTATTATCTGTTCCATGAATTTGGTGGGAGCAGGATTGAGTAATTCATAGCAGGTTTTACTTAGTCCAGTAATCCTAGCAAAGTAGTTCTTATCTTTCATCATTGAGTTTTATTGGAACCTGTTGGATTAGCAATAAAATGAAAGAAAACAGAGTTAAGAACAGACTAACAGAACCCCAAAGCAGCTATGACTTGAAACAACTGCGAATGGTGAGAAGTTCAGTTATAACTCAGGAAACTTCTGAAAGAAGGGACAAAAGAGTCCCTTATTTTTCCTGACAGGTCATTTACCCTGCTTAATTTTTATGAGCAATTGTCATGCCTATTTTATAGCAGAATGTGTATTTTGGGACACATTTAATCACCAGTGTTCCTATACTGTAGTTACCTGTTTGCAGCTATAGATGGTCATGAAGTCAGAGACTAAGCATCTGAGTCTGTAAAGGCTTTCACCGTGTTATCATAATATTAATTTCTTTGTTAACAAGTGAAAACCTCAGAAAAGGAGTGTTTTGGGGGGTTTTTTTTCTCTACATGGCACAGGCTACAATGCAAGGAAAAGTGTACACATTTACGAATGTTGCAGAAAGTTTTAACCCAGAATAATGGACCTTTTTTCATGTTTTCCTTCGCATCTGCTCTTCCTTTTCAAGTTCAGCTAAGTTTTGGTCACCACTGAAATTATTGTGATACCTAATTCTCCTGCTGTGATTCATATTCTGGGTCCATTTCAAATGCTTTTACAGGGCTCATTTTCTCCCATAGTCTCCAAAAGTGGTACGGTTTTCACTTTCTCTGGTATTCTCTCTTTTTTCATGGTTGACAAGTGAAATACTGGCAAAATTCTGGCCTTATTGAAGTCAGTGGCAAAACTCCCTTTGATTCAAAAGGGTCAGAGTTTTACCTTGTGTATTTTAGTTAATTGTTTTTTCAGTAATCAGTTACTAAAAAATTAAGTGCCAGTAGGTAATTACAAGTCACTGTTTCATTCACACCCTAGTGAAGACACATTAAGAAGAAAGGAATTATGTTCCATAAAACAGAATATAATTTGGAAAATAACATGAATAAATTTCATAGCTTAAAAAAATGAAGAGGTAACCTGGGTGTAATGTCAGAGGCCAGCTTCTGCAAAATTACCCATGTTGTCCATGAGCTTGGTAACATGCTTAATGAGAAACACATGCATAAATGTCCACAGGATTGAACAGTAATTAGTAACACAATATGTTTGTACATTTCATTAAGTAATTTTTTGTTAAATCTTTTTTAAACAACTAAAGTGATAAAAGAAAATGACAGTAATCATTGTCAATTTTTTCCTATCTGACTTTTATGATATATGACATTAACTTCACAAACTGCATTCCATTAAAATTGTGTAGATGTTTTTCAGGTTTCCTGAAAAGCTGCGTTTAGTAATAGAAATTGTCTTTTCAGACTCTTAACAACATAAGTGCACGTGCTTTAACTCAGAATTACATAGATGCCTAAGGTTTATCATGTGCATTAGTCTTAGAAGGATTTGAGCCCAAATCTTTATATTTTAGACTATTTTCTGTCTCCATTTTACATTTCTTTGTTAGTACATTGTTAGAGAAAAGCTTGCATTACTTGCATCTAAAGGAAATTAATAAAGTTAAAAAAAATCTTTATCAGTAATTGAAGTTGAAAGCATGTATCAGTGGAGGGTAGCTATCAGCTTGAAAGTATACTCGGATTTCCATAGATTATCATTCACCTGAAAGTACCAGAAACGGTCAAATGTGTACTAAAAATACAGCAACTAATGTGTTTCATTTCTGCCCTTTTATCACCCCACAAAAGTTGCACCTTAATGAGAGAGAGAAAACAATTTTAAAGGGATTCTATAAGATGCAGCTACTAACACACGCTATTGCTTATTGCTTTTTCAGAAAAATACAAATGCTGGCTAGTAAATAATATCAAGAAACCAAGAAAGATTTTACACTGCCCCTGGGAGAAATGGACCATGTCATAGTTCATCACCTGTTCCCTCTCCTTGTTTAAGGCAATTTACCAGGGTGGCAAGTCTCCCCCTTGTGCTGGCTCAGTCCACTGGCTGGCCCATAGTGGGTTGGAACTCTGTACACTTGTTAAGGAGGAGTGAAATGAAGAGAGGCCAGGATACAGCTATCCCACCACAAGTCAGACCCATAATGTAGCCAGTTGTTTGTCTGTCTTTTATTCCCTGTCTAGCTGCATTAGGCCTAGACACAATCTGGCTGATAAGTGCAAAACACCATATATATTTAATCTATCCTCTAACCCCCAAGATAATAGTTTCCTTTTTATTCATTAAAATATTTTACTATTCAAACAGTGTGTCACAGGCAGAAACATATTTGGTTGACTTATGCTAAGGCACCTTGGGACTGAACTACTTTTGAAATCTTTAGTTCTAATTAAGTAGCATATTTCTTCTGTATATATCTAACAATATATAATTATTTTAGAGCACAACATGAGGGAATTTCTAGCCATTTATTCCTTTAAGACTTTTTTTGTGGGAGAAGAATTATATTTTAGAAACTGTAATACTCTTTCTTGGTGTTAGACTCAATTTATACACACTTTCAACCATCACTATTTTTAAACTGCAGGGCAGATTTTGAAATTCTTACTGGTATTGAGTAGCAACACACCCCACGAGTAGACAGACCCATTGATTTCAAAGCCTTCGGTTACTAACACACCCTTTTTCAATGGCTGTCATTATTAGCAGAACAAAGGCTTGCCTTTGCATTAGGGCAACTAAAAATGAATATGAAATGTACCATATCCAGAAACGTGCAGTTGAAAATAATTTAAAGTAAGAGAACTGAATTGCTGAGGGAAAGCAGGATTAATATTCAGGTACCGTCACAATTTCAAGAGATGTATAGAGTATGTGTAAAATGTTACAATTGCAAAAATATTCTAAACTGCTTCTTTATGTCTGCCCTGTTTCAAAACTCTTGCGCTGAGCCATCCTTCAAAATTTATATTCTGATTAGTGGCTACAAAGGACATGTGTATGGTTCTCAGTGCATGGTTGGCCCTTAATTCCCTATGTGTGGCTCAGAAACACCACCCATTCTCTCTACCTTGCTATTGTACGCTAAGGCAAAACCCCTTTTACCTCATCCCCCCTTCCCCATACAGTTTAGCAGTTGTACTATACCTTTTTTATCATTTTACTTTTTTTTGTTAGTTTCACAATATACAGGTTGGCATTGTCTCTTCAGGTTGATATGAATACATTCTAGGCTTCAGGTTGTTCATAGCAGCCAAATGTCTGTAGCTGCATTCAGGAAGCTGGATGTTTCATGAATCATAGTGTCTGTGCCAGTCAACATTCAAAGATAACATGGCTCAGTGAAAAATCAATCTTTAAATATCAGCACTGCTACATAAAGGGGATTTTAAGACACTTACTTCAGACGCAACAACTTTCTGGAAACCGTTGTGGTTGTTGTTGTTTAGACTAACAGTGTTTATCCTCTCTGGATGAGTGGCTCAGGGGTGGACTGCAGAGTTGACATGTTGAGTTCATCTGTGGGTGCAGTCTTGCCTGCACCAAATCCAGTCACAGTACAACCTTACACACTGGATCCAGCCATGCAATGGTCCCATGTGCCAGAGAGATCCAGGGTGTGCGGCTTTGTCAACCAAGCCACAGGGCTCACCACAGATCCAGAATTCAAGGGAGCATTGGCAGTGCTAATTGCTGTGGCCCTGGGGGCAGTCTGCTACTGCCAGCTGGCTGGATCCAGCCTGTAGACTATAGGTTGAGAACCACTGGTTTAGATGGGGTAAAGTGTAGGGAAGAAGAGAAGTTTGTATCCTAAGGCAACTAGCAAACCATCTGCTTGCTTGATCAGTCCTATTTGGTTTGTTGAAAACTACTTCAGTTATATAAAAAAAAAAAAATGGCAGGTTTTTACATTAATTTAAATAAAGTTGAGGATGGGAAGAGGTTGCCTCTTTGATAGACAAGCCATTATAAGGGAAGTCATAGTTCAGATTCCTTCCAGCTGGTATATTGATTTCCATTCTGTTAAGAGTAGAACACATCAGTCCCTATTCCCAACAGTCTAGTGGTTGTTTTTTAGCTATAGATTTCTGGAATTATTTTGTTTACAAAATGACCAAAAAGGCATATAGAAAATACTTTGGTGGGAAGAAAAGGCCTTGCATTTTCCCTTTAGAGGAACTTTCTGATTGGCATTGGGCTGGTTGTTCTTTAATGAGTCCAGGTATAAGATCTACTCTGGGGGCACTGACAGACATGGAAAAAACCAAAAACCAGTTCTTTACCAGAAGAGGCATTGCATCAGTTCGACCCAGTTTCCCAGCGTCTGTATAGCTTGTGCACTTCAGTGGGACTATCTAGTAGCTGATTGATCTAATAGATAAGTGGTTTTCAAACTTTTTTTTCACAGACCACTGGAAAATTGCTGAGGGTCTCAGTGGACCACTTCAATAAACTTTTTTTTTTTTGTTCTGAACATCAAAGAACACAACTTGTATTTTAATATCAGTACTTACCTGTCTAATGTGATGGATGTGCCTGTTTTTTGAGTAGAGTTCTGGGAAGTCAGGTGTAATGTTTGTCAGCTTTAGCTTTAGGTCACCATTCTGTGGACCACCCAAATGAAGCTTGTGGACCAGTGGTGGTCCACAGACTACAGTTTAAGAACTTCTGTATTAGATAAAAGTGCCAAAAAGCCCCACTGAAGCACATGAGATATACAGACTCTGGGGAGCTGGGGTCAAACTGATGTGATGCATCTTCTGGGCATGCGCTGCATTTGGTGTGGGAGTGTGCTGAGCTTAATATGCTAGTTTTTTTTGTTTTTTTTCCCTCCAACATCTGTCGGCATCCTGGGTGTTCAAACCCCCATCTCTTAAGAAGCAGAACAGACTTAGAAGGGAGTAAATACCAGGTATGGTAATTTCAGTAGGTCATCTACTCTATGAGTTTTCTTTCACCTGAATTTTTAACAATAAACCAGTTTACAAAACCCTGCTTGCCAGCTGCTTGGGGAAAATTATGACCAATGGAATCAGCTTCTACAGACTTCAAACCTTTACTAAAGAGGAAAGGTTTCTAGGACTAGTGATTGAAAAAGAAAGTTGAAAAATGTAAATGTGCTTTAACCAATGTTGCAGCAAGTTGATATGACAGTAGCTGCTGCTCTTGTACTCCGGAGTCTGAAAGCTCAGCTCAATTTAATCTGGCCAGTTTGACTGCAGAGTGAGTCATTGAGGAGCCAAATTGGCTCCAATGAGTGGAGAGGAGTGATATTCAAGAGCTTCCTCTTGGCTCTTCTTTCAGAAGAATGTAGGTATTGCCATTCTGCACCAGGCAAGCTTGTCATGTAATCCAGTTTTATGCCTCTACAATAGTAGTCCTCATTCAGCGTATGAAAAGCACTAAGAACACATTTGGAATCTTTGGGATAATATGCTACAGAGAAAGTTTCATTATAGCCCCTAAAAAAGGGCAGGCAGTTATTTTGGGCAGAGAGCTGCTTACTGAGTTTTGGCAAGTTATCTAGGGCTGAATGACAGGCAGTCAGGGCAGATGAATATTAATTTTCTAAATTTTTTAGGGGTCCTGCAATCGGAATAGAAAGGCCTGGCAGGCTGCATCTGGCCTGTGAGCTGCATTTTGCCCATCCCTGCACTAAGACTTGGAGATTGACTTCTGTCCTGAAGCAAGAAGTTCTGCATCCTTCCCAAAAAGTTTGCATTTTAAAAAATATTTACTATTATAATGGAAAGTTCTTGTTAACAAAGTAAATTCCTAATCCAGTTTGGGCCAAGACTCTTTATTTCTCACTCCTGAAAGACTGAGTCTAGCTCCAGAGCACTCTGTGGTGCCTTACAACTTCCCTTTTCAGCCCCAGTCTCTTCAAACCCAGGTTCAGTGGCTCCCACACCAGATCTTGGGGGAACAAAAGAATGTGACTGTTTGTGTAGTGTTTGATTTTGATGAGAGGATTGAGTAGGGAATTAGTGGCAGGGTCTGGTAGTTGTTTGTGTAAAAAAATTGCCAGTATGCGTGTGACAGCAAGGTGGGGAAGAATTTGCCTGTCTGTAAGGAATTCCAAGTGCACAGCAAAGGTGAGAGTATGTGAATGAGCAAGAGATGGCCACATGATATGTTGATTAAATTGCTAGAGCAGCATTGGTTTCAATGCAGCAAAGTTGCTTTAAACCAACAGAAAATTTGACCTAGAATGTCAAGGAGCATGTATAAAATAGAACAAGGTGCCTGGATATGTGAAGGGGTTGTGTATATGGGTGAGACAGAAAAAGATAGAAAAACGGTTCTCGGGCCTTGGGATGTCGCACATTTGTACAAAGATAAAAGGATAAAAGATTATATTTTTTAAATTGCCTTCATCTATTCACAAATTAAATTAAAACAAAATATTAAAAATCAACGTTTTTGTTTGCCTCGTACAGATGATTAAGGAGCAAGTTTTGCCACTTCTACTCTTGTTGAGTAAGGCCACTCTTCAGGGGGATTATTTGGTCAAGTGACTGAATCTAGTTTCATGATTTATATGAAAAACTAAGTGCATTATTCTCCACATGCACTACAACAGCCATGCGCTATTTGAGCTTCAGAAAACTGTAACGTTATTGAAATCACACATCTTTTTCAGTGAAATATAGATATAATGAAACTGTGTTCTACTGTTAGTGTTTTCTTTGTTGTTTTTTTTTAATCTTATGCTTGGAGTTTTCAGCCATTTTCATTTAAATTGCAATAATGTTTTCACCAATAGTTTTAAATTGCTGCAGCTACTCAAGCCACCTATGGGACATAATGTACTTATAACATTTGGCTTACTACTGTCAAAATGTCTGTTTTTATAAAAATCTTAATTGTTTGTACTGTGTGGGAAAATCCCCCAAACAGTCATTTAAGAAATAATGCAAAGGAGGTACAATATAAAGCCATAAGATAACATTATTCTATGCTTTTCTGTTGAACAAAAACTCAGACAAGTAGGAAAGAAAACAAACCCTAGCAAACAAGGGAAGGAGCCTGATTTTTTTTCACCCTTCTTTGAAAGTTTCTTTGTACACATGTAGTTTTACACCATAAATCACATATTATACATTTTTTCTCTTAGCATTTATTGCATAACACTGCTATTTGTGACTTTGAAAATGGAGGCTACCTCTTACAATTATGACTCTAAATGGCTTTTATAAAATTCACTTTTATCTCTTTAAAAATTAATGAATCCTGACATTACTGCTTGTTGGTGGGACAAAATACTGAAGTGATAAAAAAAAAAAAAATTTGGCAAGTTACATGCGCTAGGTTTTCAAGAGGTGTGCTGTACTTATAAACCACCCTCTTGGTGCTACTGGTATAGAATAGCTGAAACACAATGTTATAGAAATGGGGAGGGAGGGAGAAGAGGCATGCTGCAACAAGCTGAAGTTTTGCAGAGAGAGAGTAGTGAAAAGCAGAGGAATCCAGAAGTGCTGTTCTTAAGTATCCAGTTTTGTCTGAAAGTCAAAAGTTATTAAATGACATTCCTCCTAATATATCCAGTTTCAGTGGCTGAATGTACTATCTAAGTGTCTCTGGCAAACTGTTCAGCAGGTGGCACAGTTAATGTTGGTATTTTAGGTGTCAGTACTGTATTTCTAAGTTAACTCCTAGTTGTGAGGAAGGGTGAAATTCACACTTCTTAGTATTTTCTAGATTGTTTAGAGGCAGATGAAAAAGACAGCAGGTTATACTAAGAAGCAGAAGGCCTGGGAACTTTACTTCTCTTTCTCATTAACTGAAATCTAAGAATTTGGACTTGCTAAAAACTACCAATGGCCCCTTGTGAGTCGAGACCTAAATAATCATCATCTGTTCTTCATAGGTCCCAGCCTGTGCGCAGCACTGCTTACTAAGGTAGTGCACTTTTACCCATATACCTTGACTGAAGCCAAGTCTTCACTTTACAAGCTATTTAATTCAGTGTTTGATATTTTTGTTCCCATTGATTTGCCTTTCCCCCTCGCAGACACAGAACAACTTCATTTGTGTATTTATTGTACCAGTAATCAAAGTGTCTATAAATTTTGGAAGATTGAGTGGATCCTGAGCGAATGAATTTCATTTGAGCAACAATTGAGGCAAGCTGTGTGTAGTAGAAATAGGACAGTTACTGACCACTTGTCTTCTAGTGCCTTCCACTTTTTGGTTTGACTTTAATTTTGGCATTTCAAGCAGTAGATTCTCTTCTTTAAATGTACACGCAGGGAAGTACATAGGCTGTACTTTGTGGCTGTAGGCACAGAGTTTGGCAAAAGGTCATGGATATTGTCCTGTTGCTGTATTAGCCCTCTTTGCACAAAAGTACTTAAGCATCTGTGTAACTTTTAAGTGTACAAATGGTTATTTGATAAGGGTGTGCGAAGTGGGCCCTACTCGATTTGGATTTGGATTCCTGCTGAATCGGGGACAGTGATTCGATTTGTTGATTCAGATCACTATCCCCAATTCGATTTGGCCAAATCCAAAGCTGAAGATTTGTTGCTGATTTGGAGAATCAGCAATTCAGACACAGACTCTGTTGTAAAAACTTTTAAATAACTTGAGGTAACAAGCGTGCCTCTTGATCACTGTGATGCTGAGGCGCATGGAGCATCCCACAGGAGTGCAGGGCTGTGGGGGGAGGGGTTCTTCTACATGCTTGGCAGTGAACCTGTAAGTGGACTGGAAGTATTTCTGCTCCACTTCTGGATCTGCTGCCAAGTGCGCTGGGGAGCCCCCTGTGTTTTTGTGGGATGCTCCATGTGCCCCAGCATCGCAGCATTGATGAGCTGCCTGCTACCTAGAGGTATGCAGAAAAAATATTTAAAGCTGTCTCTATGTCCGAATCTTTCCGAATCGCTCCAAATTGATTTGGAGGGTTCCGATTCGATTCAGAGAGATTAAAGGGTTCTGTGATTCCATTCAGATTCAGAGATTTTGCCACCAAATGGGGCTGAATTGAAAGGGGAACCAAAGCTTTGCACAACCCTATTACTTGATGCTAAGTTAAAATCAGAACTTAAGAGTTCCATTTGGGACCTTATGGCAGAGAAGGGCATCACTTAAGATCCCAGAAGTCTAGTATAAGTGGTAAATACAATTAATCATATTTTGAGTGAAAGCCTTCTTGTTTACTCTTAAAGGTAGCCATGACAAAGCAGTTGAGAATAGTGATAGGATAATTTCACACTTTCACTCTTTGAAAGAACCCTAAAGAATATAATGTGATACATTGTAGGTGTTTTGATATGTTATATATTGCATCAGGAAGATCTGCTTGACTACTGTTACATGTTTTTACCGGTCACTAGGAATCTGAACAATGGAATTCAAAGCTTTAGAGTGGAAAAAAGAATGTTAAGTACAAAAGTATGTGCTGATTAGCAAAAGTTGCAAGAGAAAATAAGAAGTAGGTAGTAATAAGTAAATTTGGATATTTTCCCTTGATGCATTTATTTTTAAAGAGGCTTGAGCGTGTTTGACTGTTGTAGGACACCAGGACAAGGGAAAGAAATTACACATGAACCAATATACGTGATCAGAAACCAGTTCAAGTCTGTAACACAACAGAAGTTCAGTGCACATAAACTGCTTTCAAAATGGTTGAAACGGGTTTACGATAAACCTGGATGGGTATAGTATCAGACTTAAATGATTTAGGTTAAATCAGTGTGTTAAACTTCTGTTCCAGATCCCCTCTAGATTCAGGTTAACTCATAGTCTCACAGCATCCCAGGATGCTTTGTACTTCCCATGTAACCCCCACCTCACAGGATGGGTGGGATAGCTTTGGCCCAAGCTGTCTGCTGCCAAGCTTGCCCCCTTCCCTTACGTCTTCTGGTTGAAGCCACTGCAGGCATAAGACAGCATTTCTGGAATCGAAAGTGAATGTCTGTTTGCTTGCTTATTTGTTCAATCCACGCAGTTTGACTAACCTATGAAGATTGAATTGATTCAGCCTCAGACTTTTTGCCTGTCTGTACTTAGCCTATTAGTTATAGGTTATGGAAGACTAACAACTGCCAGTTGAATTGCAGTCCAGTGTTACATACTTGTGGTTGTTGCCCAGATGATTACGTATCAAATATATTAAACCATGAATGTGTTTCATATTGTTTGTAATGCTATACATGTCTGCATTGCTGAGTTTAGAAAACAAAAGAACGCTTTTATTTGGAGTCTTGTGTTTTTTGAACTTTTCTTCCAAGTTTCACTGAATTAATGAAATTAACTGGATTGCTAAGCAGCGCTACAGAACTGCCTGTTAGCAACTGTTCAAGGAACTCCTACATCTCTTGAGAGAATATTATGCCTTCCAGTAATTTTGTCTTATGCATTTAAATACCAACTTTCACTTCCTGTATCTGAGACTACCAAATCAGCATGACGGGATATATCAATAAAATGGCAGCTGCTAATGAGACTTTAGCACCATTACAGTTATTTTAGATAACAAAACAGTGATAGATAATTCTTGACTGTTTTAGATTTTAATTTATACTATATATTTATTTAGTTATGCAGCATTTTGACTAATCACTGCAGTTTTAATGATCCCTTGGCACTTTCCACACAAATAGGGATGCTAGCTCTAGTGTCCTGGCTAAGTTCCAATTTGGGTAATTACATTCTGCCTACCTAAAGTCTTTTTGCAATTTCAACAGGATATTGTTACTGTTATTTACTTATATAGCAATGCATATGTACTTGGCAGTTTATAAAATACTAGTGCATGCTAAACAAAGAACAAAATCCTGCCCCAAATAATTTACAGTCTTTGTGCATGAATGCATACAATTCAGAAAACATGAAGTGGCACATGCTCTAACAGGCTTCACAGAACAGGTGGGTTTTCAGAGCTTTTGAAGTAGAAAAGGGAGGGCACTTGGCATACATGGAAGTCTTTTCTGCTCTTAAAAGGAGAAGGCATGAAATCAGATACAAGAGGCAAAAGAGACAAAGGCAGTGTCAGGAGAGAAGTTTAGGTAGAGTTGAAGGAGATGAAAGAAAAAAGTGGGTAGAGTTTTGAAATCCTGTAGAAATGTAATGAGTCATTACTTCCTGGTCTTAATTGTTACTTAATGTGCAATATTAAAAGAAGATGTATTGCAGAAATGTCTGTATTTTATTGGTGGACGAGTGGATTCCTGCTTGTATTACATTTAATTTTGAATTCCCAGCCCTGTTTGATTCCTTCCCCATGTTCTTTTTATGAAACTAAGGATTGAAAACACACATGTTGGTTTTTGCTCAAGATGCACATTCACTTAGTTATTTGATCCACAGCTTCACAGTAAAAATCTAGGACAGGGATTTTTACATGTGCATCAATAAGGGAAAAAAATCCAATTATGTGGGTGTTGCATGCATGCAAACGGGATCTAGACAATGGCAAATCTACAAATGGCAATTTTTTGCTGGCAGTGAAACCATCCCTCTTTTACCTACAGAGATTGATTTTTTTTGTTTGTTCGTTTTATAATGATCTACTTTTGAATTATTTTATGTAGATTCCTGTTTAAAAATTCTTGATGAAGGAATAGCTTGTCATTTGTGTTCTTAAAGAAACAAATGGGTGGATCCATCAGGTCTTGATGTAGAGGAAATGGAAGGGGCTAATTTAAAAAAAATTCATTATTTTTAACATCTGAAGTAGGAAACTGAGCAGGTAAAGCTCTGACCTAACTCTTGCAAAACTGATTAATACTGATAAATCAATTGCAATTTGCAGAATGGATTTCTGGAGGAGTTTAGACTAATCCAACTTTTGACTAAATCTCATGCCTTTAATAAAGCTTTTCCCTCATAATCAGAATTATGTTTTTCCTCATAAACGGAACCATCCCTATACCCTTCCACCCCCACCAAACAGTCCCAAGTGATTTATTCAAGTGGAACTAAACATGCAGCCCACAGGCTGAACATAGCACATGTCCTGTATTTCATAGATTTCATAGACATTAAGGCTGGAAGGGACCTCAGAAGATCATCGAGTCCAGCCCCCTGCCCAAAGGGCAGGAAGTCAGCTGGGGTCATAGGATCCCAGCAAGATAAGCATCCAGGTCATTCTTGAAGGTGTTCAATGTAGGTGCTTGAACCACCTCTGAGGGCAGGCTGTTCCAGACCTTGGGGGCTCGGACAGTAAAGAAATTCTTCTTTGTGTCCAGCCTGAAATGGTCTTGTAATAGTTTATGACCGTTCGACCTGGTCAGCCCTTGGGGTGCTCTGGTGAACAAATGTTTCCCAGATCCTGGTAGTCACCCCTGGTAGTCAACTTATAGGTGGCCATCAGATCACCCCTGAGCCTGCACTTTTCCAGGCTAAAGAGCCCCATGGCTCTCAGCCTGTTGTCGTAAGGTCTGTTTTCCTGACCTCCGATCAAGCGCGTGGCTCTTCTCTGGACACTCTCAAGCTTCTCCACATTCTTTTTGAATTGTGGAGCCCAAAACTGGACGCAGTACTCGTACTTGGCCTTGGTGAGGCTGCAGCTAAAGGGGAGAATGACGTCCCGGGATTTGCCTGAGAAGCATCCATGGATGCAAACCAGCATTTTGGTCACTTTACTAGCTGCAGCACTGCATTGCAGGCTCATGTTCATCTTGTGGTCAGTGATGACCCCCAAGTCTCTTTCTTCTGTAGCTAGCCAGGATAGCACTGCCGAGCCTATAAGGATGCTGCAGGTTTTTCCTCCCAAGGTGGAGAACCTTGCATTTTTCAGTGTTAAACACCATCAGGTTCTCGTCCGGCCATTTGCTGAGCCTCTCTAAGTCAGCGTGGGATCACCCGCCTGTCTTCTGGCGTGGATGCTTTGCCCCAAAGTTTGGTGTCGTTGGTGAACTTGGCCAGTCCGCTCCTGACTCCAATGTCCACATCATTAATGAAGATGTTGAACAATATGGGTCCAAGGACAGAGCACTGGGGGACCCCACTGGTCACAGGACATCATGATGATTGACTTCTGTCAATTACTACCCTCTGGGTCCGACCACAGAGCCAATTTCCCAGCCAGCAGATTGTGGTGAACCCAAGGCCACAATGAACCAGTTTCACCAAGAGGTGATCATGGGATACCAGATCGAAGGCTTTTTTGAAGACAAGATATATGATCTCTTCTCCCTTGTCCAGGTGATAGGTCACAGAAGGAAATGAGATTGGTCAAGCAAGACCGACCCGCAACAAACCCGTGCTGGCTATCCCTTAGGATGTTGGCATCAGCCAGTCCATTAAGGATGGCCTCTTTAATAAACTTTTCTAAGATCTTCCCCCGGACAGGAGTCAGGCTGATGGACCTATAGTTTGCTGGATCCATTTTCCTCCCTTTCTTGAAGATAGGCACCACATTGGCCTTCTTCCAGTCTTCAGGCACTACACCAGAGCACCAGGAGTTTTCAAAGTTCCGTGCCAGGGGCTGGGCTATGATGCTTGTCAGCTCCTTGAGTACTCTGGGGTGTCGATTGTCAGGCTGACTTGAAGGTATCCAGCTTCTCAAGGTGTTCCTTCACGAGGTCAGCATTAATGGAGGGCAGAGAATGTCCCTCACCTGGACCTCCCTGTCCCCGTAGTGGGCATGCACGTCCCATGGGACTGATGAAAGGCTGACACAGAGTACCCATTTAATAGGTTGGTCTTTTCCTGGACGTCAGGACCCATCTGGTTCAGCAGGGGTCCAGTGTTCCCTTGCTTTTCCTCTGGCTCCCCACATATCTGAAAAGGACTTTTTGTTGTCCTTGATGCTCGAAGCTAGTTGGAGTTCAGTTGCAGCCTTGGCTTTCCTGGTTTGCTCCCTGCAGGATCAGACCAGTGCAGACTAATTCTCCGTGGAGGTGAATCCCATCCTGCATCCTTTGTAGGCTTTCTTTTTAGCCTCAGGAGGTCTGCTAGATCCCTGGAGAGCCAGGGGGGCTGCTGTGCCCTCTTGCTGCCTCTCCTCCGAGATGGAGTAGACTTAGCTTGTGCATTGAGGATCGCTCCCTTGAGGAACAACCATTCTTCCTGAACTCCCCTCTCCCTGGGGTCATGGTCCCTTATGGCTTCACTGATAAGCCTCCTGAGCTTGTCAAAGTCGGCTTTCCTGAAGCCAAGAACTTCCATGTTGCTGACTGACTTGCCAGCTTTACGGCAGATGGTGAAGGTGATCAGTTCATGGTTGCTGTTACTCAGCTTCCCATCAATCGCTAGGTTGCCGATTAGGTCATCCCCAGTAGCCAGTATGAGGTCGAGCAGTGCTTTGCTTGTTGGCCCATAGACATCTTGAGTCAGGTAGAGGTCATCCACTCATGATAGGAAGTTTTGCGACCACTCGGATTTTGCTGAGTGATCCTCCCACAAGATGTCTGGGTAATTGAAGTCACCCATGACAACCATGGTCCTGGAGCAAGGGGCCTTAGCCAGTTCCCAGGCGAACTCATGGTCAAGCTCTAGACTTTGGGTGGGAGGTCTGTAGTAGACTCCCACCGTTGTGTCCCGTGTGCCGTGTTCTCCACAGATTTTAACCCAGAGGGTCTCCAGCCATCCACCCTGCTCACCATCATCAGCTTGCAGGGACGTGTAGCTTTCCTTAACATAGAGAACTACACCCCTGCCCCTTTTATCTACATGATCCCTCCTGTACAGGGTATTGCCATCTATACCCATGGTCTATTCATAGGTGGAGTCCCACCAGGTCTCCATTATCCCTATGACATCATAATTCTTTGCATTGAGCAGGAGGACAAGCTCCTCCTGCTTATTCCCCAAGCTCCTGGCATTTGTGTACAGGCAGGCAAGTGTCCCCTTGGGAGATCTTGCCTTGCCCACAGATTGTACCAGGTCTGGGGCAGGGATGGGCTCCCTTAAGTGCCTTGGCCCGCTGGCTTTGCAAGGGTTGCTCAGCGTACCAGCAGTGGCAGTAGTTCCCCTGTCCCCCAAGGGGCTTAGTTTAAAGCTTGGTGGAGCAGGTCAGCCAGTCTGGCTGAGAAGAGCCTCCTCCCCAGCGGGGAGAGGTGGAGGCCATCTCTTCCCAGCAGCTTGCTGCCTCTCTCGCCAAAGAGCGGGCTGTGGTTATGGAAGCCAGAGCCTTCCCGATGACACCAGCGCTGCAGTCTTTGGTTGACTACGTGGATCCTCCTCTCCCTCCTCAGCCCATACCCTGAGACTGGGAGGATGAACGAGAATACCACCTGTGCCCCCAGACCCTTTAGCCCTGCTCCTAAATCCCTGTAGCGCCTCGTGACCTGGCTGGGAGCACTCCGAGCCATGTCATTGGTGCCCACATGAGTGAGCATAGGATAGTGGTCTGTGGGCTGGAGGAGCTTTGAGATCTTCTTCTCTGCAATGTCCTGGATGCAGGCCCCTGGGAAGCACCAGATTTCTCGAGCTAATGGGTAGGGGTGGCAGATTACCTCCTCAGTCCCCCACAGGATGGAGTCTCCCACAACAAACACCTTACGTTTTGTCTTGGGGAGAGCGGGGGTGGTAGCTGCAGTTGAGCCTGTGTTGTCTGCAGGAGCTGGCAACTCAGCAGGCTCTGCTGGAGCAGCAAGAGATGCATACCTGTTGCTAAGCTCCGGCAGGGCAGGGGCCTTGGTGCGGCAGGCCTTAGGGCCCTTGACCACCTTGGTCCAGGCCCCTGACTGGACAGAGTGGGAGGTCCCAGAGTCCTCCTTTTGTCCTGGAGGGAGACCATGGTCTACCCTTCAGCTCCTGGGGGAGAAGGGCCTGGCAGTAGGAGTCTATCTCCTGCTCGTACTCCGTGATGGTATTTATCTTTGGAAAATGTTTTGAAAACAGTTATCATCTAGACAATTCCCTTTTCAATTGCATTGATTTTTTTGACAAATGGACATGTTAGTAAAATCATATAAATATCAATAAAATTTTTCATTAAAATATTTCCAAAATGAAAAGCATTGTTTTGCCAAATAATATTTTGGACAAATTTGACATGATCATAGTTTTATGTTTAAATGTGTTTTAATTGGTATCAGTTATATAATTGTGTTCACTTTTATGACATCTTATTAGAAGTAGTCCATAATATCTTAATTTAAAATTATTAAAATCAACTGTTTAGTACAAATTGAATCATCTTATTTTTCTAGATCGGTGTCCATTTCTTGTGTTGCAATGACAATATTTAGTGCTTTGATCTAGAATATAAGATGTGCGATTTCACTACTAAATAGCAGTTGTCTCTAATGACATCACATTAAAATTAAATATTATAAATTGTATCTTAAGTCATATTATGACATCTAAGATGCCTTTATGGTAATACAAGGTATAAGGGGAATAATCAGTAAGAACGGAAAGTCCTAGTATGCATATAAAGTTATGATCTAATTAGGATGACTAAGACTTAATGGGATAGTTCACATGACTGGAATATTACATGGAGGGGTTCTAGAAGGGCAAACAGGGAAGAAAAGGTGAAAGTGTTGCCTTGTGTATTAAAGATACATACTTGTTTTGAAGGTAAGCACCTAGAGGATAATAGTGTTACGTGACAGCCAGTAGGCATTTGGCAAGAGCAGATCGTGTCTCCCCAACATCATTTTATTCTGTGGTGGACCTTGTGGGAAAGGGTGGGGAAGAGCAGCAGATATAATATTCCTTGATGTTAGTATGGCTTTTGTAACCGTCTTTCATGACATTGTCATAAGTAAGGTAAAGAAATATGCTGAAACTACCTAACTGTGAGGATGTATCAAGTGCGTTTTCCGAGGAGTCTTTCCTGGGTTCACTACCAGTCAGTATCTTTATCAGTGATTCAGACAGTAGAATTGAATGTAAATTTGTGAATGATACAGATGGATGTGATAGCGGAGACTTTAGAGGACAGAATTAGGATTCAAAATGAGTATGATAAATTGGAAAAATGCTATGATTTAAACCGGATGAAATTTAATGAGGATGCATGCAAAGGCCAGCATTTAGAAAGGAGAAGTTTAAAAGCTCAAATATAAAATGGGAGCAACTGGCTAAGGCTGCAATACCACAGAAAACGATCTGGAGATAGTGAACCAACCGCAAAATGAATGAGTCAACAGTGTAATATTGCTGGGCTAATAAGTCTAACAGCTTACCGGGATGTATTAATAAGCATACTGTGTAGAAGCCCACTGCATTCACAACTGAGTGGAATGGTCCAGTGTTAGGCACTGCACTTCCTGGAAAACATAACCGATCAGAAGGAGTCCAAATGAGAGCAACAAAAACTATTAGAGTTCAAGAAAACATGACGTACTGAAACTTTGGAAGAATTGAGTTATTTAGTCTAGTGAAAAAGAGAATGAGGAGGGATTTAATACAAGCTTCAAATACAACAAGTATAATTATAATTATACAGAAGAAAAGAAGATGGTGATCAATTATGTCCATGGGAAACAGGATAGGAAGTTACTGGGCTTAAATTGGAGTAAGGGAGATTTAAGTTAGACACCAGAAAGAACTTTCCAATTATGTAACTGGTGAAGTACAGGAAGAGATTATCTACAGAGGTTGTGGAATAGATTGGAAGTTTTTAAGTACAGGGTTGAAAAGTACTTGGTTGAAGTACTTTCAACAGGGTTGAAAAGCCTGATCGTGCCTTAAGCAGAAGAGTTGGAATAAATGAGATCTTGAAGTCCCTTCCAACCCTTATTTTATATGATTCTATGATGTGGTGGTGGTAATAAAGCATCAGATAACATCTCATATTATTACATGACTTTACTTGATATGGCACATCACAGTATGTCCTATTGCAACTGAGCTATCATGAAATAAAATAAAAACTAGAAAAAAAGATTTTTTACAAAATTCCTGTTTCACAGGACATTGTAATATTGATTTTTTTGTCGTTGTTCTAAATGTGGGGAAAAATAACGCATTTCAAAATGTCAGCTTTCCCAGGGAAATGGCAGTTCCGACTTCTGACCAGATATAACATTTATGCCCACATACTAGGTAGTACAAAACCCAGATTTTGATTGATTTAAGACAAATATAGAAGCAGGGTATTTTTCTGATTATTTTTTCAGAAAACCATTTTAACATTTATAGAATCTTAGAAAATTAGGGTTGGAAAGAACCTCAGGAGATCATCTAGTCCAACGCCCTGATTAAAGCAGGACCATCCCCAGTGAGACCAATCCATTGGCATTGGTTTAGAAAGAATTTGACACATTTTGAATTCAGCCCACATGTATGCAGTAATCAAAGATCTGTGGTCTTTTTAAGACAGAATGAACCATTATGATTATTTAGTTTGGTCAGCAGCATAACAGGCCATAGAATTTTACTTAATATGTTACTTAATTTGTTCTTGTATTAAGTCCAGAAACAACATCTATTATGTACAACTGTAACAACCACCCAGTCCCACAACACACCATCCTGAATGTCTCAGAGAAGGCATAGTTCTTTTAAAAATGAGAAATTGGCTGGGTTTGAACCCTACCCTTAAATACTGCAGAAGAGACTGCAACTGCAGGAGCCATAGAACTAACCATTAGGTCCTGTACGTAAGAAACTGAGATGGATGATCTCAGGAAATGTGTGTGCCTAACACTGAACTGTGAATTTAAGCTTGGACTGAATGGAAAACATGTTCAGAATAATGGTTTGCTGATTAAGTAAAGAAAAAAATCAAGGGGGGAGTAGAGGGTAGTGAATTTCATTTGTATTTCTGAAGCACTATAAAGAGATGCTGCCAGTTTAGAAATCACATTTCTGTGTACAGTTTTACATAATTTTATAATTTAAATTACTAAAACTGAAAGAGATTAAAGGGAAAAATGTCTTTTCAGTTTGTTTACTTGGGACCAGATTTATATGTTTCTTAATAATGCAAAAAATGTCAAAACAGGTTAATTTCTGAAGGTCTTTAATTGATATTGCAGAAACTGCCAAAACAGGCTAGATGCTTAATTCTCACTAATTTTAATGGGAAATAGGGCTTCTGAACTGCTTGGATGTTTTTAAAGGGGCCTGTCTGCATACCTATGTACTTTTGAAAATGGCATTTAAGGCATTTGACATCACTTTCTGTACATTAAGCTCCCCTAGTTTCTCTTGTATCAGGTAGTTTCCCTTCGTTTTTCTTCTACAGGAAGGTCCAACGATTCTAAACAACACTTCTGTAGTCCAGAGTTTAGGAGGTAGATTAGACAGATTTGTTAGTCACTAGCAGAGAAGGTAATGGGAATATAGTATTGACTCTTATCAATAATGCAGCTAGCTTTTTATGTAGCTCTTTCATTTATAGATGGGTAAAGTGCTTTACAGAGGAGGTTAGTATCATTATCCCTGTATTTTAGATGAGGAAACTGCTGAATAGAAGGGATGGGCACTTGGCAGGAGTGCAGATAGAACTAGGACCTCTTGAGTTCTCATCCAGTGCTCCCATCAGTGTTTTCATCTACCATCTTTGGGGGCAAGTTGACAGAGCCCTTCCTGTTTTAGAGCACTTGATCTGCGCACACAAAAAAAGCCGCAACAAAAATAACCCTTTCCTCCAGTCTAGTACGGTCCTTGAGCTGTGTGCTAGGTTTTGGAAGACCTCCCTGAATCCTCACTACCATTGCTACGTTCCTGCAGCTCAGTGCAGAAAAGGAGAGCAGAAGAGGTTGAAGGTTTATAAACTGATAGGATAGTAATGGAAGTCTTGGTCCACCTTTCTTTTCTGTTCTTCCCCCACCCCCACTTGTGCCAAGGCAGCCAGGCAGTCTCTCTGCCTTAAACTGCTTGCTGCAGCTAGCTCATCTGGGGATTACCAGGGATTGCTTCTGATTTGGGAGGTTGGAGATTATTCCCTCAGAGGAACCAATTACCTGTCCTTAGTTTGAGAGGCCCCAGGCTTAAGAAACATCTGTCCTTGGGATTTGCTCTCTTGGGCAGGAGAAAGAAACCTTGAATTACAAAAGGAATCTCTTTGAGAAGGCACAGTTCTCTTAACAAGAGAAGTAAAGATTGCCCGTCTGTCTTCCAGGTTTGTCCAGACTTTTCCTTTCAGAGTCTGCTTTGGAGAAAGAACCAGTTTTAATGGGTACCCTATAAGTGACTTAGAAAGAAATTGAAGGTGTTTAAATTTCAGTGTCTCTTTATTGAGTAAGTGGACATCTCTCATTTTTATTACTTTTATCTGCGCTCTAATTTCCATACTAATTAACAGGAGTTAATACTTAGGTGTACAGACACCTCCAGAACTTTTCACAGCAAGACTGAAAATGCAGATCCTATTTCACTTGCTAGACACTTTAGAGACATCTGTGGAATTCTGTTACATCCTGTTCTAGTCCCTGAAATATAGTCGTACAAAAAGTAGGTGGATCCTTTGTCTCCTCGCTGTTTTTTGGGACAAAAGGAGTCACATTTACAGTGGTTCAGATACTTGAGCAGGGTGGAATAGGATTGTACTTAGATGCTTAAGTGCCATTTAGACATCTATTGGTTGAATAGGATCTGGCCTGGAGTGATTTACAGAGTCTCTTTCCTCTCTTTGTTTTAGTTGAGCAGTTCAGAGTAGCTTCAAACCCTCTGCTTTTTGAGCATCTTCCAGTTATATCCAGTGTATGTTACAAGGCTGTTTTCATGAAAGAATGGGGTATGATTGCTCTCTATATTGGGGAACTAAGCTTCAGTAAGGTAAAAGAGCTATTTAAGCTAGAGGACATTGTTGGCACAAGAGCAGATAGGTATAAAGTGTTTCTGAATACGTTTAAGTTGGAAAATACCGTAGATGGTTTCTAAATGTTCTAAGTTCTGCAACAGTCTTTGTAGGATTAGTGTGGGGCAAATGGCTTAACTTGACCCAGAAGGTTTACATGTTTATGAATGGTCTATGTGATATAGTACCTGAATGGCATATATAATAAAATTGCCTGCAGGGACTAGATTCAGCAAGGCAGGATGTCCCTCCTAGTCCAGTGACTTTATGATTAGATAAAATGGTATAGATTCTGTTCTGCAAATACAAGACAGTGAAGGACTAATGTATTTTTCAGAAGGTAGAGGGGTGTTTTTGTAGGTACGTAAAGATTAGTTCAACGTTTCACAACCAATAGGTTGCGACTAGGGGTATATCGATAAAGGCTTTTATGGCCAATACTGACAGCCAATTATTAACTAGCTGTATCTACTGATACCTGTCCAATAGCTGATTTACAGGAATGGAGCTGGCAGCTTGGAGAGCAGTATCCTGCCGGTAAGTTTTTTGGGGGAGAAGGGGCATGGGGGAGGCAAGGGGTGGTGGGGGGTGCAGATAGAGGCCCCTGCAGGGAGGGAGGGAGGGAGGGGGGCTGGGGCAGGCAGTGCCCAGTCAAGGTGGTGAATGGGATCCTGGGGCTGGGAGTGGGGCGAAGCCTCAGTCACTGGACTTGTCCAGGGGATGTGGAGGTGTGGGGAGGGGGAGTGGCTCCCTGCTGCTGCATGCACCCCTGTGGGAGATGTGGGGGGCATGTTCCTCCCCCCCCCCCGATTTGTGCACAGGGCTTAGGCAGGCTACGGACTTGGGCCAGGGTTCCCAAGGGAAAGGCAGCAGAGTGGAGTGCCCTGGGGCGGGGGAGGAGGGAATTTGGGGAGCTGGCCATCCCCAAATTCCCTGTAGTCCCCTTGTAGGGACCCTTCCCAGTGCCGCCACCACCACCACCCATCCTGCTCAGCTAAGCCTGCTATGAGCCTAGCCTCAGCCCAGTGCTCCTGCTGAGAAGAGGCTGGCGCAGCCCCTGGCCCCAAACCCATAGCAGGTAACCGGGCTTTGCCCTGCACACAAATTGGGGGGGGGCACATTCCCCCCCATGCCTCCCCTAAGGGTGCACACAGCAGCAGGGAGCTGCCCCCTTTTCCCACGCTCCACTCCACACCCCCTAGACAAGCCACTCGTGGCCCTGTCACACTCCCAGCCCCAGGGTCCCATTCACCCTTGCCCCCGCTCATTCCCTTTCTGTGAGGGCCTCAATCTGCCCTCCCCTACGCCCCTTCCCCCCTCCCCTCCACAAACATAATGGTAGGATGCTACTCTCCAACCTGTCCAGCTGTATTCCATGCAGCTGTGCACATGCATGTGACATTTATCAGTGACATTATCAGCTACACTGGCCAAAAAACCCTGATAGCTGATCATGTTAATTTTCCTTTTATCGGTGTTGATCCAGTGTGCAACTGATATATTCCTGCACCTCCTAGTTGTGACCCAAAAGTAGGTTGCAAGAGTATATGAGAGGACTGTGAACAAACTTTAAAAATGGATTTTCCTTTAAAGAAGAAATAACATGGGAAACTGTTGGCTTTTCCCTTACAGATTGGCAGAGTTCCAGCCTAGGAGGAGCTGCTTGGGGCCCTCCCATGTCCCCCACCTCTCCCCCACCCCACCCACCCCTTGCCCTACACACTGGGGGACAGCGGGTTGGGAATGAGGGGCATTGGGTCAGGACTGGCCATTGATGTTTACAAATGGGTCTTGGTCCAAAAAAAGGTTGTGAACCACTGGATTAGTTGATAGTGCATTGGACACAATATGAGACAGATCCATTATGCCAATAAATGCCAGTCTAATGAATTTTTCACGTCTGCCACACACATTCAGGTAAAATCAGATGATGTTTGCCTCTCTTTCGATACAAGGTCATTGGTTTTGCAGTGTGAGCTATGTGACACCCGTGCCACATATCTTCCTTCCCATGTAACAGGACCCTGTTTTGCATCAAAATCGAGAGAGATTTATTTTAGTGCATCAACTTTGAAAGGAGACGGCTGAGGAAGAAGGTATTTCAGTAAACCGTTATCTGTTTATTTTAGGAAGCAATGTTAGTAGAGTTATATTCTTTAGGAGGTGTGGACCTTCCTGTTCAGAAAGAGAACTGTCTGTAGATCTGCCTCGACTAGGCAAATGTTTTAAAAGGGCTGTTCTGTGCTGGGAAAAGTTCTATGCTCTGCAATGGCGTGTGGGTTAGGGCAGTGTTCTTATTCATTGTCATGCATTAAGGTTATCATTAAGATTATTCAGAAGAACAACTATGGAAGTTGTCAGACGGATAATATCTTTTGAGGCAAGGATAGACCAGGATTTATAGAGTATTAGCTTAGGACCTGAGGAACCCAATATATGTCTCCTCTGTTGCTATTGACTTCCTGGTGAACCTGGGGTAAATCACTTAACCTGGATCCACAAAGGTATTTAACTCCCATTGAAGTTAAAGGAACTTGTTAGGCTGCGAAGTACTATAATTAATCCCATTTTGCACATGGGGAACCAAGGCAGAGAGGGCCAGTTTTAAAAAAAAAAGTACTGAGGCATTTTGGGTGCCTAAGTCTTCCTTGGAATCAATGGGAAGAATAATAGCATTTTCTTGCAGGCAGACTAAGAGGCAGAAGTAGTACACAAAAGACAAAAATGGCTAGACTCCAGCGTTGTGATATCCTTTAAATAGTAAGAAGGATGCAGAGAGTTTGGGCTATAGCAACCTCAAAGAGGGCTGGGCTGTTTATTATCTTTGGATTATCTTCTTGAGCAGGGACAAGTAGCAAACTCTGCATTTAGGAGCAAAATGAAAAGTTATTCCACAAATGAGAAACCTCTAATAATATGGGAGAGAGGGCGAGTCACAAGGAGCATCATCAAGGAGCATCATCAACATATACCTCAGGAGGGTACAACCATTAGTGGAAACCTTTCCTTAGGTATTTTTTTCAGCTGATCTTTACAGACTGCTTCCTCTGGGTAAACGTTTTACTATGTGTTTGTTTTTATTCCACTGTTTACCCTTTTGCCATTTTATTAAAAGTGATACTGTGTAAAAGTGAAGCTCAGGCCTTTACTGAACATGAGAACTGCTGTACTGGATCAGATCTAAGGACTATCAAGTTCAGTATCCTGTTTCTGAGAGTGGCAAATAATGGATACTTTAGAGGAGAAGTATAAGAATCAAGGCATGTGTTCTCTTGATACCAGCAGTTGTAGGCTTAGGGATGTGTTGACTCTGATGTTACAACTCCTACTGTTGTTGGATAACTCTGATGGACCTGCCCATCATGAATTTGTCCTGTTCCTTTTTGAACCTGAACATGCAACTGGCTTCCCCAATATCCCCAACTAGACCTTGTATAAAAGAAAAATACTTTTTATTTGATTTTTGTTTTTTAAACCTGCAATGTGATAACTTAATCAGGTTCCCTCTAGTTCTTGTATTATAAGACACAGCAAATAGTGCTGTAGTTCTGTGTTCAATGGTTGTCACATCCATATGTCATATACCCCCTCAGTTGTCATTTGTTTTCCAAGCTAGTTGAATTCAGCCTTCTCCGTCTCTCTTGGGGAGATATTTCATACCTCGGATCTTACCTCTGTTCTTCTCTGCACCTTCCAGTCCATCTTTTTGAGATGACGTTACCAAAACTGCACACAGTACCCAAGAGGTGGGCTCCCTATGGATTTGCATAGTGGCATAATGATGTTTTCTGAAAATATTTTACAGACATAAAGGAATATAGACTTAGCCCACCTGTGTGAAATAAGAATATGCCAGTCCCATTTCACACTGTTTAAACTTGCATAGTGACACGCAAGAAGCTTGTGGCAATAAGAATCCAGATGTGACCACAGGCGGGTCCTTCCTAAGCAGGTCAATTTGTTACATTATTGCTGTCAGCAACCACCTGTGCATAATTTCTGGTACCAAGACCCCAAGTTCCCAGGAGAGGCAACAGTCTGGCATGAGCACAGACAGCAGCACTGGCTCAGATGCAGTAGACCCAGGTTGGAGGGGAATGAACACCAGGAGGAAATTTAAGAGCTGATGATGATGCCAGCCAGGTAATAGCCTGCTTCCCTCATCCTCAGCTTCTCTGTGCGTCTTTCAGAGGGATCTCCCAACTCACTCCCCAGGTCAGACAGTTTTTTTATTTTTAGTTTTATGTTCTTAACTTAAAAATAACTATTCTGCAAATTCTGCCAAAAAAGAGAAAAAGGGGGTGGGGGCTGTTCAACTAATATTTCAAAGAATATTAGTTGAAGCCAAACAACAACTTACAGCATAGGGAGAGATGCTTTTGAAAAGTTATAAGTACATGAAGGCAAGACAGTTTAACCAACACTGTTTATTTCAGTGTCTGACGCGTTTTCGTTCAGTCTTCCTTTTGCTCTTGGTATTTTTCTCTGTGTGGTCAGCGAAAATATGTAATTCATTTAATTTCACCTTCCAGTCGCTATTACTTTTTGGTTCATACTGAGCACCAAGGAAGAAAGTGTTTAGATTTTTTGTGTTGGTTGATCTTAATTTTTTATACAATCTTGGGGCTTTTTGAAACCTGGGCTGTTGAAGAATATGATCCCCGAGCTCACACTGCTGTTGTCTCTGGTGAGGACAAGTGCTCTGCCACATCTCGCTGCCTCCAGCTTCTGTGTGCTGTCTCTGTCCCTGTAGTGTAAGACACTTACATAGAGGCAAATAAAAAATGATCAAAGGGTGAACAAGGAAGCTGTGTCCCCACCCCCCTTTTGCCAAATTGCAGAAAGATGAAGAAATGAGGAAGAAACATCAGAGGATACCAGGAGAGGGAAGTAGGTAGCACACAATATACAAGAGAGTTTAGAGCAGATCAGCATGAGTTCAGCAGAAACAAAGAAGCTTGGTGGGGAAATTACTGGAATAACAAAAACTAACTGGAGAAACTTAGCAGAATCTAGAGACAGCAGTAATAAGTTGCATATAAATGAATAGATAAGCTGGAAAATGGATAAAATATTTGCAGTGACAGGCTAGACTGCAGAAGTGGCCCTTGTTGTTTTCCTCTTTCTTTTGAGACCTGGGATTTGCTTTAAAAAACTGGAAAATAACAAAACTGAAATTATTTTTCTCTTGTGGTAAAATCTGATTTATAGGTTCATTCTTCCACAGAGCACAAGATCTAGTAAAGTTAAAACTGTATTTCCATATGGAAAGTTGCTTTAGTGTTACACTTGCTCCTGGAGTGCTCAAGAAATTCTGCTCCAGGAAAAATTAGAGTTATTGCAGATTACTAGTTTTCCTTTCAGAATTATCCAGAAACCCTTCACACCATCCCCATCTGACATCAAACAGGGTTTTTACCCCAGAGAGGGAAAAATGCCAGAGACTCCGTTAAACCCACTCATATTTTCATTAATGCTTTTGATTTTGCATAGAGGGTGCTAAGATGCTATTGTCATGGATGCCAGCCAACAGCTATAAAATAGAATAGATGGATGGATAGTCCTTCCTGTTGGTACATTTTTTCTGACCTGTTATTCTACCCCCTGTATTTTTTTCCTTGTATTTATGTTTAAAAATAATTTTAAAATGGCTACTTATATAGCTTTCTCTTCGATCACTCTCCCTCTTCCTTTTTTTTTTTTTAACAGTACTTCAGTTCCCAGTTAATTATGGGTTGATGTTCGACATATTTATTTCCTGCCTGCTCTACCAGCAAATTCATCTTTTATTTCAGCCACATATCCAATGTCTCCTTTACTGAACATGCTCATTTCTAAACACTGCTGATTAAATGTTATTATGATTGGGATTTGGGGCATTCAGGCAGTTGCAAAATGTGAGTTTCAAGCAAATGTCTTTTAAATACTGCCGTCAGCAGGTTATCCATTCATTAAAGGTATTTTTTTTTGCTGCTACCATTTTGAAACATAATTCTTGATTTTTACAGGAGAGGGAAAAGAGGAAGCCAGCCCTAGGGATAGAATAGTAACCTGCAGAATTCTCAAAAGGAAATTATTTTAGAAGCCCTACCAGTATGTCTGGTATAGGTAATTCTTCACTTGCATAATCTCTTAAAATAATGTCTGTAGTTGTAATTATGATATTGCTCTGACACAAAAGTGTAGCCAGCCTTTCTTTGTAGTTCAGTGGGAGGTAGGTGTGTAGCCTTGCAGTAAATAGGGCAGGGAAGCTGGGTTCTGTACTTGGACGTACTGTTTCCTCACTTTGTGATCTTGGACAAGGCAGTAAAAAATTCTCCCATCCACAAGTTCACCTAATTTAAGATGGGGATCTCAATTACCCTGTGCTGTAAAGTGCATTGACACTTAATATAGAAAATGTATGGAAGTGACAATTGTTTTATGAGAGTATGAAAATAGTGGTTTCTCTACATCTTTTGCATCCTTTCATCTACAGGAGATGTTGTGTATTGCAGCTTATGATGTAGATGGTTTGCAGTGTCTCGTGTTTCTCCACGTCAGTTCCTGTTGTTTGTTCATTAATTCTTTGTCTCCAGTAGGAACATACGATACCACCAGAAGCACAGAACCTTACGCACTGTCAGTACAGTGGCAGATGACTTTTGTGTGGGTGTGCATGAAAGGCTTTTTCCTCGAGCATGCCTCCAAAAGGGTTTTTCATGTGCTGGCCCCTTTTGTTTCTATGCTTTGCTGTGGTCTGGTATTTGGGCACCTCGTGTGCGTTAGCGGGGTCTGCTTGCATTCCCCTTGTATTGATTTCAATATAGTTGTACTCTAGGATGAAACTTGGTCAAACTGTAAGTTGAGAGCAACAGCATGCTGCTATTTCTGAACTCTCTTACTCTTAATAAGAGAAGTCTGTGGTCCCTTTTACTTTTAAAATGCTGTTCATTTTCATGGTGAGGCAGTGAGATACCAAATGAAGAGCACTTGCGTTTCCTTTTTAAACAGCACATCTAAGTGGTCCTCCCAGCACCAGTTGATAAGCTCTTTAACTAATCCAAGGAGCTTTGTGTAACTAATTAAAAAGTGGTGCCAGTTGCCTTTGGAGTTGAAGGTCATTGGAGGCATAATTAAGTATTACTTTTTAGAAAGATTTAATATGTAATTGTCTTCCACCAAAATCTGTTGTGAACGTTAAAGTGTAAGTGTGCGTGTGTTTTAAAAATAATCTGAGATCTTTCTTTGATTTCATAATATTGTTTTTCCTTTGTCCAGTAAAACAGAATGAAAATACTGCAATTTTAATTCTCTCTTATGCTGACATGAATAAAAGTGAAATGACAGATTGTAAACCACCAGATGATAATCTCTTGATAAATGATATATTTCCAAGGACATTTCTATAAATGTATTGGGAAAGTATTTTAATTTCCTAGTGTGATCTTCAGCTTCTGCATTTATTGGGGCAGACAGAGAGGGAGAGACTTGATTCAGTAGTGCTGAAGGCATTCACTTTCAATGTGAATTCAAGTGCCTGCTTGAAGTGAATATTTAAATGAGATAGACAAAGTGGAACAGCTCCATCAGGAGAATGAGAGAGCAATTCCCTTGGCATGTCGGAAATTCTGTGCAACTGGCTATTTTTTGTTTTGGGCCTTCTCTGAGCACTCCTGGAGTGCCCCAGTGGTGAGGTTTGTGAGGCATATACCTTCTTTGAGAAACCTCCTTTTAGCCTCTGTGTTCAGCAAGAACACCAAGCAACTTGTTAGCCATAAGGTGGCATTACCAGTAAGGAAGCTTTATGCATGGTCACTAGCAGGAACATAAGTGCTTATATGATGTCAGGCAGGAGCTAAGTAGTGGGTTTGAGGATATCATTGACCCCTAAATGGTGGATTTACTTACCTAAAAAGGTTGATATTTACCTATGTGCCTTCAGGGATCTGGACCTTATAGCTCAGGTGTTTGTCATTTCATTCTCTCTTTCTTGCTGATATCACAGCACCTCAGAAGCCCAGGAGTCCTTTGACTTCAAAAGGCTGTTGAGAATAAATGAGAACTGAAGTAAAGGTATGATCTTTTTTCTTAACCTCATAGACTATGTCTAGACTGGAGTTTGTGCCTCTAATTTAACTTGATTGATTGTAGTTAACTAACGTGATCACAAATATATTCATTTAGACACTTTGCTAATGGGATACTATTAGTTACCTTGCAATGAACAAGTGTTTGTGGAGTGTCCATGACTAGCTTTCACAATTGTTAATTCATTCAAGTTAATACCTGGCAGTTAATTAGTTCAGTCAATCAACTGAAATTAATGGGAGTTGGGCACTAAGAGCCTTTTGAAAATCCCACTAGGTACCTGTCTGCGTCTTTTAGGTATCTATAAACATGTGGTCCCAAATGCCTCCTTAGTAGTGCTTACTGTGACCCTGGGGTGGTATGAGATCCTTTTAAGCATGCCACTGGGTGCCGTGCAATATTAAAGACGGTTAGGTGTGCAAATAGGTGCAAATTATTTGCAAGATAAACCCAGAGAGTTCAAATAGGAATCCACAATGTCAAAAACATTCTGACCTTTATTGTGGCTTTTCTGAGTTCTTTGCAACAAGAATTGCTCTAATATTTTTCCATAGTCAAGAAACAAGTGAAAACTAAGAGGTTACATTTTCTGAGGGGTGTCTTGTGTCTAACAGTGAGCGCCTTGAGTCTAAAAGGCTGAGAACCACTACCTTAGAACTATAGCTACTTTGCTGATGGTAAGATTTCTTTTTGTTTAAAAAAATGTGAAGTATTAACTTATTGATAGGCTATTGCCAAATTTTCACACTATAAACACATGGCTTTGAATGTATGTTCAATTTTGTCACATGGAAAGTTGTTTCTGGCACAGTTCTCATTCTATACCATGTTTGTATATGAAGATGCAGTTCTGTAGATATTCAGGTATTTATACCTGTTTCAAAGGATTCCTTTGCCTTATTTTGTATACCACTTCAAAAAGATCTGGAGGCCAGGTTGGCAGAACGATTAAGGCACTGTGGCTTCATAGGCATGAGCTGAAGCCCTGCTCTGGACACATGTTGAAGGCCACCCCCAGCTGACCCAACAGTATGAGGTTGCAGGGTCTAAGGCAGTTGAATATGGGGCTGGTCCCATCACTGTCTTATGTACCATTTGCAGCAGAAACTGGTGTGCTTTAGTGAGTTGTTGGGCTTTGGAGTACCTTTGACTTGACTAGACAAGCATGGGGGGGAAGGGTGGTATCAGGTGTTTGGTATCAGGTGTTGTATTGTGGTGGCTAAGTGGATGTTTGAGAGTGTGCTAGAAAGACGCAGTATGGATTCCTTGGGTTGCGATCCAGAAAATGGCTGCCAGGCATGTCTGTGGACCCAGCTTTAAAAAAGCAGGGTAAATATGGGACAGGGCTTGTGACCCCTGGGCTAGGGACACAAGTTGCACATAAACCAGTTTAAGTGATCAGAAGCTGGTTTATACCTGTAACAAAACAGACGTTCAGTGCACAGAAACCGGTTTCAAAATGGTCAAAACTGGCTCAAGATAAACCCGATTGAATGTAGTATCAGACTTAACTGATTTGGGTCAAACTGGTTTATGGAACTTCTGTCCCAGACCCTTTCCTAGGTTAAGTTAAATCAGAGTCCCCCAGCATGCTTTTCAGCCCTGGGCTGGGCTGTCTGCTCCAGAGAGCAGGGCTGGCCCTGCCCCTCTGTAACCAGAACACTATCACTCTGGTTGGCTGAGAAGGGGGTGGGGGACTGCAGGCATAGCAGCACCTGCCTGGCTTCTCCCTGCCCCCTTGCTGCTCCTCTCTCCCCACTCCTACAGCATGGACCCCAGCCAGCATCTGGTTATGGTCATGCCATCCCTGTGCTAGCTAATGCTGAGAGGTGTATGTGTGTGTCTCTAGTTTCACTGGGACAAAGGCAGATAGAGCACTGTCTGCTTAGGGCTTTTCAGAGCTAATCAGTAGGTAGCTGGTAACGTCCCTCTGTTCCTTCCTTGGAAAAAAATTTTTTAAGAAGAGCTCCCTGCTCACTCCCTTGCCTGTTGGTTTGCTACAGACAGTATGAAGAAGTAGGGAGAGGGAGACTGAAAAGCTCAGTATCCTCAACAGATGCATGCAGTCCCCCCTCCATCCCTTTTTGCGTCAGAATGCTAGCCAGAGGCCAGGGTCTGGCAACAAACACTTCTGCCCCTTGAGCAGCAAGTAGTGGGGGAAAAGCCTGGTGAGGGCTGCTTCTCCCTCCCCTTCCAAGTACACTGTGCAGGCCAGGGTGGGGGTTTAAACTCCTTCCTAATCATAACATCCTGCTGGGACCTGCCTATGTCCCCCTCAGCTCAGTACTGTGGAAGAGAGGGGAAGGGAAAGGTGCTCTAGTGCCCCCCGCTTTTAGCCTGAGCCACTTCAGGCATGTGCCTGTGTCATCCAGTGCAGTGTTAGACTCTTGACATTAGATAGTCAGACTCTTAAAATGACTATATTTGTTAATCATTCTAAACCTATGGCAAGGTCAATTTCTCATACATGCTGCATTTTCCTATTAACATAATTCTAGGAAGTAAGAGTCCAGTCCTGTTTGCTCCCACTTCCACCAATCAAATACAAATATCCAGACATTAAAAGCTGCTAAAAGCACATTGTGGAGTATAGGTAGACAAGGTTCTTCGGGTGAATCTGATATCTTTTATTAGACCAACTTAAATACTTAGAAAACAATTTTTAAGCAAGCTTTCGGGTTCAAAAACCCTTCGTCAGGCTGAGGAAGTTTCTGCAGTTGGTGTGTGCTCTTCCTGGATGGAATGAAAAGTAAAGAAGCCAGAGGCTGGGCTGGTATGCAGACAAGATAGGCAGTCAGTGTCGATGTAGACTGAGGAGTCAATGGAGTTTGCTGCTTGCAAACATACTTCTACACAATTAATGAAACATTGCTGCTGAAAGGAGGCTGCTCAGGAGATCTGCACATGCATTTCATTAGCTCCAGCTGAGAAGATCTCCCTGCATCTAGATTGTTCTGAAAGAATATGATGTGATCTGCTTCATTTATGTCAGCCTGTTCTATCATGCAGCTATATTGCAATACTTGCTGATCTGATTGGCAAATACTTGAAAATAACTATATTTGGATTTATCAGTTTCCGAACGTCCTTCCTGACAGCGAGTGGTGGGGATTAGCAGAAAGATTAGTAAAACCCTTGTCCAGACTCTTCCTTTTGTTAACAAGACAGAATCCTTGCCTTAAGTGGATTCAAAATGAATGATGACTTTTTTGTCATAGGAAAGTCTATCAACCCTCCATCAACCCTTCCTTCCTTCTGTTCCCTTCCCCTCCCTCACTTCCCATCCCCTTTTCACTTTAAGGTCCTGCAGTTTGTTGCTTTACATTTTCAGATTAGGGAAAACTTTTTTCCTTTCTTCGTAGCAAGATCAACAGTCGATGAGAATCTCCTATCTTAGCTGTGCTGTGCCTCTTCTTTTTTTCCACGCTCTATTTTTGTGTCTTCCTAAAGATCGCAATGGCATAGGCACTCTTGGCTTTTCCACCCAGTTGTTTAAGTCTCTTCTCCCCAACTTAAAAGAGAAGAACTTCCTCTTAACCTGAGAAATGAGGCCACAAAGCCACATACTTGTTTTTCACTGGGGAATAATTTTGTTTTCCTTGTGCTCATTTTTCATGGTCTTTAATTTGTCCACATTATTCTTGGCAGTTGACAGTGTGCGTGTGTGGGTGTGCGCACACGTGCACACATTTGTGTGTTTTTGGTCACAGAGATGATGTAATCTAAATGCAGTTCTGAAGAGTTGTTTTAATTGGACTTTAGAGTAATTTTTATCAACGGCAAAGAAAATTAAATTAAGTTTACCAGAAATTTGTATGAACTGTCATGTTTCAGAGTTCATCGTTAAAACAAACAAAAAAAAAAGCAATACATTTTTAGGTCAATCCAATGCTTTATTGAAGTCCTAGACCAGAGGCCATTTTCTGTTGGCAACTGCACCCTGAATTCCTGCTACTATAGTGTATGCTGTTCTTCCAGACATCCTGTTACTACTGTACATAAAAAAAAAAAAAAAAAAAAAAGACATGTGACCTGCTTTCAGTTGTGAGAGTATTATTTTAAACTAATAGTGTAGGAATACATTTTCATGTTATGATTGTGTTCCTTTCTCTGTAGCTAGCCTTCTCCAAAGCCTTTAAACTGTTGGCGGTAGCACTGGGTTGAATTATTTGGGCACCAAGTATTCATACATATTTATATTTTTCTTCATCTGTTTCTTCACTTTGTTCCAGGTTTCTTTTCTGTTTTGCTTAAATGTTTGTATGTTGTAACTCAGGAGAGAAGTTGCAGAATACATACTTTACTAATTCTTAAGTTTTACATTGGTAAAACTACATATAATAGAGAAGCAGGGCTGGAAGATGATCTCCGTAGGTCATCTAGTCCATCTAGATTTAGAAGTGTTGCATGTGTGGTTTTTTTCGCTCCCATGTAGTTTTGCATTTCTAACCCATGGCTCAGAGACTAAGGCTGCTAGTACGCACCATGGGGGTTACTTCAGTCTAAATTGAAGCAGCGGGTTGGCATGTACACAGGGGTCGGGGCGTGTACACAAGGGTTGGGGCCTGATCCTTACCTGCCTCTTCGGTGGTGGGGCGAGCTGCCAACTGGCCAAGTGTGGTCTCTGAGCTATTGGGGGGGGGGGGCGGTGGCAGTGCTTCTGTCCACTGTGGCAGCATCCCCCAGGTGGCAGCCAGTCTCAGGCACTCAGCCTGGGGGTCCCATGGGTCACCGCAGCCACAGAGGGAAGCACCAGGCCCCCACTCAGCTCAGGCAGGATCCCGGGGGGGGGGCAGATCAGGCTTGCCCCTTTTTTTTTTTCTTCAGTGGAGCCTCCCTACATGGGCTGTTGCTAGGCTGGCTGCACAGCACAGCCCCTGAGCTCCATGGGGCCCAGTGCTTCCCTCCGTGGCTACTAAGGTAACTAACTAAAACACCTTGGATGTGTTTTATTTTGCTATGTCTCAAAGTCCTTTAATGTGCAATATGCCGCCAAACATGCAAACAGCAGCACCATTAACACTTGAAAGCATTGGGCTTGAGGTGCTCCGCTCCTCGTTGGACTTGAGGCAGGACACCATAACTTTTGTAAATTAAGTGCACCCAATTTCTAAAACTAATTTATGTATTACAGTGCTTGCCTCCTTGCGGTCACTGGGCAATATGGGTAGGGGATCATTCAAGCAGGGAGAACCCTGTGCCTGCATTAATCTACTTAGTTTAGCTGCTTATCTCCCCATACTTCACTTGTTTCCTCACACCTCCTGGCACCTTTCAAAGGATCTGGCAGCAGCCCAGTGAGCCCTGGCACTCTGGTTGAGAATCATTGGTCTACACACGAGGTGCTGTATTAGGTACACTAGCTATTGCGTTTATGATTTTGTTGCTAGTTTCACAATATTTTGTGCTTTCGTTTTGGAATCAAGAGTTATGCAAGGAGCTGAGGTTTCAGTTTTAAAAAGTAGGTTTCTGTCTCTTGCAGTTGTATAGAAAAAACTTAAAACGTATAAAACAGGTTTATCCTAAAAGCTCAGGAATCAGAAGCTGGGTTTGAGAGAACCCAAATTTTGTTATTTCAAAAGCTTATAATTTGTCAGCCAGTCTTATACTTTGTGAATATTTTGTTATAAATCATGAGCACTTGCAGCTGACAGTACTGTTAAAGTGGCACAACCTTTTCCCTCTGCTCTCGTGTAGACGTAGTTATGCTAGTATGTATTAGGGGTGTGCGGACTGGACTGTATTCCATTCAGATTCAGCCCGAATTGGGGACAGTGATTCAATTCGTTAATTCAGGCATAGAGACAGCTTTAAACGTTTTTTCTATGTACCTTGAGGTGCCAGGCTTGGCTCCTGAATGCTGCCATGCTGGGGCGGGTGGAGTGTCCCACAGGAGTGTGCCCCCCCGGTCTGCTCAGCAGCAAGCCGGCAGTGGACCGGAAGTTCTTCTGGTCCACTTCTGAGTCTGCAGGGGAGTTCACAGGCGCACCCTGGGTGCCCCTCCCGCCAGACCCAGGAGGCACCAGTTTTTGAGCCAGGGGAATAGATTCATAGATTCATAGATGCTAGGGTCGGAAGGGACCTCAATAGATCATCGAGTCCGACCCCCTGCATAAGCAGGAAAGAGTGCTGGGCCTACATTACCCCAGCTAGATATACATCTAGCCTTCGCTTGAAGACCCCCAGGGTAGGGGAGAGCACCACCTCCCTTGGCCACTCGAACTGTGAAGAAGTTCCTCCTAATATCCAATCTAAATCTGCTCTCTTCTAGCTTGTGGCCATTATTTCTTGTAACCCCCGGGGGGGCCTTGGTGAATAAATACTCACCAATTCCCTTCTGTGCCCCCCTGATGAACTTATAGGCAGCCACCAGGTCGCCTCTCAACCTTCTCTTGCGGAGGCTGAAAAGGTCCAGTTTCTCTAGTCTCTCCTCGTAGGGCTTGGCCTGCAGGCCCTTAACCATACGAGTGGCCCTTCTCTGGACCCTCTCCAGATTATCCGCATCCTTCGTGAAGTGCGGCGCCCAGAATTGCACGCAGTACTCCAGCTGCGGTCTGACCAGCGCCCGGTAGAGGGGAAGTATCACCTCGTTGGACCTATTTGTCATGCATCTGCTGATGCACGATAAAGTGCCATTGGCTTTTCTGATGGTTTCGTCACACTGCCGACTCATGTTCATCTTGGAGTCCACTAGGACTCCAAGATCCCTTTCCACTTCCGTGCCACCCAGCAGGTCATTTCCTAGGCTGTAGGTGTGCTGGAGATTTTTCCTCCCTAGATGCAGCACTTTGCATTTCTCCTTGTTGAACTGCATTCTGTTGTTTTCTGCCCACTTGTCTAACCTGTCCAGGTCTGCTTGCAGCTGCTCCCTGCCCTCCGGCGTGTCCACTTCGCCCCATAGCTTAGTGTCATCTGCAAACTTGGACAGAGTACATTTCACTCCCTCATCCAAGTCGCTGATGAAGATATTAAAGAGTATCGGTCCAAGGACCGAGCCCTGCGGGACCCCACTGCCCACACCCTTCCAGGTTGAAACCGACCCATCCACCATGACTCTCTGGGTGCAACCCTCCAGCCAATTCTCCACCCACCGGATTGTGCAGTCATCCAAGTCCCCCGCATGCTCGCCAGCAGACCCAGAAGTGGACTGAAGTGCTTCTCTTCCACTTCCCGGTCTGCTGCTGAACCCACTGGGGAAGCCCCCCTGCACCCTTGTGGGACTGCCTCAGCATCTCAGCATTTACAAGCTGCCTGGTACCTTGAGATATGTAGAAAAAATATATAAAGCTGTGTCTGTGTCCGAATCGCCGAATCTCTCTGAATCAATTTGGAGGGTTCCAATTTGATTGAGAGATTAAAAGATCTGATTCATTTCGGAGATTCAGCCACTGAATCGGGCCAAATCTCCAATAATTGGAATCAGGGTCTGAAGCTTCGTTCAGCCCTAGTATGTATGTATACCGTATAGGTATATCCAGTGTGGGTTGTCCTTCCAACATTGCTATATTGGTACAAAAACTGAATAGACCAGGCTTAAAACCAAGAAAGGATGGAATATAGGGGTGTTCTGTCTTAATATATCCTCTGAAAACCAAAATCTGAGAGATTTCATTGTCAGACTCTTTGTTTTAAACACTCATTGTTCATGACAGGTTGGGGATAAAATACGCTTGTGGGGCTTAACCGTATGCCTGACCAAAACTGAGTGCAACCAACCCAGTTGGGCATTGAAAGGCAGTATTTAAGTGGGGTCTTTTCATTTTGGAAGAAAAGTCATTAATCATAATTTAAGATTTCCTCTTGCTCAGCAGACTATCTCCTGGGAGGTGGAGACTGAAAATGTTTACCAAAGCTTATTGTGTCCTTTTGCCTTCAGAAGAGAAGTGTTCAGAAAAATTAAGGGGGGATTTATCAAGCATATCTGAGGGGAACGAAAGAGAGAATTGTTGGTGTCCAGGCAGCAAGTGGTGCAAACAGGCTATCCAGAATGGTCAGAGGAAATGGTGATTTCAGGGGAATGAAATCTTTTTCTTTTTATCTGTGGCTAAACTGAAAATGCCTTAACTAATGTAGCTCCTGACTAATGTAAATTGAGGTGTGTTAACTAAACAAGTTTCTTTTGTTTTAATAAACCTTGCTTTTAATAATATTAATTTGTGCAGGCAAATTACACATGCCTTCAAAGAGTAGAAAAACTGACAGCTCATAGAGAGAAGATATGAAGGGCAAAGAGTTTCCACAATTTCACCCTGCTTCCATTCAGTCCCAGTCAAAGGTCATGCACACGGGTATCGATTGTCTCTCGTTTTTAATTTTGTTGCTGAAGCGGGTAAAAACATGGGGAGAAGTCAAAAGACTTAAGGAACAGATGAGAGCTGGCAGACATGTTAGGCACATAAACTGAAATAGTGCAGAGAAGAGAAACATGATTAGAACCATAACAGACGTAGTTTATAGATAAGATTGAAGAACAGGATTATTTAGCCTGGACAGGAAAAGGTGTAAGAGGTCACTCTGTTGGAAAAAAATAAAAAATACGAAGGTATGAAGAGAACTGGTCATGTTCTCCTGCCCTGGCCAAGCTGGTGGAATTCGGTGCCAGTGGCTCCCATGCAGTCAAAGTTGCTGGAATTTTGTGAAGGGCTCAATAATTTAATGACTAACTGGATTGTAGCTTGGTAGGCTAAGAAAAGGGTATTTGAATCTCACGATTTCAAAGCATAAGCTTATTTGTCATCTGAAGGAATACAGAACGCATTTCTATCCTCTAGTCTTCTACAAAACATTGAGGGTTCATAGTAGAGATGATATCTTTTATTAGACCAACAAGATGTTTGGAAAAAAAAAGGAATTTTTTTTTTGCAAAAATCTTCTTGGTCTAATAAAAGATATCATCTCTACTACAAGCCCTGATTGCTTTTTCCTCTAGACCAATACAGCTACAACTTGGGTACCTGTCAAAACATTGAGAGATTCATTATGGGATCAGAGTACGTGATGTCATGCCTTGGAAGCATCAAGTGCTATGCAGCTACTTCAAGGGAAAGGATATTAAATATTTTCTTCCTTCGTGTTGTGTCTACTGTTTCTACAGAATGCTGCCTTTCAGATTTCAATCATCTTACAGCAATGATACTAGCATTGGTGTGAAAGGTTGGAACTCCTAGCTTCTCTTGCTCTGTGCTTCTAGAGGGAAAACCACAACCCTTTGCTGTTCCTAAATCAAATTGCAGTGAATTCAGCCCTTCCAAATCTTACATACTATTCTAAGTCTTAATCCTGTTCTGTGTGTAAAATTAGTGAGTATGTTTCATGGAAATAAATTGAATGTGTAAACTGTAGCAATGCACAGCAGATCAGTATGGTACCTTATTTTAATTGGATTTGCTTTTATAGACAGATTCTTCTGAAATATTTAGAGAAGTGTATTTTATTTTTATATATGAGCTTGTTTAAAAATACTTTGATTTTAGTTGGGTATTTTATTTTGGGTATGATATATGATGTTTTCCATAGAGTTGCATTATATGCGAATCCATAATTTACAATTATAATTGTATTCTTTTATCTGAACCTAACAAATCAAAAACCCTGTCTTGATGCATTAAGCAAGAGGAACAGATTTGAGCACACATGACACATCCACCTGTGCATATGAATGCATCAGAGAGTATTTACATGTGTGCCTAGGACTGCAGCATGTTTTGCTGGGTTGGAGCAACCCTGGTTGGAAGGGGGCCCAAGGGGTCAGCCTGCCAGCCTGGGGCTGCTCCAATCCGGCTCCAACATGCCGTGGAGGGGCTGGCTGGGTCATGAGGGTGCTCTAGTGTGGGGCTAGCCAGCAGGTGGCTCCTGCACTGAAGCACTTTTGTGCCCACTGGGTCAGCATTTACATGTGTGTATTTACAAGTTCTAGCCTGCTGCAGAGTATATTAGTTTTGGTCACCTGAATAGTGTAGACACCCAGGCGTTTACTGCAGAGTTAACTTAGGCAACTCAGCAGTAAAAACCTTGTGTAGATGCACCACAGAGTAGTATTTTTCTTTTAAATAAATTCCAGGATGGGACAAAGAAGGCTTCTAAGGCAATAGGTTTGAATTATGATATTAGATTAATCCTAGAGGATTTGAACTGCCTTTTCTACACCCTCTCTTGTGCAAAGTCCTTGAATGGCAAAGACTGGAGCATTGTATATAAATAAAGCAGCTCCTTGGTGGACTGCTCACTCAGTCGTGTAATATAGTTACAGCTTCTTTTGGCAGGAAGGTTGCACAAGGACCAAACTGAAGGGGCTCTTTAGGAGAAGGGAATGATTTTTTTTTTTTTTTTAAGTTACGTGTATAGACTTCATCTTTTACTTACTAATACACTTTTCTTGCTTTCACTTTGCTGTTTTGAGATGGTCTCAGGAATTGCTTATATAATTCAGATTGAGAGTATCAAATAGATTTTGGGAGCTGCCTCCTAAGGAAGTCAGGATGGTGAGATGGCAGTTCCAGTAGTAGCTAAACTGAAGCCTGTAAGTGTGAACAAATTAATGTAATTATGCTCCATATTGACCCCATGTTGAATTTTCAAGACTGCATAAGTGAATCAGGAGTCTAAAATCCATTGATTTTTCAGTTAGACATAGGGTAAACCCAAACACTTTGACTTGGTGTCCATTTACAATTTTGCCTAAAGAAGAATAAGTTGCTTGATTTCATGGCACTGAAGCTAGGAAATACAGTTAGGTCTGTGGGATCCCTGTATTGTCAGTGAAGAAACTTAGGTGTTTTCTGGAAGATGGTTCAGAAATCCTCAAGGCACTTACAGTGAGTTGATAAAAAAAAATAAAAAATGTCTGGGTCTGCAGATTTCTCTTCCATATCTACCCTTCCTGCCTTTTAGGTCCAAACAGTTCATAGTTCCTGTGGAGCTCCAACGTCTTGGCTTCAGCTGCTTTTATAAACCTGAAAAGCTTCACCTAGTGCTTCCCTGCATCCTAAGTCTTCACATAGAAATAGCTCAGCATCAGGTACATCAGTGCTACACTGTTTGGAGATGTATTAAATTTAGCATTATTGCTAGAAATGTCTTGATTTTTTTTTTTTGTGGGGGGAGTGGTCTCTACACTGTCATGTTAGTGGGTAATCCTATCAGCTTATCTCTCTGTGCTATTTCCTGTGCTGTTTTCATTTTTTGTAACAAATAATTTAGAAGAAAATGTTGTTATTGCAGTAGCTCTGCTCTGCCATTAGACACAAATAACTGTTCCAGAAATAAAACAAATCAACGACACACAAATGTACAACTTGTGTGGACATACCAATCTGACCATTACAAGGAAGCAGAAGAGAAAGTAAAATTCTCTTTTTAAAGCAAATTTGTATATTGTATTATTTCCTGTCTCTCTAGGATGTTCCTACACACACATATAAAGAGGCTCATAACATTTTAGAATGCATTCACCCTGAAAACCACATTTTTCTGCCTGTGCAGCAACTGTCTACCCAGGAACTGGTTGGCTAACTTCTGTCAGTCACAATTTTCAACTTTTGGGGCATAATTCTGCCTTTATTGATGGTTGTAATTTATCACATACGGTGTGCACCTTTTTTCCAAAAAACGACTGCTTGAAATTGGGGTGCACATCACAAGCAAGGAGGTGTGTTAACAGCAGTTTATGCCTCTGGCAGGCAAAAGCAAGAGTTATTGCACATGATCCACTGCAAATAGAGCAATGTCCAGGCTCAGCTCTCTAGTCGCTGCTAATCAGCTACTTAATACAAGAACAAACCTTTTGTTTTTTCTTCATTCTGCCTTAGAAAAACAAGGTGTGTATCTTTTTTCCAGAGCATGTTATATGCAAGAAAATATGGTACTGTTATTAGCTAAGATAGCATTTGCTTATTTTGATTGCCTGACACATTCCTTTTATAGGACACACTTTCCTAGATGCTTATAATTTTGCCAAACTTGTCCAGATGTATTTGGATTGAACTTTTCTCAGGCTGCCCTAGGCTGTTGTGTTGTTGTTGTTTTATTTTTGAAATTGTCAGTAACATAAGGACTTTCTGTGGACCATATTAAAAAGATGAAAAATAAAATGTATAGAATGCAGTTATTCCCAGGAATCTAGCATTATATGTAGAAATGAAATACAAACCAGGAAGCATACAATATTAAAACAGCAACAAACAGGAGAGGACCTACTTCCTTCGCTGCCATCCTCTTGTGGCATTGTGTTTGTCCCTAACCAGGTGGCCTTTTGGTTATACGGTAAATACGGAATCACAGGATTTAGCTTTTCTGTTGCTTAGATGGGGCTCTGTTGCTGAGTGTATGTTTTGTAGTTGGGCTCACAAGTTGTAAATGAAATGTTTGACCTGTCTATGTCAACCATTCAAGGTTTCCAACAGAGCAGTTCTGCTGGAGGCTGCGAAGTTGAGAGCACTAAGAAGACTGGGCTTTACTTCACTGTTTTAACAGCTAGGTCATCTGGACTTCCTCTAAGCTGGGATGTCCATGGTTGGTCTAGACCAGGGATGTCAAACTCATGTAGCACCATGGGCTGAATGAATGGCACGCAACTGGCCCCTACAGACCAGCCTTACCCCATGCTGGATCTACCACACTGAGTCCTCATCCAGCCAGTCCAGGATTGCACCTCATGCAGTGCACATGCAGGGCTGGTGGGTGCTGCATAGGGCAGCTATTCAGGCCAGTTTGGGACCCACACTGGATGCAGTATCCAGCCCAGAACAGTTAGGGGGGAGTGGGGGGACGGTACATGCAGCATAGTCTCAGACTAGCCAGAGAGGGTGCCGCCTGCATGCAGGACATGTTTCGGACCACCTAGGGCAGGTTACATGCAGCATATGGCCAGGAGCAGCTGGGGGGGGTGGCACTGTGTGCAGTATCAGTTTGACCCATGCCACATGTGGATCCAGGATGGGACAGCACTGGGGGCCAGATCCTGGGGCTCTGTGGTCTGGATCCAGCCTGCTGGCCTTATCTTTGACACCCCTGATCTACAGTAGTGATGTAATAGTGACCACTCATGAAGAGGCCTCAGTGGGGAAAAATAGTCTGATGTAGACCCTGCCTGAGAAACTTAGCCAAAAGGGAACTTGTTGTAGATGGATTTCAGTGACGACTCGAGCCTACAATCATTTTAAGTAGGAAGTTAAGGGGTTAACTCCTCGCTTGCTGGGAGGAGGCCGCTGCCTGGTGCCCAGCCGGGTCAAGCCCCCGCCCAGGCCCCTACTTGGCCCAGCCCCCCAGGGAGCCATGCGACCGGAGCCGCGTGAACAGGCTACACAAACAGGCGCTCAAGTTAGCGCGGAGTTCGCACGGGGGAGGGTGCGGGAGGGCACGAGACCCTGCCTGCGACCCCCCCCAGCCATAGCCAGCCCCAGCCGTAGCCAGCCTACCAGAAGCATGACACGGATGGGCACGCGCTGCACCCCGAGGGTCCCCTCGGGCTCTGTGGCCCCTCCATTGGGCACCTCAGAGACGGCTGCCCAGACGGAGCCCACGGTTCCAGGCTCCACGCAGACGGAGCCCCTGGCTCTTGGCTGCGGGGGCTGCCTGTCCCTTTTTCAGGCTCTGGGGCCCGGGAGCATGGCCACCTCCCCTTGCGGGGTCTGCTCCCTACTGGGGTCTCTGGCGCGCCAGCTGGAGGAGCTCCAGGCCACAGTACAGAGACTGCGTGCCATCAGGGACTGCGAGCAGGAGATAGACTCCTACTGCCAGGCCCTTCTCCCCCAGGAGCCGCAGGGGAGAGCTGCGTCTCCCTTCGTGACTAAGGAGGACTCTGGGACCTCCCGCTCTGCCCAGTCAGGGGCATGGACCAAGGTGGTCAAGGGCCCGAAGGCTCGCCGAACCAAGGGCCCTCCCTCACCGGAGCTTAGCAACAGGTTCGCACATCTTGCAGCCCCAGCAGAGACTACTCAGTTGCTGGCTCCTGCAGGCAACCCAGGCTCGACCGCAGCTACTGGCCCCGCTCTCCCCAAGACAAAGCGAAAGGTGTTTGTTGTGGGAGATTCCATCCTGCGGGGCACTGAGGGGGCAATCTGCCGCCCCGACCCCTTAGCCCGGGAAGTCTGCTGCTTCCCGGGGGCCCGCATTTGAGACATTGCGGAGAGGATCCCGCAGCTCCTCCGGCCCACAGACCACTACCCCATGCTCCTGATTCATGTGGGCACCAATGACACGGCTCGGAGCACCCCCAGCCAGGTCATGAGACACTACAGGGAGTCGGGAGTGGGGCTTAGGGGTCTGGGAGCTCAGGTGGTGTTTTTGTCGATCCTCCCGGTCTTGGGCTATGGGCTGAGGAGGGAGAGGAGGATCCACGCAGTGAACCAAAGACTGCGGCGCTGGTGTCATCGGGAAGGCTTTCGCTTCCATGACCACAGCCTGCTCTTTGGCGAGAGAGGCAGCGAGCTGCTGGGAAGAGATGGCCTCCACCTCTCTCCCCTGGGGAGGAGGCTCTTCTCAGCCAGACTGGCTGACCTGCTCCACCGGGCTTGAAACTAAGCCTGCTGGGGGTGGGGGCAGTACTGCCACTGCTGGCCCGCTGAGCGACCCTTGCAAAGCCAGTGGACCAAGGCACTTAAGGGAGCCCACCCCTGCCTCAGCCCTGGCACAATCTGTGGGCAAGGCAAGAGCCCCCAAGGGGACACTTGTCTGCCTGTACACTAATGCCAGGAGCCTGGGCAACAAGCAGGACGAGCTCTTCCTCCTGCTCAGTGCAAAGAAATACGATGTCATTGGGATAACAGAGACCTGGTGGGACTCCACCCATGACTGGACCATGGGTATAGAGGGCTATACCCTGTACAGGAGGGATCGTGTTGACAAAAGGGGTGGGGGTGTAGCTCTCTATGTGAAGGAAAGCTACATGTCCCTGCAAGCTGATGTTGGCGACCGGCATGGACAGCTAGAGACCCTCTGGGTAAAAATTCGTGGGGAATATGGCACGGGACACAACGGTGGGAGTCTACTACAGACCTCCCACTCAAAGTCCTGAGCTTGACCAGGAGTTCACACAGGAACTGACTGAGGCCGCTTGCTCCAGGACCTTGGTTGTCATGGGTGACTTCAATTACCCGGACATCTCGTGGGAAGATCACTCAGCAAAATCCGAGCGGTCGCAAAGCTTTCTCTCGTGCGTGGATGACCTCTACCTGACTCAAGAAGTCTATGGGCCGACGAGAAGCAACGCGCTGCTCGACCTGGTACTGGCTACGGGGGACGACCTAATCGGCGACATAGTGATCGATGGGAAGCTGGGTGACAGCGACCACGAGCTGATCACCTTCACCATCCGCCGTAAAGCTGGCAAGTCTGTCAGCAACACAGAAGTCCTTGACTTCAGAAAAGCCGACTTTGACAAGCTCAAGAGGCTAGTCGGTCAGGCCCTTAGGGACCATGACCCCAGGGAGATGGGAGTTCAAGAAGAGTGGTTGCTCCTCAAGGAAGCGATCCTCAGTGCACAAGCTAAATCTATTCCAACACGGAGGAAAGGCAGCAAGAAAGCACAGCAGCCCCCCTGGCTCTCCAGGGACCTAGCGGACCTCCTGTGGCTTAAAAGGAAAGCCTACAAAGGATAGAGGACAGGATTCACCTCCAAGGAGGATTACGCCGCACTGGTCCGGTCCCACAGGGAGCAAACCAGGAAAGCCAAGGCTGCAACTGAACTCCAACTAGCTTCAGGCATCAAGGACAACAAAAAGTCCTTTTTCAGATATGTGGGGAGCCGGAGGAAAAGCAAGGGCAACGTTGGACCCCTGCTAACCCAGATGGGGCAACTGGCAACTGACACCCAGGAAAAAGCCAACCTGCTATGGGACAGGGAAATCTGGGTGAGGGAGATCCCCTACCCTCCGTAAATGCTGACCTCGTGAAGGAACACCTTGAGAAGCTGGATACCTTCAAGTCAGCTGGCCGTCACAATCTGCACCCCAGGGTACTCAAGGAGCTGGCGAGCGTCATAGCCCAGCCCCTGGCACGGATCTTTGAAAACTCCTGGTGCTCTGGTGTAGTGCCGGAAGACTGGAAGAAGGCCAATGTGGTGCCTATCTTCAAGAAAGGGAGGAGAGTAGATCCGGCTAACTACAGGCCCATTAGCCTGACTTCTATCCTGGGGAAGATCTTGGAAAAGTTTATTAAGGAGGCCATCCTTGAGGGACTGGCCCAGGCTAACATTCTAAGGGATAGCCAGCACGGGTTTGTTGAGGGTAGCTCTTGTTTGACCAATCTCATTTCCTTCTATGACCAGGTGACCTATCACCTGGACAAGGGAGAAGAGATTGATGTCATATATCTTGACTTCAAAAAAGCTTTTGATCTGGTATCCCATGATCACCTCTTGGCCAAACTGGCCAGTTGTGGCCTTGGCTCCACCACGATCCGCTGGCTGGGAAATTGGCTCCGTGGTCAAACCCAGAGGGTTGTGATTGATGGCAGTCACTCATCGTGGTGCCCTGTAACCAGTGGGGTCTCTGAAGGCTTTGTCCTGGGACCCATCCTGTTCAACATCTTCATTAACGATGTGGACGTTGAAGTCAGGAGTGGACTGGCCAAGTTCGCCGATGACACCAAACTTTGGGGCAAAGCATCCACGCCAGAAGATAGGCGGGTGATCCAGGCTGACCTGGACAAGCTCAGCAAATGGGCAGACGAGAACCTCCTGGTGTTTAACACCGAAAAATGCAAGGTTCTCCACCTTTGGAGGAAAAACCTGCAGCATCCTTATAGGCTCGGCAGTGCTACGTTGGTTAGCACTACAGAAGAAAGAGACTTGGGGGTCATCATTGACCAGAAGATGAACATGAGCCTGCAATGCGATGCTGCGGCTAATAAAGTGACCAAAACGTTGGCTTGCATCCATGGGTGCTTCTCGAGCAAATCCTGAGATGTCCTTCTCCCCTTGTACTCGGCCTTGGTGAGGCCGCAGCTGGAGTACTGCGTCCAGTTTTGGGCTCCACAATTCAAAAAGGATGTGGAGAAGCTTGAGAGAGTCCAGAGGAGAGCCACGCGCATGATCAGAGGTCAGGAGAACAGATCTTACGATGACAGGGTGAGAGCCATGGGACTCTTTAGCCTAGAAAAGCGTTGGCTATGGGGTGATCTGATGGCCACCTATAAGTTTATCAAGGGTGACCACCAGGATCTGGGGGAACGTTTGTTCACCAGAGCGCCCCAAGGGATGATGAGGTGGAACGGTCACAAACTCCTGCAAGACCGTTTTAGGCTGGACATAAGGAAGAATTTCTTTACTGTCCAAGCCCCCAAGGTCTGGAACAGCCTGCCAGCGGAGGTGGTTCAAGCACCTACATTGAACAGCTTCAAGAGTAAATTGGATGCTTATCTTGCTGGGATCCTATGACCCCAGCTGACTTCCTGCCCTTTGGGCAGGGGGCTGGACTCGATCTCCCGGGGTCTCTTCCAGCCCTAATGTCTATGAAATCTATGAAATCATAGATCTTAAAAAAAAAAAAGGCACATCTTTAATCTTACAAGCATTTCCTAAGTGCTAATAGAATTAACATTAAGACACTGGAACACAACTGCAGCCTTCTTGACCTTTATTTGCCACATTCAGGGTTTAATACCTTGTTCCTGAAGCAAATGACATTAGTAAAACTTACACCCAGAACTGGAAGTGAACCCTCTTTGGATCCACAAATGCAAAGGAAAACTGAGTCCTTTGAAAGGCATGAAGGTGACGACACTGTGGGACGTTAGGATCCAAACCTGCGAGGAGGGCCACTACTACCTTGGAAATAATAACACTTTTAAAAGGACAACAGCTTTCCTTTGCCTGTTTCAGCCTTTCCACAGCATGGTCAGGAAGTTGGAGGGATTAGTTAATCTTTAAATTAACTAAAACATGTGTATGACAACTGTAGGAGCACAAGTAGAGAACAATTAAAAGGAAATAGGAGTCATTTGAAATTGATCCTACGATAAGGCTGAATGAAAAGTGGACTTATACTTTAGAGGGTAAAAGAGCACCTAGGTCAGGGGTGTACTATCATTTAGTCACGTACAGATGTACAAAGTGGGGGAGGAGAGGAAGAGGGGAGAATGAAAGAGAACAACCCAAGCTTCACTGAAGAATATTTTCAGATGCTTGCTGGAATCAAAGTCCCATTGCTACTGGCAACAGTGCCTGCCCTCCTCCCTCATAATCTGTAAGTGGATAGAAGTGCAATACGCTGAATGGTTTCATGCACATCAGGATCTGGATAATGAGATATCAGGAATGATAGCTCTTAGTTTTTGTAAGGTTGGCTTGCTCTGTCACATAAACAGCATTGTTAGACAGAGTAACTGAGTGGCACCTGCCAGTGGGAAAGAGAAAGTAAGGCTTTTCACTGTGCGTCTGTCTCCCTTCACCCATGGCTGGTTGTGGATAATATTGTAAAGAGCTGGAGGTCAGACGAGAAGTTGGACAGGTAAGAAGTGCAGAGAAAAAGGAAATGCGTAAGAAAAAAGGTAAGACGAGAAAGGGAAGTGAAAGCTGTCATACCACAAAGTGTGAAATTTGGATCACCCACCACCAAATCAGCAAGATTTTGGGAGAAACTGCCCTGCACTGAAGTGCCACAGTTTGGTTGTAGGCAAGAAAGAGATGAGAAACCCAAGGCCTGAGAACACAGACCAGAGGACAACAGCAATGCCACAACCAAACACTTTTCAAGTGCCTGCCAAACAGGTCACCTCCTAATTTAAACCAGGAAAATAAATCTGATAAACTCCCCTATGCAAGAAGTCAAAATGATGCAGTGCAGTGTTCCACTCCTACCTGTCTTCTGTTGACAAGTTGTGGGTGAGGAATGCTATAGTACTAGAGTGGATTGAGTCAGAGTTTGCTGCATATGGATTACAACCCTAGTTCGATGAGACGTTGCTATCACTTGACTGGAGCGTTTGGTGTAGTGACGTGTGTTAAATGCATGAAAGCTGACCATTTTCCTTGATTAAATGATTCTGTCTTCATATCACCTTTTGTATGCCACACTTCCTCTGTATAAGCCTTGTGTTCTTTCAACTTTTTTCATCATCATTTACCAGCTCTTGCAGTTGAGATAAGAAAGTGTGTTTAATAATTATACACAGCTGTTACCTTTTCTAATGATTTCTTCAGTAGTGAATCCTGCTTAACATAAATTACTTTTTATGACCACTTCTCTCACATGTTGATCTCTTTCTCCTTTGTGAATGAAGCATTCAATACTTGAGCATTGTCCATGTATGAACTTTTTTGGAGAAAAGATTTGATGAAACCATATGAAGACCTTTTTGAAGTAGAAAGGCATGAATGAAATAAGCTGTTTATTTTTATGGTCAGGGCTCTGTTAAAAATAGCTTAAACTTGACCTGCTATCGTTTAACCTTTGGAGGAAAAAAGGTTTTCTTGGGTTGATGGGAAGTGAACAGTTCAGTTGAACAGTTATTACACTGTATTCAGCAGAGGTAACCATGCAAAGCACAGAACTAACTCCAGAGCTAGGCATGAATGGACAGTTTAAGAATTGTACTTTCCAACTTTTCAAGAAAGAGAGAGAAAAAGAGGTGTCAGGTGAGGACATAAGGACTTGGCTACGCATTCAGATTAAAGCTGGATAGAAACCAGCTATAGAGTAGTTACACATTTTCAAGCACTAATGTTATAGCTGGTTGGCTCTTTTTTTTTTTTTTATAGATGCATAGTCATTTTAGTGTGTGATCGTTACTTTATACATGTGGCTGCTCTAAATTTATTACACAATTAACCAGTTAATTGTGTGCTAATTACTTTGCACTTGTGGCTGGTTTTACTTTGCAGATGTGAGCAGGCTAAATTTCTTGTACAATTAAGCAGTTCATTGAAGAATATAACATATAGCAGGGGCACTTGTAATTGCACAATTTCTGCTTGATGGGCACAACCATTCCTTGAACCCAGTGGTTTATTTAGAAGCTAAAGGCCAGGAAAAATTAGTTTCCAAAAACATTTTTTTGTAGTTTTCTCTCTCTCTCTCTCTCTCTCTCTGCCCCCTGCCCCCTTCAAAGTTTCTTTTGATTTGATAAAGTAAAAGCCTCTCAGCTTAGGCACTATGTTGTCTCTGGCTATTCCTATGCACGTTGTGGGGGTCAAGCATTGAAACAGGTTATGTAGAAAAACTGTGGAATCTCCATCCTTGTAAGTGTTCAAGAGCACGTTAGACAGACACTTTGCTGGGATGGTTCAGTCAGGGATGATCCTGCCTTGAGCAGGAGCCTGGACTCGATCTTGTGAGGTCTCTTGCAGCTTTATTTTCTTATGATCCTATCATAGGTCAACATGACAAGTATTTTAGCTGTGTGGCCTCTGAGCATATTTCTGAAGGTTTTCAGGTTTTGCTTAGATTTCACATCTTAGGCCTGGAAGTAGAATCAATTCTGATTTCTCAGTTGGTGTGTAATTCATGCCCTCTCTTCCTACGGTTATGTCTGAATTCAGTGCTAACCAGTACAAGATGTAAAGATGCTCCTTTGTCCTCGTGGAGAAACTCTCCATATGTTTCAGAGTATAGGGAAGGGTTAAAAGCTAACAGAAGACCATATTTCCAAAGAGAGGTCCTCAAGGCATGAATTCTGGAGGAAAGGGTCTATTATCTTCCTGACAGATGCTTGATTTTTCAATTGACTCAATGTATGGATAGTTTTGCCTTAAAGTTTTTTTTCTCGTTCTCTTTACCTTTATAAAGAAGGAGAAGCCAAAGAAAATGTCTTCAGCAAAACAAACATTCAAACATGTTCAGACGGTTTCCATTTTTGTGAGGCCACAAAGTTCATTTAGCTGCCTCTTATCAACAAACACACATTAACAGGAGGATGGTTCTAACAAATGTTAAGTTCAAGTCTCATTACTAGCATCCATCTTAAAAGTTTTAGTTTAAATATATAGTCAGTTATGTGTGTTGTGTTTTTTTCAGAGAATGAGATGACAAGAAAAAACAATAAGGCTTAGTTCAGTCTGCAAAAACCATCAGCTTCTTGCTCTTCCTTGCACCTAAATCACCTCAGATGAATTACCTTTATTATTATTGAAGAGCACTTGAAAGTTTGCATGAAAAATTTAACTGTGTGTTGTATAGCTGTGCAGAATGAAACATGCCCATGAAAAAGAATAATTTATTTTATCTCTGTATATAGCACATTGCCAGTGGAAGAAAAAAGTATTCTTTAAATTACACCATAAAAGAGTAATGCTCATATATATTTGTGTTCCTTTTGTAGCTTTTTTTGCTGGGATAGTATCAAAGAAACCAAAAGTTTCTTGACATCATTGTCATTATTATTTATTTCTAGTACCTGTTGTGCTAGGGGCTGTACAAAAACATAGGAAAGCCAGTTGTTTTCCCAAAGAGCTTACAGTATGAGTAGGTTCTTTGAAAAGACAAATTGTTTATTTTGAGGCAGGTCAAGGAATTAATAGGGAAAAGAATATATTTAGCAATAGTTTAGAGGAAAATGTAACATTCATGTGTATGCATTTTCCAAGGTCTCTGCACCAGCTTGGTTTTGTTAAAGAGGCTTGCAGAGTTGGTAGGGAACATAGTGTGGCATCTACTTAACATCCAAAACGAAATTCCAGCCTTCATTTGAGCCTTCTTTGGACATGATTTCCCTTATTCCAATCAAGACTACTTTGGAACCCTGTCAGGATACATAGCTGCATTAATCAGCTGTGCTTACTTAGGCCAAGAAAGTGAACAGGAAGTTTATATTTACCAAAGGCTTGTCTACATGGGGTTTATAGTTTGGAATAACTACTAAGCACTAGCTTCTCATATGGACATTTTATTTTGCATTAGAAATAGCCATTTTCAGCTTAGTGGCACTGCATATGAATTTTGAATTTTTAGATGGAAATGCAGTCATAGTGCACAGTGTGGAATTAAAGTGTCCATGCAAGGAATAGTTAGCTACGCAATAACTATCAGACTTTGAATTCATACTCTAAATTTATTCCACATAAATATCCCTATGTAGACATCAGAAGACATCTCTTTTTTTGTGGTACTGTACCTTTTATAAAATCAAAGTGGTCCTGGGGTTATTTTGATTGCACTTTTTTGATGAATGTTTCTTTCGATAAGGATGTATAGTCTTTTGGTAATGAGCAACATATAAGCTATTTCAAACTAGCACATTTCATATGTTGTGGTCAGAAACAGTGCTGTTGTTGTTAAGCAAGATAAAGCTTATCTCCATGATAGAGTTGCACCAGTTTAACTAAACTTGTCAGTTTTAAAGTGGTTTAGTTAAATTAGTGCAAGCAAACCCTTTTGGACACTCTTATTTTAGTTTAACTTGATTAGCAATTTAAGCTAGAATAAACTTCTCTTAGATCAAAGTAAAAGCATTTATACAGGATATTGCTAAATATGTTTACAATTTACACCTTTTGGCAAAGTTTTCCTGTGTAACTGTTAAAGATCCTGCTAAGATTGATAGGTAACGTGATAGGGTGTGTGGTTCTAGATGTATGTAATAAATTCTAATACTCAAGTTATTGTGGACAATGTGTAGTTTATTTTTTATAAAACAAATGTTGAATTTGTGTATTGAGAAAAAATACCAAAAGAGAGAAATCATAACAAACTACCTGTATCTGCTAGCTTAGGATAAAATGGGGTGCTGCCTAGAGAGAAAAGTACCATGAGCTAGATCTAACATAGTAAACTAACCATCTCAGGTTTTGGCTTCCTCTTCAACCCTCCTTACTGGCTAGGGACAGAAGTTACACATAAAGTGGTTTAAGTGATCAGAAACCAGTTTAAACCTGTAACAACAGAAGTTAAGTGCACATAAACCAGTTTGAAAATTGCTCATAAACCAGTTTGAAAATTGCTGAATTTTCAGATAAATCATAATGGCTGAAACTGGTTTAAGCTACACCTAGTTGAATGTAGTATCAGCCTTAACTGATTTAAGTCGAACCGGTTTACAAAACTTCTGTCCCAGACCCATTCCTGATTCAAGTTAAATCACTGCTCCCCCCAGCATCCCAGGATGCTTTGCAGCCCTGGGCTTGGCTGTGCTCTCTGCTCCAGAGAGCAGGGCTGGCCCTGCCCCTCTGGTCCCTAGCCAGAGCAGTGAAGACTGGCTGAAAAGCAGGTGGGGGTGGGAAACCCAGCTGGGGACTGCAGCCAGGTCTGCCCGGGGGTAGGGGGCAGCTCCTGTCAGACTTCCCTGATGGAGGGGTGGGGGGGGCAACAGCTTGAGAGGGACTGCCCCCCCACCCCCGCTAAACCCTGGCTGGGGTCTGGGAGCAGCTTTATCTCCACTTGCATAGGTCATTGTGCTGGTCATGCCCCTTTCTCTCTGCTTGAGCAGGGCATGGGAGGGGACAACAGCCTGAAAGGGACTGCCCCCTGCCCCCGGGCAAATCTTGGCTGAAGTTGGGGCAGGCTTTAATCTCCACCCCCTTTCCCCATCAGGCAAGGGGCCGGCAGGAGACCACAGACTCCATCCTCTCCCACCTCTAGCAGAGACTGAGGCAAACCAGTTGATAGGAGGAGGGGCAGGGGGTGTAATTCCCCTCAGCTCCCCCAGGCCATAGGGAAGGGAAGAGGCTGAGGAACTGGGGCAAGAGGGTCTGGTCCCCTGCTACGTGTGACCACAGGGCCAAGTCCTGCAGGACCAGACAGAGGTGGGAGGTGTTGGCAAAACGTGGCACAATCATCACATGTATGTGCTGGAGGTGGAGCTAAGGGAACAGGGAGGATCCCAGACTGCTTAGGCTGGTGTGACCAAAGAAAGCAGAGAACTACATTTACATAATAAAGCAGAACCTGTAAAAGGTGGGAGACTGAAACGCTTACACCGGGACAAAAGACAATGAATGCATGAGACTCCTGCCAAAGGCGGTGCAAGTGTGCCTGTAAGAACCCAGATAGAGATGAGGCCTGTGAGATCTCCACTCCAGCACCTAAGACAGGGGTGGGCAATTATTTTGGACAGAGGGCAACTTTCTGAGTTTCAGCAAGCCATCGAGGGCTGCATGACAGGCAGCCCAGGGCAGATGAATGTTAATTTTCTAAATTTCTTAGGGGTCCCGTGGGACGGATAGAATGGCCTAGCAGGCTGCTTCCGACCCCTGGGGTCGCATTTTGCCTACCCCTGACCTAAAACCACCTGCTGATTCCCCAAGAAGGACATTCTGAATACGTGGCTGTAAGGAAACGCTCTGTCTCCAGGATTACATGAGACTTATGCGAGGCTTTCTCTTGTCTTTTTGGTTTATTACATTGCATTTTAAGTTAGAGTCCACACTGTGTGCATTCTTGCTGTGTTTTACTGGGCTGCATCTTAGCTTAGGTGAAGATTTTTATTTGTTTTTTGTTTTGTCCTTTAGGTTGCAAATTGCCATGTTCAGTACATGCTCAGTTCAGAGAAAGGACTGTTCTTGTTCAAGCTTATACAAATTCACTGCTACTACATTCCCCTCCCCTCCCCTCCCCACCCCCATAGTCTGGCAGGAGCTGCCCCCTACCCCCCTTGAGTCAGGGGCCACAAGTGTGGTAGACCCAGGATGAGGTCTCATACAGGTCATGGTGGGGGGGGTTTAAAGCATCCCACCACCAGGCCCCAGCATATGGGCTGGGGCCTGGCCATGCCCCCTCCCCTCAAGCAGGGAGAGGGGAAAGGCCTTGGTGCTTCCTCCCTTCTCTCAGTCACTGGCTGACAGGCTGGGACGCAAATGCTCTAGCACCACTGACTTCTGGCCTGAGCCACTGCAGGCATGTGGCTGCATTTCCTGAATCAAAAATGAATGTCTGTTCACTTGCTTATTGGTTCAATTTAAGCAGTTTAGACTAACCTGCAAAGCCTGAATCGATTTCAGCCCTGGGCTTTTTGACCGTCTGTACTTAGCCACTAAGATTGAGAATGCCGCTACCGGACAGAAAACCTAGTCTCCAAGCCTGTGTCACCCAGTAGCAATGCATACGGGGTGGACATGCACCCCCTGACAGCGCTGGTGCACCCCCTGACCGTCTGTGCTCACTGCTTAAGTGATGGGTAGGGTGGGCAGGTGGGAGTGCTGGTGTGTCCCCCCCTCCCCCCCCGGCAAGTGCCGGCCCATTGCTGCAGCCACTTCCGAGAGTGGCTGTGGCTGCATCTGGGAGCAGCTGTAGTGGTTGGCGCTTGCTGCAGTGAGCAGCCCCCTATGCCCCTGACCGTAGGATCACCTGCAGGGGACCTGTTGGCTGGACTGGTGGTACCAGTCGCCCATGGTGTCACCCAATTCATTCATTCTACCAGTTGGGAACTAAAAATAGTTTCTCTCACTTTGTGTGAAGGTACTAAACGGTTGCAGCACAGCTTCCTAATTGATAATGGAATTCCAAATCCAGGAAAAAAATCCATGGTTAGATTTTGTATATAGCTATATATTTGTATTTGGCACAGAACATCATACAAAAGTGTGTCACTGCTGTAAATTACTGTTAAAGCCTTGTTGAATAAACGTAATGGCTATAAGTTTCTTTAAAGCACGATTTTTTTTTTAAGAGCTTGTAGCTGTGGTTACATATCTAATACTGCTGGCTTTCTTGGCAGTTGCTATTTTAATACTGCATCTCAGCTTTCAGTATAACCCTTTGTTTTCACTTACTCATCACTTTCTAAAAAATTTTGTATTTGGGATGAAGCCCTTGATGCCTGGTCTTAGCGTACAGTTGGAACAAAATCTTTTCAGTTAGGTAAACAAGAAAGAGTCCCAGGGCTGGTTAAAAAAATCAGAAGACCTTTTGTACTGTGTAATTTAAAATGTCTGAACTTGAAAACCTCAAGCACCATATGCTTAAATCTTAGTGAAGGATATTTGCTTAGTAAATCTGAAGTAAGAATATTTGAAAAGAACAATATATGCAGTTAAAGAATTGCTTGTATACATGTGCAGTGAAAAACTGCAGAAGTGTTTAATTACACCATTGCCTCTGGCACTCTGGAATTCTTCGGTGGATCAGTGCCAAGTTGGATCACCGTCAAGAAGTAGCCAAGTCTTTCATGCGTCTTGTACCCTGGAGTTTAAAAGTAAGTGCAACTGCATAAAAGCAGAACTGCATGATTCCGTATGTCTGCAGTAATGGTTTGGGGATTTTTACCAAAAGACTGCATTTCGTTGAGTTGCGCAAAAGCTCATGAAAAACTTTAAGGTGTCAAATCTGGAGAAAAATTGGGAAACAAAAACTAAGGTTATCATGACATAAAACTCCTCATATTGCATACGTGGACTGCATCCAGACTAAGTCAGATGTTTGGTTCTCTGGGGAGAGCTGGTAGCAGCACCTTTTTTGCTGCTGCTAGTTGTCCCTGGGGAATGCCCTTTGGCACACAGCAGGTTAGCCCAGGTGGGGTAGGGGAGGCTGGGGCCAGCACATGTGCTGACCCCAGCAGCATTACCTGGGGCTCCGTGGGCTGGGAAAGCTACTGCTGCGGCAGTTCTGCAGCTGGGAGCCTGGCCGGCAGCCAGAGCATGCTCTGGCCATCCAGGCTCTGGTTTTGGACAGCACGCACTGCTGCCATGTGCACCACCACCATATGTGCCACCCTGCTTTTTTTCGTTTCAGGTTGTTTTGATCCCAGGATCAAAAAAATACCCCTCGCTGCAAGGTAGCCGTGGGGAAAACGCATTAATGTGCAGTGTGTGGCATCTGTAGCACCACATACCACACGGCCATGCTCTTCTGGACATGGCCATGTAGTTTAATGTAGTATCGTCATGCTGACAAGTGTGTCCTTTCAGCATACAGCCTCTGCAATAAGGATACTGAAAAATACATTACATATTGCACATATTCTATCTCAAAGTACTAACTAGTAATAACAAATATTACATTAGCGTGCATTACTCTAAGCAACACTCGTAGTATAGGACTTGTAGATTTAGAATTTCGGTTTGTTTTTTCGTTTTAAAATTTGAAACATTCCTGAAGCTGTTTGGGTTTAATATTTTAAAACAGACTTTCTGCCTATTGTATGTACAGGCTCTTTTGTTGAACTACTCTACTGCAACACAGTTCTTATAAACCTTCACACATTTTCAGTTTGAGGGGGTTGGGAGAGCTCTTGCTGGCTGTTCAGGAACAGGCCGTGTTCCAAAGTCCACTGAAGTCAATAGAAAGACACTCAGTGACTTCAATGGGCTTTGAATCAAATGAAGACTGAATATTCAAAGATTGAAAATACTGTGGTTTTAACCTCTAATAAATGCGCTTCACTTTTCATAAAATCAAAGAGAAGCTTCTTTTTTCTTTTTCTTTTTTAATAAACTAAAGAAAGCCCCACACAGCAAAAAGCAACTATTGCTTTTGCTTTTTCTCTTAGAGAAGACTGTCAGAATCTAACCACCCAATCTAACTAGTGATGAAAGGAAATTCAGACCACATCTCTAGCTATAACCTAACTTGCAGAATATTTATAGCTCTTTAAGGAGTTGTTGAAATTCAGACCTGCAATATTCTCTAGAAACTTAACTTCCACATTTTGTAGTTAGAGACTTTTAAGTTCTTATTGAATACAAGAAAAGAGCCTTGCAGATTAGGAAACATACAGTTTTATGTGAACTTTTAAAATGTACTGTAAGAATTAGTCTCTGTAATCATATTATGTTTCTTGGTTTGTGAGTAGATCTCCCCAACCCAGTACTACTGTATTGTAAACACAACTGGAGTTAGCCAGGCCAGGTGGATAACTATCAACTGTATTTGAAGCATAGTTATCTCAGCACAAAGTGCTACTGTGAAGAGAGTTACAATCTTTGTTCTCTGATCAAGTCAGCCTGAGAAATGTAAAAAATAAATTCATTTTAAAATAAAATACATTCTAAATGTAAAATGGGTGATACACAAAATGAAGATTGAGTCTTTGAGCCCTCATGCTCCTGTATGAAAAACAGGGATAACATTTTAAACTCTTGTGTTTCTTGTATGATTTCAACTGCTGTGTGAAGGTTACTTAGTTAAATCTCATAATAGCCCTGTGAGGAAAGGAAGTAAGTTTTAATTATCTGTTTACAGAGGGAAATACTGAAAGAGATGCTAAATGATTTGCCCCAGGGTTTAAAGCAAGCTAGGTACCTGGGCGGAGCAATCAAGATTCAGAGTTTTTAGCTTTGGGCCAGTGCATCAGGCATTCAGTATACATGATGAGCCTGTTTCAGATTCCCAAAGTCCCCCAAAATGACTAAAGCTGAAGAAAAAGTGGCATTGATTTTTTTTTTTTTCTTTTGGTTTCTTCCAATTCTGGTTTGTCAACTCTTGGTTTGAAAAGCCTGTCTTAAATTCACTATCCTGAAGTAGCAAAGACAGAGTGATATAGATAAATCCACATTGACAGTGTGTGACACCTAAATCTAGTCCTGAAAAGCTATTGATTAGTCTTACTAACATTTCCCACCTAGGAAGTGAAATTTTTAGGTTTTTAGTTTGTTCACAGAATGTTTCCTTTGTCTCCGTAATGAAACAGCTAAATACTAACATGTAAATACAATATTGTGGCTCTAAGAAGTCTCTGGAGATTTAACTTCTTAATATTCAGTGGGAAAACACCCCAGATGTGAACTGGCCTCCACTGTATGAAGACCCATATGAATATAGTTTAAGTAAAGTCCTTGTGCACTTTTAAACTTTAATAACTTAGGTTGTAGGTATATCTGTAAATGACATTTAAAAGCAAATTTATTAAAGTTTTAGGACAATAAGAGTACACAATGCTAGATAGACTTCATAAGTAATAACATTTATTCTTAAATAAGATGGACCTCTGCCACTACACTCTAAATGTATTACAGTTCCTAAACAACGTTTTCCCAGAGAAGTGGGTAGGCAGAGGTGGACCAATTGCTTGGCCACCTCATTCACCTGACCTGTCGCCGTTGGACTTCTTTTTATGGGGACATGTTAAAAGTGTAGTTTACTTGTCAAAACCACGTTCTTTGGTGGAACTTAGGGCTAGGATCACCCATGCAATTAGTGCAGTAACTCAAGAGCAACTGGAAAATGTTTTCAAGGAGTTGAAAGATGGGATTGAGCACTGCATCATGATGGATGGTGGTTATGTTGAAGTCTAGCATTGTATACTCTAGTTGTTCTAAAACTTTAATAAATTTGCTTTTAAATGCCTTTTACAGATTGTTTCTATCATACCTACAACCTAAGTTATTAAAGTTTAAAAGCGAACAAGGACTTTATGAAGCGTGTGTGTGTTAGTGAGTGAACAGAATCCTTAACCATCAGCAGATTTTAAGAAAAAACTGTTTTTCATCCCTCCTGTTTCTCCATTAGTCATACCTTCATGCTAATCTTGTTGAACAAGAAATATCCTCAGTTTCATTGTCCTCAATTTCATTGGCTTCCAGGAATTTTCTGACAGTCTGAGCAGAATGTATTCATAGCAAGTACCAGGAATCTAAACATTTCTCAGATCTCCACTCTATCAAGGCACCAAATGGGCAGTGATTTTTCAACCAGGAATTTAATGGCTGTTTTGATGATACCACTGGAATTGTACAAGAATGTTTGCTTTCTCTTTTTTTGCGTGGTGGTGTTGACTATACTATGTCACAGACCTCTGTCATGGAAACGGAGTAGATGGAGCACTTGGAAATTTGGACTTTAACAATTTCTGCCTCCTCAATGCATTGGTAAACAGAATGCATCAAAAGACGCTAAACAATTGTCTTATAATCAAGGAATCAAGAACAAATTCAAAAATATCTAGATAACACTGGATGTTTCCATCATGCTATAGAGAATCTTTGAATACTATTGGTGAGTTGACTTATCTAGGAGGCACTTTACATAACTCTACAATACAATGGCTTAAATGAGTAATGCAAGCACTGATTTACTGAATCTGATCCAAATATGGAGGCCTGTCCTTATCAGTATCTGCAGTGAGCTGCAAGGTGGTGATAGCAACTAGCAACATGGTCCTGGAAGAGACAAACCCATAGGCTGTGTCCAGATGAGCGCCGAAGTTTGCGCCACAGCTGCTTGTCCCTGGGGAAAGCCATTGCCATGCGCACTTTGGTGCACAGCAAGTTACCCTGGGTTGGTGGGAGAGGCTGGGGCCTGTACTGTGAGGGCCCCAGCAGCCTTACCTTTCGTCCTGGCGGCCTCCTGGGCTGCAGCAGCAGTGAGCCTGCCAGGCAGAGCCTGGCTGGCAGTTGCAGCGTGGCTCCGGGCAGCCCAGCTCTGATTTTCAGGATACCTATGAGTTGGAGAGAAACCGGAGCGATGCACGCACAGGCAGCACGTCCTTGCAGAGCTGAGAACGCCTGACTGTACGGTATGTGGCGCTGCAGACGTGTTTGCAGTGCCACATGCTGCACAGCCTCACTCGTCTGGATGTGCCCATATAACAGCATACAGTATCAGTTCTTGCAATGACCATTCAGAGGAAAGTGGCCAGATTGAAGAAATAATGTTGAGGTCTTTGAGCAGACAGAGTTCTGTAAATTGTATAGGAGAGGTGGCCAACGTCAATCCATGTTTTGAGAACTGTTCAATAATAAGCAAGCCTTAGGAGTATAAAAGCATTTGTTCTCCTAGGAGAAACTTTCTTGGGAGCCACTTATAGGTGGCTGGAGTTGCGTTATCTTTCTTCCAGAACTGTCATTTTTGGTCTGGAAAAAAGAGCATGAATGCTTATAGACCTGTGGTTTTTACTGGGAGAACAGCAATTCTCCCAGTGGAAATGTAGTGCTTGTATGTGGCCTTAATTTGGTAGCTCCAAAGCAAAAAGAAAGAGTTTGATCTACAGAATTCCTTTGCATCATATTATGAACTGAAACAACAACTTGAAGAAATTAAAGGAACTAACCCAGGATAGAATTGGCTAGTACTGATTATATTCTGCACGTGATGGTAATAGAAGTAGATTGAATTGGATTTACACACAAAGACAGAAATGAATTGTTAAATTCAGGTTTAAAAGCTCTCAAAGCTTTCCATGCTTTTCACATTCTTGAAAAATAGTATTTTAAAGGAACACTTTCTATATGTGAATGCCCTCCAACCTGGAGCTTTTTTTATCAGCAGCCAGGATCTTCCTGTGCATGAAAACAGTATTATGAAATATTTTATAAGCTATGAATGCTGATCTGTAATCCTAGCTTCTTAATGATTTTGCAAAAATATGCAAGGCTCTTTAGAATTTTATATCCATGTAGGGAGTGGATTCTTCTGGTTAATTTTATAATGAGAAAATTATCTGAATATAATGAATAGGTGGAAATATGCCTTAATTTATTAGCCTGGTTCCGTAGTTCAAAAGGCCTCTTGCTCTGCTATAAAATTAAAAAATGAAATGATGCTTAAATTGGCATTTATTTTGCCTCTTTTAGTAAGTGATAGGTCCGTGGACTGTTTGCTTCTTAACATTAAAAAGCATCCTCTGAAAAACGCGCCAAAAGCATCAGGTATACCATCTGAACGTGTATCACTTGCTGCTAATTGTAAAATCTGTTTTAAAGAGTCAGAACTATTACATTCATTTGGAAGCGAAAATCCTAGCGAGTATGTGATAGGTATGTACTCTGTGTTACTGTGTTTGATTTGGACATGCGTGATGTTTCCTAGATAAATAAGAGCTGACACCCCTGTCCTGTGGAATTTGGAGTCTAGAGCGGTGATCCTGCCCAAGGACCCATGTAGACAGATTCTTCAAGAGAGAAAATTGGAAGCCAGAGGAAGAGACCGGTGGAGAGGAGGTGAGGAATGGAAGGGATAAAGAGAACTGTACCAAGGAATATCCTGTCTGCCACCTCCTCTGGCCTGAAAAACGTTGGTCTCTACCACTGGTGGCACCAGAGGCTGCCAGGGGAGGAGGAAGCCTGAGCACTTCTTGCTAGCCAGTGTGGAAGAGGTGGCTGGAGGGAAGTGAAGCTTCTTATCCCCATTACCAGTACTGGCATTATCAGAAGTAGTGAGGGAATTGAGTACAGCCTTTCGCTATCCATCCTCTGGTTGCCAGCTCAGAAGGCGAGGCATCTTGCTGCGTACAGTGACTGCAGCATGCGATGCAGCTGTGCAACCACATGGCTAGGAGGAACTGTAATTACAGTTGTCATTTTCTTTGTCTCAGATACAGGCGTCTCTTCCTTCCCTCCAGACACAAGAGGGTATTCATTTACACCAGAGGACCAAAGACTGGTCCCCCCTGAATCCTTTGTGCTGCTCCAGCTGCACAACAGGGATTTAAGGCTGCCTGGAGGCAGCAGCTGGGGATTCTCCTGAGGTTGCTCCAACTTGCACTGAAGCCACTTTGGTCCCTGGTAGTCCCCAGGGTCAGGATTACACGGGGGTGGCAAAAACCACCCTTCTCCACAGGTGTGCTTAGTGCTACCTTGGCATATGGGGTTATATAACCTAAAACTAGTATGCTTCTATTAGTTATTTTTAAAATATTAAAAAGCAGTCAGAGCATCGCTGTAAACTGTGGAAATCATTCCTACATACTACTCTCAAGGTCAGAATGGAGGAAAGTTTCTTTCCTGAATTTTACATTGAAACCTAAATAGACAGACCACTTTTATCACCAGTCAAGTGTACTAACTCTGATATATCTCTGATAGCATCTAAAATTTGCTTTGGAGTGAAATAAAATAAAGGGATAATCACCTTGCCATTAGTCAAAATTACATCATGTAGAGGATCTTTTTTCTGACCCCAGTTGGCAATCAGCTTATGCCCTGAAGCATGACAATTCCTAGTTCTTACAATTCCTTCATAGTGAGCATTGGTGCAGAGGTCATTCTCACTCAAGTGTCCAAATCAAATCATTTTGGTATTTTACAGAACTGGTTTTCATTAATAATTATGTCTTGTCATTAAATTCCACAGTTTAATATTACATTTGCTTGATAAACTTGCTGCTTTTTATTTGGAATGTTCTGTTATATTGTAAAATAAGATTTAAAAAAAAAGGCTTGGCGGACCTCCTCTGCACCATTCATAGATTATACGCCTCTATCGTATTTCCTCTTCTGCTTGCAAAATGAAATAAATTTTCTCTGGTTTTCCTTCTGAGAGCAATCCCTGCTTGCCCCCACCAGGCTTCCTTTTAAACTTTCTGGGAGTGATATTCATAAATACACATTGAATTCAGTCTAAGCAGATTTTTTGTGCCTTTAAAAGTTTCCCCCTTATCTTTTTTAAACCCTCTAAAATGTTTCCATTTCCCTTGTATTTTTTAAAGCAAGGTTATATTATAAAGGTAGAAGGAGAAATAAGATGACTTAGCATTATGTCATTGTATAGAATGCTCTAGTACCATGCTGCAGTTCAAAATTCCCCAACTCTTCTTTCTCTTCAATATCTAGTTATGCTCGATTCCCACCTACTTATAATGACTTTGCTCAGCCTGCAGTGTCTTTGCCATTCTTCTTCCCCTCTTGACTCCTAGAGGGCTGTATAACGTCCTTAGCTTTTTCTAATAGGTATAACAAGAACCCTGATGTTCTCATCTTTTTTGATAGTTATAGTCCTCATAGACAATTGAGACTACAACTCTGTTTCTAGTACTAAAGATGTTCAAATGTGCATTTTGTTACTATAAATAGTTCAGAGGAACATGGAAGTGCAAGAAACAAGTGAGGGGAGGGGGACATGGGAAAGCAGTAGGGTAAGTCCGCTGCTTTCTTTTTCTCCTCTTGCATGGCAGGCGGCCAAATTAATATGATGCAGTTATGGCATCACTCTTCTGTTAATCACATCTGTATCATCTTGATAAAGACTTTTTCTTTTAAAAGTGGGGTTAATATAAATTTTTTGAGATAAAGATTTGTTTGGGAAAAAACTACGTAAAATTAATATCTTTATTTTATTGTTATGCCTCCATGTCAGGTCTGCAGTAAGCCTTGTATCAGAAACTCGGGGTCTGACTGACTCTCTTGTCAGATAAATGCAAAGAGGCTTCGTATTCACAAGTGACAGAATGATTAGGTCTGTTTTAATTTTTGCAGTGTTGTGATTTTTTTTTTTACCTTATGCTTGAAATCACATTTCACCGATGTCATCGTTTTTCATTTTAGCCATTCTTTTGAGACATTTGATGCTAATACTCTTCCGTGCTGGATATACGTATTTTAGTTTATACCACGTGAATTCGTTTTTAGGACGCAGAGCTCTCAAATTAAGTTGTGTATGTAGTAGCAAAGCCATAAATCCATCATTTCTTTTTTCAGAAATTGGTGGCACTAGAAGAAAGTTATTTAGCAATCAAAATGCATCATTAAGCTCTTCAAAAAGGGGAGTCTTTGCCATAATGATGCTGTAGGCGATTTACAGCTTATCTGTACTTATTGCCTGCAGCTTTTGGAAAATTTGTAAACAAAGCCAGCTGCTCGTTATGTTCCCACACAGGGTTGGTTAGATAGGCAAATGGCATCATAAATGCTTTGGTCCTGTTGGTTCTCGGGAGTGGTGAAAATGATATTGTTTCAATTTTCCTTTTATTCACCCTCCTTCAAAATATACTTCTAGCTTACACACGTAGAAGGGTTATTTTTAAATCTGTATTAGTGATGGAAATGAACAGTTAATACAATGAGAGTTGTGCTGTTACATTAACTCTGGGTGTAATACATCTTAGTGCTGAGGGCTTGTGAAAATACAATGGGCTCTACTCAAGTACTACTTAAGGCCTACATGAAAGGCTTAAAGTAATGGCAGGAGCCTGTACACTGAGGAGATTGGTTGCTTACAAACCAGATGACTTTCCATGACCAGTTTGGGATTGCTAATTCCAGCTGTCCTTTTGATTTGGTCGTTGGAATCACTGCTGCATTTCTTTGCGTTTTTCTCAATTGTTTGATGTTAAACCCACCAGCAGCACCTTGACCAGGCTAGAAGAGCTGTTCAAAGAGTAGAAGACATACTGCAATATACAAATTAGATTTCTGTATGTTAACAACATTTCCATCATAATCTTGTTTGCTGCCAGATTATCATCATGTAATCCATTTCATAACTCATGATTAATTTGTTTTGTTTGTTTTTATCAGCTGCAGGTAACCAAATAAACGGGTCATGGCACGCTTAACGAAAAGGCGACAGGCGGATACAAAAGCTATCCAGCATCTTTGGGCAGCTATTGAAATAATCCGGAACCAGAAGCAAATTGCCAATATTGACCGCATTACAAAGTAAGTTGTACCTTATGTTAAGTAATATGATGATGAAAATATTTGCTATGTGAGCCTTGAAAGACAAAGAATAGAAGACTTCTGGTTACTCCCTAGCCTGAGTAAGAAGAATGAGGATAAACATATTAGGCTTTGTAAATAGCTCCATACAACTCAAGTTCTTTTTGAACCAAGAGGATAAAATTTATTATTTGTTGTTCTTTTTTTTTAAGAAAGCACCTGAGAGTGGGGAAGACTGGAAACAAATTGATGTAGAAATGTGAAAATAGTAGTAGCAATGTACTTTCTTTTTAAAAAAATAAACTGGCTTATGGCCCTGTTTATTAATAAAAATACAGTTGTTGAGTTTTACTTCAGAAAAACATAAAAAAAAGCCAAAACAGATGTTGTTCTTTTGTTTGATGCTAACACTAGTGCTATCACAATACTAGTGTTTGTATTGTCGTAATGTCCAAAATATATTAGGAGCTGCACCTAAAGAGGAAGATGCGTTCTGAGCCTGGTAGAGTGTTTTTGTTTTTGTTTTTTTTAATCCAAAGCAATAAAATAGGTCTTGTGAATAAGGGGCTATTGTAGCTGTTTTGTATCTACTTTCCCTTCATTATTGGTCTGGGTTAAGATGTTATAAGTGGGAAATCCACATCTATAGCATATTTCAGTGTGGGAGTCTCAAAGTCCTACATAAGCATTACTTAAGTTGCCCTAAATCCCAAGCAGGTAGGCAGTTATTACTGTGCACATACTAAAAAGATGTCAAGTGACTTGCAACAGATGATATTGTGGCATGTCAGTGGCAAAACTAAGAATATTGTCAAGTACTGTGTATCTGTATGAAGCACACACTCGGCACCAGAAGTCCAAAGTATTCCGAGCTATGGAGATAGAGGAAGAACAAGGAAAGAGTGGGCCTGAAGGGAGGAAGCCACTGATTATGGTTAGAGATTCTACTTTTGAGAAGGTGGAGAGTGGCTAGACCAGGGGGAGGCAATTATTTTGGCTGAAGGGCTGCTTAACAAGTTTTGGTGAGTTTCATAGTTGGTAGGGTTGGAAGAGACCTGAACAGATCATCAAGTCCGACCCCCTGCCATGGCAGGAAAGAGTACTGGGGTCAAACGACCCCAGCAAGGTGTTCATCCAGCCTCCTCTTAAAGACCCCCAGGTTAGGAGCCAGCACCACTTCGCTTGGAAGTTGGTTCCAGATCCTAGCTGCCCTGACAGTGAAGTAGCGCCTCCTGATATTTAAATCTACCCTCTGCCAGCTTGTAATCATTATTTCTAGTCAGTCCTGGTAGTGCTCGGGGGAACAGGGACTATCCCAATGCCTGGTGGTCCCCTCTGACTAGTTTGTAACAGGCCACAAGATCCCCCCTCAGCCTTCTCTTGCAGAGGCTGAACAGGTTCAGGTTCCCGTAGCCTCTCCTCATAGGGCCTGCCCTGCTGCCCCCTGATCATGCGAGTGGCCTTCTCTGGACCCTCTCCATGTTGTCCACATCCATCCCGAAGCATGGCGCCCAGAACTGGACGCAGTACTCCAGCTGCGGACTGACCAGTGTCGCATAGAGGGGGAGGATCACCTCCTCGGACCTGCTCGACATGCATCTGTGGATGCGTGACAAGGTGCAGTTGGCCTTCCTGACTGCATCCCCACACTGCCGGCCCATGTTCAGCCAGTTAGTGATCCATTTGACGCCACAGTCCCCTAGTTTTTTAATGAGAACGGGGTGAGAGACAGTGTCGAAGGCCTTCCTAAAGTCCAGAAAGACTCTGTCCACTGATACCTCTGCATCTAAGGATTTGGTGACCTGGTTGTAGAAGGCCACCAGGTTGGTCTGACAGGACCTGCCTCTAATGAACCCTTGTTCATTATGCTGCCCCTAAGCATAATCTTCCCTGCTGGCCCCTCATGGTCATGCGCTATGATAATTCTCTCAAAAAGCTTCCCCAGGAGTTGTAGAGGGCCGCATGGGTAGCCCTGCCCCTTGATATTTGCCCTGCCCCCTATTGGGACTGGAAATCCACCCCCCCTAATCCCTGACCTTTGCCACCAGAAATACCTCCCCTTGCCCCCTAGAAATACTCCTTTTGGGAGGGGAAGGTTGCCATCATGAAACCAGAAAAAAAGCAAATCATACATTAAAAGTCAAAATACCTACTATAACATATTTTAATTTTATTATAAAAAATATTTGTCATGATTTATATTTGCATAGTTTGTATGGAGAGGTTTGCATAACCAAAAAAATGAAGTCTTACTTTTGTATATTGTATATAAGTATACTTTAGTATATTTGTGTGTAATGTGTATGGGGGGAGATTGTGAGGGGGTATGGCTGCATGTGGGGGGGGGGCTAGGATATGTTGGGGTGTATGTGGGGGGTTGTGGGGGCAGAGTATAGATGTGTGAGTTTGTGGGGTGTCAGGGAGGGCGGGTGGGTATGGGGACACCTCACTCCCACCACATGGTGCACAACCCCCGCTGTCGGCAACAGCAGCAGGAAGGGCGCTTGGGACACTTGTGCCCCACACAGGTGCTGGCACCTGGCCTGCCACTATCACAGGAGCTCCGTGCAGCACATGTACAGCTCCCGTATTCATGCGGCACTGAGGAAAGCCCTGCACTGGAGTCAGCTGCCATGCAGGTCCAGGACTTCATAGGGAATCGGGCTGGAGCTCCCCTCCACTTCTGGCACAGTCCCATGACCTGCGTGGCAGTGGATGAGAAAAAGACAGGTGGCTTTTCTCAGTGCTGCTCAAGTCTGGGAGCTGCATGCTCGCGACAGAGCCCCCATAATAAAGGCAGGCTGGGCAGGCTCCACTCTTTGCCCCCAGGCACAGTGCTGGCTGGAGCCGTGCACTTCCATGCACCAGCACCTGCACAGGGCACGAGTGCTCTGAGCACCTCTGCCTTCTGCCACTGCCGGCAGCGGGGGCTGTGCAACACGAGGGAGTGTGGGGGGGTTCCCACCCCCCTCCACCCTCCCACATACCCATACCCTGCCCAGCCAAGCTGCTGCTGCCCCACTCCCCTGAGCATGGGCTCCATGCTGCTGTCAGCCCCGTGTTTTCTGCTCCTACCCAGCTGCAGCTCCACCCTGCCTCCAGCGCTTCTCTACCTGCTGCCGGGAGCGACTGGGATTCCGGGGAAGTCAAGCAGGTACCCCTGGAGTGGCTGCAGCAGCGTCAGCAACAGCTCCACCCAGAAGCTGCTACTTGGCCCTTCCACCCACAAGGGTGGGAGTGAGGCACGTGTTGGGGGCGTATACATGGGCATCGTTGTGGAAGGGCTGAGCAGCGTACAATTCATTGATGGGTATCCATGGATTGAATGAAAGTGCATGGCAGGTTGTATTTTTCCCACCCCTGGGTTAGACTAAAACAAATTGGACTACAGGTTATAACTTGTTCACTGACTGCAATACAAAAACTGAGGGTGAGCAAGCAGAGAAAGAAAGACAAGAAGTCTGAGTAGTACGACAAAGACAACCAAGGTTCAGGCCTTTTGTAAACCATAACGACTACAAGGATGATATGCTGCTGCTTGGAAAGAGAGACACCAAGGGTAGAGGGTAGCCTGGCAAGTGTTTTGGAAATTTTGCCAGAACTTGGAAGAACAGACGCCATATGACTAGTGAAGACAGGTTTGTTCTTAATTCTGCCAACTGTATACGCCTGAGAAGAGAACTTAAGATGGGGGCAAATGTTTAAAAGATCTTCTCAGTGACAAACAGTAGTGAAGAAAGAAAAATAGTGATGGTGGAGACTAAATGCTGGCTGTACAACTTGTATTGTACAGAAATAGTTCTGGGATTCATGGAGTAGCAACATGCCTTATCCAGACTTAGAGCTGAATGGCTTGGCAAGTAACAGCATCGTGGGTTTAAATAAGCATAAAGAAGGAAGCTGTTGCGTAAGTGTATACACGCACTTTCGCATATAAACAATAGAAGTATGAGTAATGAGTAAAGTACATTTCAGGTTATGCTTAGTGATGACCTGGTTGGCATGAATGGAACCTGATAAAATAGCACTTAACTGAAATGTTAACAGTAAATAACTGCTGGACTGGTTTAAAAAGTGACTGATAAAATGATACTCCTGAGACTTAAAATGATGTGAAATATTCTTACATAAGAATACAGAATATAACAGCTTAAAAAACAAGATACATTTTTGTGAATCTCCAATAGATTTCTGAGATGGGAGCACTCAGTCATGTATTAGTTGACACATCTTATGGAAGTTGTGCTTTTTAAAGGATTCTTAACATAGAGGATAAATTCATGATCTGGGATGTGAAGAAGAACCAAATGAGAATATGAAAAAGGGCTTCATACAAAGGGCACTGGTTCTTAATACAACACATTGTGTTGTATCCAGAAACCACTTAACATGGTACAATGGAAGGGTGGAATCTGATGTGGAAACCCCTGCTTCCTAAAAGACATCATAAGTTGGATCTAAAAGATTACATTTCTACTGTCACACAGAGCCCAGAAAGCAAGATGTAGTTAGTGTGGCTTTAGAAGAAATCGTTAAAGGAGCTAAAATGAAGAAAAACCCTGTACAGGAAATTATGAACTGAAAGAACCAAAGAAGAATCTGCAGTACGAGCTAAGGCTTGTAAGGAAAATGTAACATTAGGGTGAAAAACCAGATGAGAGGGGCCTAGGATACTGAGAAAGGCTTTTAAATATATATGGGGAAACTCTGTAAAGGAAGAAGACCTATTAATCAATGGGAGACTAATAAACACAATTCTATTGAACTGCTTTTTTAAACTGATGTAGGAAAATGTACAATTAGAAAGTAACTGGAAACTGAAATATTGCTGTGATGGAAGGAAAGGATCACTTGGAAATTATGCATGAACAAATTAGGGCTTGTAGGGAAGTGGCTAATTAACGCACACAATTTCTGTCAATTTTTGAAAAATCATTCACAATGAAGGAGATATTAGGAGAGAAAAGGTGCTGTCTTAAAGAACCTCAGAAACCTAAACTTAATCTTCATATGATAAAATATTGATGGATGAAATATATTGTCAACTAGAATGCAGCATAAATCCTTACATAATTGAAATGCAAAGAATACGTATTGTGCATTTATGAAGGACAAATCATACTAGACAAGCTGGATGACTTTTTAAACGAATTACAAAATCAGTATAAGAAAGGAATTGACTAGATGTACAACCTACATTTTAGTTAAAGAATATACAAATTTCCTGAGGAGTCCTAGCAGTATGTTCTCACAAGCTTGTCAAATTTCTTTTCTAACTATACAGCTGGGTCAGTAAAAGATTTTTAAAAACCTTGCCCCTCTTGTATCTAAGTTTCTATACTTGCACACCAAAGAACCATGATGTGGTTTGGAAGCACTGGCATTCTCCCGTGGAAGGAAGGTTTGGACTAGAAGAGGAGTGTGTTGCAGATCAGTTCTAAGGTTGTTTGGCACAGTTTTGTAGGGAAATTACATAAAATCTTTCTGTCTCAGGCTGGCCCCATTGTTCCCTCATTTTTATTAGCACTACTCCAAAAAACATGAGTTTTCTGAGATTACAAATGAGAAGTTTTGGGATTTAGATTTAATTTAATATTACTTGGTAATATTGATAATATTTGCACATTTATTAATTTGGAGATGGAGGAAATTTTTTCTGTGGCTCTTGAAATAAGTATCGAGATGATTTTTTTTTTTTTAACACACAATGATGTACATGAGACTAGTTAGATATCTGTGAGAGAAAATAAATCTTGGGCATACTTAAATCAGTGAAATAAAATACTGTCTCTTATAGATGCAGAGCAGGTTGAGAAGTACTTCTGTGTAGATGTATGTTCTAAAAATTCTCTTTCTGTGAGTACCTCAATTTTCTTGACTCATTTAATGCACCTTTTTTATTTCCCTCAACTAATTGGACCCCTAAGACTTAATCAAGTATTTTTTCCATTTTTCTCCCCTGTCAAGCTGTTGGGAATCTCCACCAGCAATTTATGATCATTTACTAATATTCTCTACATTGCCAGAGTTCAGAGAGACAATAATCATTTCAGTTAATTTTAGTAAAATATCTGGTTTCATAAAAGGTGGTTCTGATATTTCTCTGGTTTTAAGAGGGTTTTTAAACAAATGCTTGTGAAGACAAATCTAAAGGACTTTATTCCATTTCAAATCTTAAGTGAAAATATATATATGTTTCCCTTGCCTATACCTCTTTGTTTCTGCTTCCCTCTGCTATTATTTATGATTTACTTTGGTAATTGTGTTCTCTGTCATAGAATGTTTTAGGATACAGTTGGTGTGAAAGATATTATCCAGAATAAATTTATATCAAATTATATTAGGGAATTCTTATTATAAGCAGTGCTTTTAGGCTATGGTCCATAATATTTTTATCTAACACTATTCAGAAACTAGTTTTTATAGATGGTAGGACTTGCAATATCATTGGGTGCAGCCCCCTGCCCAAAGGGCAGGAAGTCAGCTGGGGTCAGATGATAACACTTTGTTACTCTGATAACATTCAGATTATAGGAAAAACACTTCCTTTCAACAGGTATCAGTGAAAAACTTCTTACTTCCACAGATGCCTGTAAAAACTGCTGCTTCTGTCTTATGAAGCCACAACCTTCAAATAGAGGTGGCCTAAATTAGGTACATTATTTCATATTTAGACACTAGGATAAGTGACTGTAGGAGTACAGAGCATAAGGAGGATTATTTGACTTAACCAACCAGCTCTCAGTGCATTTGAAAATCAGACTTGTAGCTGTTTATTATATTCATTATATTATGTTTATTGTATTTACAAGTATAAGTCTTGCCTTCAAAAGCTTGCCTAACTTTATCCTAACTACATACTTGGTCCAATAAAATATATCATTCTAAGAAGTTCTTGTCTCACATAATGTCTGAGCCATAACTCTTACACTTTTATAGTCACTGCATAAATCTTGTGTGCTGAGGTACTATTTTGTGTGGGTAGCGTTGGCTCATCTAGTGCATTACAAATACTCCTTGTTCAAGAATATACACTGAAGCTGTACAGTAGCTGTTGCTTTGTCCTCCAAAACAAATACAACTATTGCTAAACCTAATTTTTCATCAGTCTTAAAATATGTTCATATAAATTGGAGGCCTTTGCACTGTTATCTAGGTCTTTGGACTTTTGTACTATTTCTTATTTTAGTATCCTGGTTCCAAACCTTTTCATTGGTAATATAGATGACCATGTTATAAATCTGTCTTGTTTGTTACTCTGGCCTCTAATTATATAAACACGGATAGGCTTGACATGCATTGTAACCAGTGTTTTTGGCAGGTATGCCCCAAGTTAAGTGTCTCCCCTCTCCAAGTGCTGTTCTGATCCCCTTCCCTCTGAAGAGCCCGGATAGAGTTTGCGCCTGAGGCACCAGGATGGTGGTGGGGGGTCAAATCTCCAGATGTACAGAGCAGAGCAGCAGCAAGTTGTTGCTTAGAGGAGGTGTCACCACCAAGAGCCAAGTTAACCTGCCTCTGGCCCCGCAGTTTCATACAGCAAGCGAAGATCTAAAGCCCTTAATTTGGCAGCAGCTGCAGGGCTTAACTTGGCTTTTGGCAGTAACAGCTTCTCTTGCAGAAGTGTCCTGCTGCCTCTCTACTCTATGTAGCCCGAGGCTTGAGCCCCCACTGCCACCACTCCACTCAGCTTCTGGGGCTCATATGCCTTACAGAGCTGCTGCCTGTGGCACACGTGCTGCAGGTTGGCCACCTTTTTCATTGCTCTCCATCTCTTGTACTTAGAACTAAAAATTAAAAAGCATTTCTTGTAAACATTATAAAGAGGCATGGAAAAACACTGCTGTGCATTAGTTGTGCACAAGGCTCTTTGGAAAGGGAGTCTCAGGCGTGGGAGGGTACCACGTCCCTTGTGTCCCTTACAGCTTTGGTGTTTTCTGGTAACAGGTGTCTTTATGCTATGAGTTGAGGCCCTTTGTGGAGCTGCATCTCAAGACACTTTCAGTCACGGGTTTACCATGTGTCCAGTGACAGTGTCAGGGCTCACATTCCCCATTGGACAAAACAAGCAGGGCTTTGCCCTCCTGACAGCATGCTGTCTTTAGTACCATATACTCCTGTATTAGTTGATGTCTCCATGCCCAGACATGGGGTTGGGGTTGCCCCAGTTGCTTCATTAGGGTCCGACTGGGAGGCACCCTCATGTTCTGGGTGATCCCATGGGGCAGTGAGATGAGTCCCCAAGGGCTGGCTCTGGGGCAGTGCCACCCCACAGGATCCTGATGTCATGATGGGCTGAGGACTTCTTGTGGGGCAGTGGTTTTAGAAACCCAGGCCTGGGACAGGGCTCAGTGTGGGGTAGCACCAGGGCACAAGGGGCTGCAGAGGGTGTATTGCTAGGGACAATTGACAATGAGGGGGGGCAGTCCTTGGGTGTTTGCTGTGGATATTCAGGTCCCCAACTAGGACTGCTGGGATGGGCCTGGGCAAAAGAATGTCTAACAAGTTCTTTGCCTTGGGCAAGACCTCCCTGCACCCTGAGATTTGCTTGTGGGATCAGTTCACACATGAGATTTGTGTGAAGGGCAGGGAGAGGGAAGGAGGGGTCAGTCTCCTTTGTGCTAGGGAGGCAAAGACTTGAGTGCTGCTGTTCCAGTGTCCTGCACTGGGCTGCACAGTGCTATTCTCTCCTCCCTTCCCTACAACTGGGCACACAGGCACTGTTTTCTCTCTTCCCTTCTTACAGCTGGGCAGTGGGGCTGTTCTCCTCCCTCCTTCTGGCCCAGGGTATTGGGGGCAGGACAGCCTCCACTGGCTTCCCAACAAGGACAGGACAGAGCTGGTACACCACAACTTCCCCCTCCAATCCTCTTCTCCCTGTAGCTCCTCTCCTCTTCCCTTGCAGCTCTGCCTCCAGGCCTCAAGTGCCATAGACAACGGCTGCAAGTACCATACATGGCATGTGCAGTGCAGGTTGGCCATCCTTGTGTTATAGCATATGTTATAGTTCTGCAGCTTAGTTACTACTGGCAGAAGTTGATGAATATTTCCTTCATTCATCGATTAGATGGAGAACCAGTGAGAGCACAGAATACTAATAAGTTCCTCAGAGTTGTTTCCTTTAGTGCTGTTTTCACAGATGCACTATACTTCCTGCTTCTGAGCAGGTATATTGTACAAAGAGCAGTTATCTTTCTATGGCTTTAATCACTCAGCTTTTTAGCCATGACTGGTTTTTTTTTACTTGGATTTTCTGTGTGTGCATGCATGTATATGTTCATGTTTTACTTTTATGCAATTTTCCCTCCCTTTGCTTAGAAGATTAGTTAGAACCAAAAAGAAAGAGGTCTGCACTCTTCCACTGGCAGCAGCACCTTCAAGGTCTTGCTTTTTCAGTCGTTTCCTGTAATTTTGATTCCATATGAAAACTTTTACAAAGAGGCAGTTATTGGTCTTACGTTTGCACTGAATCACCCGCATTATGATCAAACATCATCTTCCACTTAGGGGCACACTCACAGGAGGAAACTGGCTGGAGTGTGGTATTTGCAGACTCTTAGAGATGTGTAGAATGAGATGTTCAGCTAGAAAAATTCCAGGAAAGGAAGAGAGAGAAGCAGGTTAATCCAGCTCATCTAGACCTACAGAGGCAAAGTCCTACCCAGCAGCAGTCAAAAAAAAAAAAAAAAGCACAAGCCTGTGTACATTTGTCTCTTCGTTGTGTATGCTGTTGGGTAGGGGCAGCAGTAGCCTATGGCTTCAAACAGTGAGAGTGGCTCTGACAGTCTTATAGGAGCCCTTTCCTGATCCTGTTTTCCTTTGTTCTTTCAGTAGTACAAAGTTACATAAGGATGCCCCAAAGAATAAAATTGTTACACAAGGCCCTTCAGTTGAATCCAGTAGCAGCAGCTGAGCCAAAGTGTGCATCCCAGAGAATGAAATGTGAAGGAAAAGGCCAGTCTCTTCCATCTGGGATCTGGAGATTTAGTACTGGCAGTAACAGATTTATTTTTCAGACTTGTTGTCTCTGGACAACAAGAAAACCACAAAGCTACGCAGCAGAGAAAATGAGTAAGTGGCCGTAGCACAAGACTACATTTCCAGTTAGTACTTTTTCATCTCTGTATCCATGCTCCCTTATGCCGCCAGCTCTCTAATCTGCAGCTCCCTGTGAGACCGAAAAGACCTTCATATAATATTTGGGTGACCAAATAAGGGATAGTTTCTACATTTGTTGGTAGTGACATTAGAATCACCAGCCTCCCTGTCTTCCCTCATTTTGTGTCACAAGAGCACTTTGTTCTTTCCAGACCTATTAGCATGGCCTATTAGCATGGCCTGTGAGCAAGTGATGCTCTAAGAGCTTATCTCTTAATTCACAAAAGGATTTAGGACTATATCCTGATTGAACTCTAAGATACCTCTACTTAGACATTGCAGTGCCTAACACTTGGCACCTTTTCTTGTGACATTCATAATCACAAGTTAGGCACCCATGCTTCCTATACAATCAAGGGTATGGGAGGCCTGGGTGCTTCCCAAGGCCAATCCAGATAATCCAGGGCTAGATTGTGGTTGGCTGCACCCCTTGTCTTGAAGATGTTCCACTGGGCAGCCAAGAGTGCAGGATCCATGTGGCAAGAAGGAGGGTAAAGTACAGGCATTGTGGCTATGGCCTAGTGGTTCGTGTATCCCCTGGGATAGGAGAATTCAAAACTGTGGCTTATGCTGCTGGGGTTATTTCAGCACCTAAACTCATTTTGAGGTGGGACACAGGCCTTCAGCCTCCTTGTCTAAGCACTGGTCTTGTAGATATTGCCCTTATTCTTTTTTTTTTCTTCTGTGTAGTCTTCCTTGGGAGCATCTACATGAGATGCTAACTGCACAGTAGTCTAATAACATTGCTCAGCAGAGTGCCAGGCAAAATCTGTGCTAATACACTACTTTGCAGTTAGTATCCAAAAACACCTGTGTATTGGCACTACTGTGCAGTAGCACAAGTTACTGCACATTAATTTAGTACTTGGCTATCCAAGTACTTAACTTAATGTGCAGTAACTATGGAGCATTAATGAATGTGTAGATGCACCCCTTATGTCAGGGTTTGATATAGGTGATCAGGCTAGAATATTCTATTCTTTTATTCATGAGTTTTCTAAGAGAAAAGTGTGTGTGAAATTTTTCCAAGGAAAGTTCTTGCCCTCAGTTGCCAGTAGTTCTGGCACTGTTGTCATGTTTTCTGAGCTTCTTTCCTTCCCCTATTAGCATGGAAAGTAGTGGTATGAGTACTTGGCCTATTAAGTAAAGGAGTTGGAAGCCCAATCACTAGTCTCTTTCAATAAAGTAGTTTCTGGGACATATTAGTCTCACGTTAATGGCTATTTGTGTGTGTGAAGTATAGTAGTAACGGTTAAGTGCCTTTCTGAGGGCTTGATGACATCAGCAGGAAGTTGTTAGCCATCTTTGTGTGTGTAAACAGTTGCAATAAAGCTCTTTGAGAACAAGATGTCTCCCTGCCTTTTTTTTCTGAGCTATGAGAGAGCACATGACGCTACATTTCTGTTTTTTTCTTAGGCCAAAAAAATAAGTAATGTGTGGGTAGGCATGTGCAGGTTAACTACTTGGTGCTCTTTGCAACACTGAAGGTCTTCTGATAAAGTTGACTCAAGCACTGAGCTATGAAACATGTGTCCTTTCAATAAAATTCCTTTCCAGTTACACCACTGATTAATTATCTGGTTTTGTTTCTTAAGTCAGGTGCCAGGTGGGGTTCTTTCAATCCTACTACTTTCATGAGTCTACATAGCACCTAACTTCCCGATTTATCCTCTCTGTCTGTCTTTGCCTTCTTTTTGGTTGGGTGCCAACAGCCTTTGTTAGTGACAAGTCAATGAAAGGAAAATTTCTAACATAGAAAAATCTTTCTATGGTCCAGTTCACCTGTGGCAGATACCCAGCTTTCTCTCTCAGCTGTTTTGGTCACACGGGTTTATTTTTATGTTCCAATTTGCTTTAAGATACAACTCAGTTGGATCTTGAATGCAGAAGGCGGTAAGCCTCTTCAGGGTGTCAAAACTCTTATAGATGAGTATGTACCTAACTGATGAGTTATGTACCCAACAGACTAGGCATTCATCTTTGCTTATGGGATAATATCACAGTAAAGAATTACCAGGTGTGAAGAGCTGTTCTGAAGTGTTGAAAATTTGGGGTCACCAAAGAGAAGGGTGAGTTGCTGGCAGTCTGTACATGTCCCCATGTCACAGTTTGTCCAAGGGATATTTCTTTTCTGAACATCTCACTGGAAAGTTTCTCCAGTGAGTCTCTATGAGAATGCCCTAAAGGAAGGGCTCCTTCCAGCTGCAGAACCGTTTCTGCCGCCCTAGAACAGTCCTGCTGACCATTTCTGGGCTGAGTCTGTCGTATATATTATAGACGTTCTAGGAATTCTGTTCTAACAGAGTTGAGGGATAAGTACGCTGATGACATAGAGAAGGGTTGCAGAACAGGATGAGTAAGAATTTCTGATGTGGTGTTAAAATAGTGCTTGAAAAGTTAAGATGGTCTCACTTTATAGTTAGCTGAGGTGGTTTGTTTTACAGCAAGGGTATCAAAAAGATGTTGCACAGTCCTGAGGGTCTTGGACTGGCCCTGCATGCAGTGTGCCACGTGCCAAATGCAGCATATGCTGACCCTGGGCCCACATTCGTGCTAGATGTGGTGCCCATACCAGACTAGCCCCTCATGCTGGGTCTGGTGTGCAAAGGCAGTCTGTGGACCCAATCCAGCCCATGATACAGCCCTGTGTCACTCATCCAGCCCACATGACCTGATGATTTTGATACCCTCCCCCTGGTATTTCTGTCTTTAAGTTCAGAAACAAGCTAGAAAACATAACTGTCATTACTGAAGGTAGGTTTGACTTATGTGAAATTTAAATCCCCCCAGCATTCTTCAAGTCACAGGTATTATTACGTACATTCAAAATAGCAAGCCATAACAATGATGAAGAAAGCAGATTATCCTTGAATTTACAACTATGTAATCCTGTTGCTGTGCTTTACATGAACCAGATTGTTACAGCACATAAACAATTGTTGACTGAAATTATCAGTTGGATATATTTTTTTTGTTGTGTGAATTTCTTGCTCATTGTTAGCTTGCTCTCAGAATGTCTTTTGTCTTTCTGTTCCCATGAACATGTTTCTTTGAAAATACTGTTTGAGATAGAATACTGTTTGCTATACTCTTATGAATAGAGTGCAATTAGTATATTTAGTTCACTTCTAGCCAATTTTATTAGCTGCTATTCCTTCTCCCTTATCTTAGTTGTCTCTGCTTTCTGGTATATTTTTAAGAGTTGAAGTGGAAAAACAAATGTCTGTGTACAGAGATGGAATTTACTGGGATTTGATAATAAATGTCACATTTTGGAAGAGTTCCAAGATGACACAATAGATAAAGTGGTAAAGGCCTTCATGGAAACCTGAAATTTTGCAGGTGAAAAGTGGGGTGGAAATAGTAGAGTGAACTTCTGTAGCACATAGTGTAAATACACTTTTCAGTTTCTGTAGAATTTAACAAAGGCATCTTACTATACATGGAAAACCAGAATATTTCTTCAAGAGATGATATAGCAACTTTAATAGGCAGCATTGCCTGTTATACGTATTGACCATTCACCTCTAGAGAAAATTGAATGCAGTGTTGGGTTGGCTTAGTTGTAGAGGCATTCTTTGCAGAGAATAGTCAAGAAACACATAATCTAGTGATGACAAGGAATATTCTTAGTGTTTGAATCTTTAGGAGCTATGAATTATTCGTATTATAGAAAAAAAGAGGGAGCTCTGTTCTGGCCTTGTTGAATTTCTTTTATTTCTTCTCTTTTTGTTTTTCCTTTTTTTTTCTTTTTTTGGTCCTAAGTTAAGCTGCATGAAATGTATATTATTATAGCTGTTGCTTTTGGCCCAGAAAATAATGTTTATGCTGTTCTTGTAATGCTGTTTTATAGTAAAGTAAACTTTATGCATACAGTTTTTTAAACCACTCCTAAAGCTTGTAAATCCTCAGTGGCAGACCATTACAGGAACAAAAAACTGCCTTCTATGCTCCTGGCAAGAGTATGGCTCTTGTTTAAAAATCCAAACACTCATAAAGCAAAGAAATACTATACTAAAATTCTGAAATTAGTCATTTTTACAAAACTCTGAAAATACGATTTCCTGAATCATTGGCTGAGAGTATGTGCTCGTGGGCTGGGGTGGGGTGCAGGCCTGGCATTATTGGGGAGGGAACAGGGAGGAAGCAGGGGGCAGAGACTGGTTCCGACTCCAAGCCTAGGTTGGGGCCAGAGCCAGTCGCAGTTGCTGCCTGTCCCCACCCTGTACTCCAATCCAAGCTAAGGTGCTTTCCCCCCCCTGTGTTGATTGGAGGGGGCACCCTCATCTTGGATTAAAGTAAATATACAGTAGTAAAAGGAAGAAAGTTATTTTGATTAATTAAACTGTGGTTTGGAACTTCAGTGCACAGTTAGGCCTATGTATTGATGTCTCTTCTAGAGAATGGAGTAATGCCTAATACAGTAATGAAGTGTCACTTTATCCAGGCTACAAAGTCACAAAAGAATATGAGAAAAGGGAGGAACTAAACAGAACTTTTGCATCTGGCACAGAGTTGTAACCCAGTGGCATGCATGCTAGCTTGCCAAGGCTGAGTCCCGGGTCCAACACCTCATTCTGGGCCTGCATATCGTTCTTGGTCAAGCTAAAAGGGGAGATAAACCAGTGTGATGTTGTGGTGGATGTCTCTTATAGATCAGGAAACCAGGAGGAGAAAGTGGAGAAGGATTAATTTCTTTTATATATTAACTGAAGTATCCAAATTGCAGAACCTGAAGCTAATGAAAAACTTTAATTACTGCAACATCTAATGAGAGGGTAACACTGCCATATACAGGCCATCCAGCAAGTTTTTGGAGTGTTTGGGGATTCAGATGCTGGGGAATCCAACTATGAAGGAAGCTCTTCTCTAATTCCTGTTTGCAACTAGGAAGGAATTGGCAGAGAAATATGATATTTAAAGACCATTTAGATGACCGTGACCTTGAAATGATAAAGAGTTCAATATCCTAAAGCAGTGGTTTTCAACTGTTTTTCATTTGCGGGCCCCTGAAAAATTTTGAATGAAGTGCAGACCATTGAATTGTAAGTGTGTGTATTCCCATACTTTTGATTGATCAGGGTCATGTTTTCTGGAGTCCTTAGATCAGGGGTGTGCAAAATATGGGCCACAGGCCAGATCCACCCTGCCAGCTGATCAGATCTGGCCCATGGGGCACGCCCACCAATTGAATGGATCCAGCCCTCAGCACTCCACATGGGACTGTGCCCCACCCAGGGCAGCCTGCGCTACCCTCCAGTCCATGGCTGTGGGCCAGCCTTGGCCAGTGCATGCAGCTTACCAGCAGGGCTGGTCCTGCTGTAGCTGCAGGCACCTGGGTGCTGCTTAGCTCCCCTTGGCTCCGCTGGTGGCTCCTTCTCCTGCTGCTGCTACACTACCTCGGGCCAGGATGAAGCTTCAACTAGGTGACTCCTGCCTCAGCATTTGGGGCTCTGGCTCTAGCTCCAGCACTTAGCTACCTTCCACCCACTCCACCTGCCCGGTATGGGTAACTGAGTGGGTGGAAGGCAACCAGGAGCTTCATCTAGGCGGCTCCTACCGCAGTGCACAGGGCTCTGGCTCCACACACCCTCTTCCCCCAAACACCCAATCCACCTGTCTTTCTCCCACACATCCCACCTCGCACACCCAAGGTCCCATCCCACATAGAGTGTTTTTGTGAGTTGTGGAGATGGGGGTGCTGACCCAGTCCGTGACAACTCATCGAAACTCCGTATGTGTCCCCCAGGCCCATATAATTACCCACCCCTGCCTTTGACATAGGCTGTGGACCCCCAGGGGTCTGCGAACCACAGATTGAAAACCACTGTCCTAAAGAAAGAAAGGAATGAGAGAAGCAGAGTAAAGAAACCACACTTCAGAAAAAAGACTTAAACTCAGGAAACTGGTGTGCTGGATTCCTAGGAGGGAAGACTCAGCAGAAAAGGAGACTAGGAGAGCTACTTGTACCTTAAGGAGGTTATATTAAGGGTGGTAAAGCAGGCTATCTCAATGTGAGCAGAAAAAAGGAGATGCAAGAAGTGACCAACCTGCTAAACATTGAATTCTGCAATGAGTTGCAACTCAGTAAAAGAAAGAATTTTACAAAAAGTGGAAACTTAGCCATGTTACTAAGGATGGGTAAAAGAGTCTTACGCAGGCATGCAGGGATAAAATCAAGAGGTCAAGGTACGAATTAAGATGCAACTAGCAAGGTATGTAAAAGGCAACACAAAAGCTTGTGTTGATGCAAAGAAAACTTGAAGTAGTTCATATCTTTCTTCTTTTTACTCCAGCCTTCACAAGTAAGATCAGCTAAGTACAGTTGGCAGCAAAGACTGGTGATGCGATAAGCACCTTAGAATAGTGAAAGAAGGGATTACTTAGAGAAACTACAGGGTTTTCAAGTCAGCAGGGACTGACAGGTTGCTTGTAGAGTACTCAAGGAGTTGACTGAGGTAATTGGAGACCTTTGGCTATTCCTTTTGAGAACTCATGGAGATTAGGTGAGGTCCTGGGTGACTAGAAAAATGCAAATACAGTGCCTGTCTTTAAGAAAGGCAGGAAAGACGGTGCAGGGAATTCTATACCAGTTAGTCAGACCTGGGTACCTGAAGGCTAGGGAGAGACATTACACATAAACTGGTTTAAGTGATCAGAAACTGGTTTAAACCTGTAACAGAACAGATGTTCAGGGCACATAAACCAGTTTGAAAATTGCTGAATTTTCAGATAAATCTGAGATAAACCTGGTTGAATGTAGTATCAGAGTGAACTGATTTGGGTCAAACCGATTTATGCAGTGTCTGTCACAGACCCCTTCCTGGTTCAAGTTTAAATCCGAGTCCTCCAGCATTCCAGATGCTTTGCAACCCTGGGCGGGTCTCTGGTCTCTATTCCAGCCCAGCAGGGCTGGCCCCTCCCCTCTGCTCCCTGGCTGGAGCTCTGGCAAGGACTGCACGTATAGTGCGGTCTGCCTGGCTTCTCTCTGTTCCCCCCCTCCTCTCACCACTCCCTGCTCAAGCAGGGATAACCTCCTCCCCTCTGCCCTACCCAGACACCACTCAGCATTAGCTAGCATACCACATGCTGGCCAGTCCTTGCTGTTGGAGACTGGACAGTGTTTGCTTACAGCTTTTTGGAGCTAATCAATGGGTAGCTGGTAATGTCCCTCCATTCCTTCCTTGGAAAAAGTTGTTTAAGAGCTTGAAATAACGAGAGAGGCTTTGTTTTGTTTAATTGGCTGAAAAATGTTAACAACTCCCTGTGTAACTTACTGCTGTGTAACTAAATACTCTGTTATCAAGGGAGGGTGTGGAGAACCCCTCCTTTATCAGCAGGGATCCTGGTTTTCTCTGATAAAAAAAATCACAAATTCTTTGAGAAACCATCCCCAAATCCATTATTAAAATTAAAAGCCCCTTGCAGCACTCCCCAGCCGTGCTGGTGCCCCTCACTGTCCCCCACAACAGCCCATCTTGTCCACAGCCCCTGCCCCCCAGCCCTGCCGGAAGGGGCCCCAGCTGCCAGGGCTGTGTGACCAGGGATCCAAGTCTGCATCTCCTAGCCCCCAAAAGCAGGCAGCTGAAGCAGAAACAGCATGGAGCCAGCTGCTCGGGCAGGGCTGGGACTGGCTCTTGGCTTCTCCCAGCCCTGCTGGTCCCCCTAGCCATGACCTACAACCCCCAGTCCTGCCTGAGGTGCCCTTGGTGCCCTACAAGCCCCACTTACCTCACAGGCTCCAGGAGAAGAGTGAGGCTGAGCTGAGATGAGCCAAGTGGATCCCTGGCTGAGTGAGAGTCTCAGGCCCCCACCCTCCAGGCAGGGTTGGGGGTTTCCCAACCTGTTTGCAAACAGCTTTTGCAGGCTGGAGCTCAGCCAGCCTGCAGAGCTGTTTGCAAAAGCAGGGAATTCGTGGGTTTCTCTGCTAAAAGGAGAAATCCCAGTTTTGTCTGATTAAAAGGGGAAATCCATGGTTTTCTCTATTTTTCTGTGGGAAACAGAAAACCCGGATCCCTGCTAATCAGAGCATCCTGCCGGGGCCTGGCCATGCCCCCACTCAGCTCAGCACTGTAGAATGGAGGGAGGGCTGGTTTAGCACCCCCTGGCTTCTAGCCTAAACCACTGCAGGCATTTGCCTGCATTTCTGGGATGTCTGTGCAGTTACAAACCAGTTTAGCCTAGCCAGGTTAGACTAACCTGCAAAGATAGAATCAATTCATGTTTAGGCTTTTTGAATGTCTGCCCCTACCCAAAAAGGTCATGGAACCTGTAATCGAGGAACCTATTTCTAAGCATCTAGAGGAGAACAAGTTGATCAGGAACAGCCAACATGGAATCATCAAAAGCCAGTCATATCTGATCAGTCTGAATTCCTTCTAGAGCCAGGTGATGGACTTTGGATGGGAGTAAGCAGTAGATGTGATATATTTCAACTTTAGCAAGTATTTCAACACTCTCTACCATGATGTTCTCTTTAGTAGCCTGGGGACTTACTGTATAGACAGATGTTCTGTCTGATTCATTTTACTTAAAGAATAGTTATCAATGGTTAGATATTTTGAGTGAGGTTGCCTAAGGGTCTGCACCTGGTCTGCAACTTTGTTATATGTGCACTGATGATTTTGGTGATAGGATTAAGTGCCCACTTAGCAAATTTGCAGATCACACTAAGCTGAGTGAAGTTGCAGACACACTGGTGAGTAGGATTGAGTTTCAGATTGACCTTGATAAACTGGAAAGATGGTTTGAATTTAGAGGTGCACTGATACATTGGTCTGATATTGGAATGGTACCAATATAAAGAAAATAGGCTGTATCAGAAATCAGCCCACTGTGGCAAATTTGGCCGATTTAAATGCCCCTGCATGGACACAGCTGCAGCACAGCATGCAGGCAGTGAGGAGCATAGCCTGGCAGCATGGAGATCTACGTGCAGCTGGTAAGTCTCTATTGGGGTGGGAGGGGAAGCTGTGGGCTGGAGCCGGGGCTGCGCCGGCTCTTTTCAGTGGGGGTTGCATTCAGAGCAGGTGCTACAGAGGGGGATGCAGTCACCCCAGATTTCGTTGTAGCCTCACTCCCAGTGCTGCCCCGGCTCAACGCCATACCTCCTTCCACACACTGGGAAGACCCAGGGCAGTGCCAAGCCCACAGTGACAGGGCTACAGAGAAATTTGGGGTGGCTGCAGCCCCGTCCATAGCCCCTGCCCTAAGCCAGTCCCTTGCTGAGAAGAGCCCGGCACAGTGCTGGCTCTAGCCTATAGCTGCAGCCTGCCCACCCCATCCTGCACAGATCCAAGGGGAAATGAGATCAATATCAGCCAATATGCCTCCTTAAAAATCAGCTATCGGTATCAGCTCCCAAAATCTGTATTGGTGAACCCCTATTTGAAATTAATTGAATAAAATTCAGTAAGGACAAGTGCAGAGCCATGTACTCGCAACAGAAAAACCACATGAACAAATACAGATTAGGAAATGATTGGTAGGCTGTAGTACTTTCAGAAAAAGTGCCCGAAGGTTACAGAAGACTGCAAGCTGAATATGAGCAGTATGTTCTTGCAAAAAAAGCCAAGAACACACATTTATGTTAACAGAGATGTTGACTACAAATCAAGAGAAGTTATTATTCTACTCTCTATTCACTATTGTTGAGGTCTCACCAGTAGTACTGTGTTCAATTTTGGACACTGCATTTCAAGAAAAATGTAGACAAATTGGAAGGAATTGAGAGGAGACCATCAAAAATAATGAAAAGTCTAGAAAACATAACTTAGGAGAAAAGGTTAGAAGACCTGGGGTTAATTAGTCTGGAGAAGAGAAGAATGCAGAGGGATTTGAAAACAGTCTTCGAATACTTTATTGAACAGGACAAGAAGTAATGGTCTTAAATTGCAGCAAGGGAAATTAAGGTAGAAGAACTACCTTGCTAGGAGTTTGATCAAATATTGGAACAGATTACCTAGAGAAGTTGTAGAAAGTTGGAAAGGAAACTTGGAAAGTTTTTTATGAACAAATAAGGTGTATTTTTTTTCTGGAATGGTTTACAGCAGAGTTGTCAAAGACATGGCCCATGGGCTAGATCTAGCTGTTGAAGCTCTATTATCTGGCTGGCTGTGGATCTCAGATTGGAGCTGTGTGGCACTGTGGCATGTGCTAGACCAGCCTCATGTGCTGTATGGGGAGTTTGGGGCTGGTCTGGTGCACTGCCACTGCTGGCTGCGCTCAGGGATGCTCCAGGGCACGTGCAGTCATTGCACTGGTACACACTGCCAGCTACACTCAGGGCAGGTCTGGGGCTTATGTTCCCCACAGCACTGCCATGAGCACTGGATGCAACATGTTGGGTCAGCCTGCAGGCTCAGGACCAGTGTGATCCAGGCTAGAGACTGGTTTGGTGGCACTCATCCAGCCTGTGGGGCCTGATGAGTTTGACACTCCTGGTTTATACAGTAATGATCATGCCTTTAGCAGTGGTTTGAACTAGACCTCTGAAGCTCTTTTCCTAGTTTTCTATAATTTCTATGGTCTTTTAGGACCTCTGAAGAAAACTGACAGGATGATATCAACTGACCAACATTTTGGGATGTTGGAACATTTTGGGATGGAAGTGTTTCATTTACCTTAATTAGCATTCTCTATAATTTCACTTAGAGCTTGGACAGCTGGACTTTTCATAATGACTTCTTCAACTCATTTATATTCCACTAACATTAATTTTGCTTGTGATTTCATCTCTATTTTCTATCCTTTGAGGGTAGAAAGGTGCAAGTTCCATGGGGGATTTGAATACTATTTTGAAAGAAAGTAATGGGGATCTCCACCAGAAAAGTGTTTTGCAAAAGTTGGCTGCAATCATTGTGGGTTGCTGGAGGATTAAAGTCCAAAATCAGTAATAGCCCTGTAAATATTGTTCCTGCATGTAATGCTTATAGAGTAGAATTCCTTTTCCATTTAGATGTTTCCTTTGTATAGCCCACTTCAGCACTTTGGGTAGGAGACATTAATAAAGATGGTTAAAGAAAGATACCACAGGAAAATTTAGGTGCTATATGAAGTGGAATTTGTGATTTGCCAGGTGGGCTTCTTCCTTGTAACTCAGTATTGAACCAATGTCTGATAAAATATTAAGGGACATTAAGTTGCTGGAAATGATCGTTCATATTTTCAGACCTGTCTGAATTGAGATTAATCCAGGACGTAGAAGGCCATGAAACAGCCCAGAGACTGATGGAGCACAGGAACAGTTTACCCATGTCTGCTTCTCATATGTGGGGAATGGTAGGGATATTGTAGCTAAGTGCCAACTTTATGAAAGTGGGCCTTCTTCCATATTAGAAGACTCCTCAGTTGCCCTGTTAGGTCACCTGTGCAGCCCCCTAGGAATCAGAACAAAAGGACTGCGGGGTGAGTGATAACTTAAGAAACCTTTATGGCTTGCTTTGGATCAGATGTAAATATTCATAGTTTCTAGGGTTGGAAGGGACTTGGGTAGATCATCTAGTCTGACCCCCTGCCATGGCAGGAAAGAGTACTGGGGTCAAAAGACCCCAGCAAGGTGTACATCTAACCTAACGTACATCAATTAAAAGTTACACGGGGTAGTTTTTTGTTCCCCCCCTAAGGATTAGATAGAGATAGGTTTACATTAATGTCCTGGCCAAATTCCATTTGATAGATCCTCCCTAACTAAATTGCCCGTATACTGTCTTATGTAGTATTGCTGGTGCTAAAGGATTGCCACATTCCATCTCAGAAGTGGCCATATTTCATTTGTACAGTTGGTGATACAATCTCTGGTCATGAACTGAGGAAGACTGTGATTGGTGGATAAAATTATTTGTATTAACACAAATACACAAACCACCAGTGTGAAATCCCTGCTGGATGCTTGTTAATTAGTGCAGGTTTATCTTAAATTCTCTACAGTACCCATACAAAATAGAATCCTCAATGTTTTGTACTTTATTCACACGCTAAGTATAATTTCCAAATATAATCTAGATGTTCCTGAGGATAACTTTTGGTGTGTTAAACCACAATTCCCATTCAGTTTTTTAAAATGACCCATAATATCCATACTTCTCTTAATGTTTTCATGCAGTATAAAGAATTCACTCTTACAGACAAGAAGCAGAGTATCTATTTTTATAATGTATTTGCTGAAAGCAGTACTGAGTTGCTTTTTACTTGGCAATCAGTTTCTTTCCCCCCAATTGATACAATAATTTGTGATGTTGAATGTGAAACATCTTAATGATGTTTGGTTTTTTAGCTATGAAGAAAAGTGACTTTCAAATACAGAGTTAGAGATAAAATTTGCATCAGACAGGTAACAAATTTATCTTAGGATTTTAAATCTCCTCCAGTGAAACTGAGACCCTGATTCATGAAACAATAGCATGGTTGAATAGGGACATGTACTGTTTTAGGCCTCTGAATCCCAACCTAAATGAATGTTGAATTTGTAACACACTGATATATTTTCACCTATTTATGGTTTTATCTGTCCCATTAACAAGTTCACAAACAAGCTCTGAGGTATGTTCCTTGTTTTGGAAGCATAAATCATTTTATGCAGGTGAGTAACTTTATGCATATACCACCAATGAACTTCTCATGTAATAGGACTACTCACATGCATAAAGTGACTTGTGTGTAAATATTTTTAGGACTGGGGACCTATATTTTAATGCAAGTTATGCGTAAATGAGGGTAGGGTTATATAGGCAGCATATGTAGAAAGAGAAGAGAGTTTTTAAAAAGGCAAACTGTAATTGGGAGCTGAACGACTTAACTCTTCAAGTTTTGCTCTTCAGGGTTAGCACTGGTAGGCTATGCAGACCAGCAGACTTAACTGCAAGGTAATGAAGTTATTTGAGTGGGAGTGTTTGTTTAAAAGCTGGAACAAGGAACTCTCCTCTGAATTAAAATTATTCCTTTTGACAGAACTGACCCAGATAATGAGCATTATAGGAGGTTGTATGGTGCCTGGGGCATCTAAAACATGAACAAACAGGATTACCTTTTAGCTCTGTCAACAGCAGCTGCAGAAATGTCAGGCACATTTGAGGTACACAGAGGTACTCTTCGCAATATTTCACCACACAAACTTAGGTGTGTTTAAAGAAAACTAAAAAAGTCAAGCTCACTGGTCATAGAATCATAGAATCAGTGAGTCGGGAGGGACCTGGACAGATCATCTAGTCCGACCCCCTGCCATGGGCAGGAAGGAGCACTGGGGGTGGGAGGGGTCATAAGACCCCAGCCAGGTGCCTATCCACTCTCCTCTTGAAGATTTCCGGGGAAGGTGAGAGCACCACCTCTCTGGGCAGCCTATTCCAGGCTCTGGCCACCCTTACCGTGAAGTAGTTCTTCCTAATATCTAGCCTAAACCTATCCTCCCTCAGCTTGTGGCCATTGTTCCTGGTGACTCCAAGGAGGACCCTGGTGAACAGACTTTCCCCGAGTCCCTGCTGCTGGCCTCTGATAAGGTTGTAGGCAGCCACAAGATCCCCCCTGAGTCTCCTCTTGAGGAGATTCAGGTCCCTCAGCCTCTCCTCATAGGGCTGGCCATGGAGACCCTCTCCAGGTTCCCCATGTTCCTCTTGAAGTGCGGCACCCAGAACTGGACACAGTACTCCAGCTGCGGCCTGACCAGCAGTGCATAGAGGGGGAGCAAGACCTCTCTGGACCTGTTAGTGATGCCCCTGTTGATGCAGGACAGGGTGCGGTTGGCTCTGCCTGTAGCTTCATTGCATTGGCAACTCATATTCATCCTGGAGTCAATCCTGACTCCAAGATCCCTCTCTGCCTCTGTACTGCTGAGAGGGTCAGCCCGTAACCTATAACCATAATGCTGGTTCCCTCTCCCCAGGTGCAGCCCCTGCCCTTGTCCTTGTTGAACCGCATCCTGTTCAGATCCACCCACTTCTCAGACCTACCCATGTGCATATATATATATGCACATGGGTATGGCTGAAGAAAGATAGCGTGAGAGTGCCTGACTTATTATGGTGGGTTATAAACCCACAAGGTTTGAGAAACACTACTCTAGAGTAGTGGCCATCCTGTGCAGCCTGTTTCTCCTGACTACATTTTTGTGAAGAGATGAGATAAGGTATAACTGATAAGGAAAGGGTTTTTCATTTGTCTTCTGTGCCTTGGTGAATCTACCTTAAACATACAAAATGGAACTTTACAAAACAAGCTAACAGAAAGCTTTCTTGCGGGACTATTATTCTGCATGTCTCCTGCAACAGATGCCATCACATCTTGGGAAGAATGTAAAGAATTCGTCTACTTCCTGGGGTTTCTATATGCGTAGGCATGGCAGGTTTCAGCTTTTATTGATAAACATCAATAATCATCAGTTTTGCCTCACACTCACAGACTGATAGAAAAATATTTCTGTCAGTAATCATCAGAAGAGGAGATGAGGAAAAAAATAAATCTAGGACAGGGGTTAGAAAATCCAGGGCAGAAAATCCACGTGCACCTACACACTGATTATGACTAAGTCCTGGCTGCAGGGCCCACATGAGGGAAGTGCAGGGGTGGGCCTGAAGAGCAGAGAAAGCCCTAGTCCCCAGCTGGCCCCACAGCAGGGCCTTGGATACTACTCCAGCACTGCTCTGGACTGGCAGAGGATGAGCCGGACCCCAGACAGGCATGTAGGGGAAACTCATCTGCTGCAGCAGGCACTCACTGGGAGGAGGCAGGTAAAGGGCTTCACCTGCTCAGGGGCTGCTCTGGCACCAGCTGCACTTGTGGCCAAGTTTCCCTGGAGAGACACGCATGCACAGACTCAGACGCACACATGCAGACATGCATGCATGCACATGTGCACACACACACGGGCCAAATACCTGCAGACCTACAGCCAGCAGCACTGGGTTCCCATCTGCCCACAGCCCTGTCCCTCCAACCCGTGTTCCCAGCACAGCTTACTAGCATGGCCCCAGGTCCAGCAGTGGCTGTCCAAACCATTGCCAAATGAACAGTGTGCTGCCAGTGCTCTCCCCACCCTACCTAAATATTTAAATTGATAAAAAAAAAATCAAGATAAATGCTTAAAAATAACCACTGATTTTAGCTGTCAAAATTAAAAATAAAAACTTAATTTTGAAAAGCCTATATGCATGTGATGTCATTAGCTGCTAGTCTAGCATCAGACCCTGGTAAGGAAGGAAAAGGGGGAAAAATTTCCAAATGCTGTATTTTGAAAAACATGTATTTATAGCTTTCAAGCTTACCCATGTGTCTTGTAGGAGTCAAATCATTCCACACAGGTTTGCAGTCTGAGGAACAGAATGTGTGCAGGGATCTGCCCATAGGATAGCAGCTTACTGCAGGGCATGTACAATGAAGCACAGTCATCATAAGCATCATGTGCAAGAGGGTGTGTACCACACCTAATTTTCTGCAGGGGTTATCTTCATTATTTGGGTTGGTGCTGAGTCCCTAGATTTGGGCCTTAATGGTTTAAGCCCTTATACTATCTCTTATCTTTTCTTTTCCTTCCACTGCAAAATTAAAAAAGCCTCAGTTATTTCTAAGGGAAAAATTGGGCCATCTAAGAATATAAAGTGAGTTGCATCTTTTTCACGTCCCACTAGTACAGCCCCATATACCACAGCAGTGGGCACAATATAAGAGTAAGAACGGGCATGGGTTTCAGGTGGCCTTACTTTCATTTTGTGCTATACCTTAAGTTCTGTCCCTGAATCAACTATATTGTTTAGATGCCTACTACTGGCATCTAAATGTAATAGCAGTCTTTTAGTTAACTTTAATGGGACCAGCCTTATCTCCTTAAGGCCCAACTGCAAACCTAGCGTCGTACTCTGTGGAATGTAGCAGCTCTCTTCCTTCCATATATGAGCTATCCATTCCAGTAGAGTCTGAGCAGGTAGAGGACTGCCATCATCTGACTGTTACCTCCTTTCCTACAAAGGAAAGCAGAGCCTCCACTGCTCCAATGATTAACCATCTAGTGCCAAATGCAGATAACCTAGATGAGGCCAAAAGTGCATTGTGCATCACTATAAAATTACCATTTACCAGTGCTTGAAGTACCATAGCATTTTATATAAAGTAGTACCTATTGTTTGGCTGAGGTCTGTGTATTAGCTCTCTTCTGTAGTATCTGTACATTACACCCCATTCTATTCATTCAGATTTCTCAACAAAATATACCTCTTTCCTTCTGGCTAAGTAAAATGAGATTATCCACTTTTAATGTCCAAGTTAAATTGTGCCACTGAATGTCACTTCTCCATGTCTGTCTTTGAGGGCACAATTAAACTCCAAAATACACTGTAGAGGTTTAAAAACAGATTAGGCAAATTTATGGAATATAGGTGCATCTGCGGTTATAAGACAGAACAGCCAGGGATGCAACCTCAGGCTCAGGAGGTCCTTAACCTTGAGAGATTTGGCAGGGGATGAGTCACTGTACACATACCCTGAATCTTATAATTTGCCTCTAAAGTAGGGGTTGGCAACTAGGCTTGTGCAAACCAGCTAGTATTTGCTTCGGATTTGGCTGATTCGGGGGACAATGATTTGATTCAGTAACTGGAATCACTGTCCAGAATCGATTCAGCCGAATCCAATTTCGAGATTCATTCATCACTGAATCTCTGAATCAAATAGGCCTGATCCCCTGCCTGTTCTCCCAGGCCCATCAGTGACTGCTCCACCAGGCCCCAGTGTCCCGGCTCTTTAAAAAAAACAAAACAAAACAAAAAAAACCTCTGCACTTTCACCAGCTCCTGCCAGGCTGGGGTGGGGGGCTCTGTCACAAGCCCCAATCCCCCACCCACTTTCGCAACCCTGTCAATGGCTGCCCTGTCCGGCCCCAGCATCCCTGGACATTTTTTATTTTTTTTTAAATCCCTGCTGCCCCTCACTGCCATGCGCTGCATAGGGGAGCTCTGCTGCAAGTCCCCAGAAGCCCCGAGACTGCTGCAGCACCCAGCAAGTGTGGGGCTTTTTTTTTTTTTAAAAGAGCCGGGATGCTGGGTCCGGGCCAGGGAGCCATTGGCAGGGCTAGGAGAGTGAGTGGGAGGTCAGGGGCCACTTAGGGGAGCAGGCAGGGGATGGGGTCTTGTGGGGTCCCCCCATGGTCCCTTCCCTCAGCATCTCCCTCCCTCACCCCCTGCTTACTGGCACAGAGTCCAGGTCCAGCTCCTGCAGCTGTGAGTGGGGACTGCCCGAATCTCCAAATATCTCTGAAGTTCTCCAAATCTATTTGGACCTTTTTTGTTAGTCTCCTGATTCAGTTTGGATTCAGAGATTCAGCTGCCAAATTGGACCAAATCTCCTCTGAATCAAATCAGCACCCAAAGCTTTGCATAACCCTACTGGCAACCTACGGCCTGTATGCAGGCAGTCTGTGGAAACTTTGGATCCAGCCTGTAGGGGGTGGCTTTGCAGAATTCAGCAGTGTGAGATGCCATCTATGGGTTCTCTTCCCTTGCTTCTGCAGGGAGAATTGCTGTGGGTGCTTTCCCTGGGCTACTGGAGAGACAAATGGTGGCAGCAGCAGGGTCCTAGCATCTGCTCAGCCACCTGGCTCTGATCCAGGGCAAGTGATTCTGAGCTGGATGAATGGACTGTAAGGTGGATAGAAAACTGGCTGGAGCATCAGGCTTGGGGTAGTAATCAATGGCTTGATGTCTAGTTGGCAGCTGGAATCAAGTGGAGTGCCCCAGGGGCCAGTTTTGTTCAGTGTCTTCATCAACAACCTGGAAAATGGCATGGAGTGCACCCCCAGCAGGTTTGCAGATGACACGAACCTGGGGGCAGCAGTAGATACACTGGAAGGTAGGGCTCAGATTCAGAGTGACCTAGACAAATTGGAGGATCGGGCCAAAAGGAATCTCATGAGGTTCAACAAGAACAAGTGCAAAGTCCTGTGCTTGGGAAAGAACAATCCCATGCACCAGTACAGGCTGGGGGCTGACTGGCTGGGCAGCAGCTCTGCAGAAAAGGTCCTGGGGGTTACAGCAGACAAACTGAATGAGCCAGCCATGTGCCCTTGTTGCCAAGAAGGTTAACAGCATACTGGGCTGCATTGGTAGGTGTGTTGTCAGTAGGCCAAGGGAAGTGATTATTCCCCTCTATTCAACACTGCTGAGGCCACATCTGGAGTACTGTGTTCAGTTTTGGGCCCCCCACTACAGAAAGTATGTGGACAAATTGGAGAGAGTCCAGGGGAGGGTGACAAAAATGGCGAGGGGACTGGGGGACATGACTAATGAGGAAAGACTGAAGGAACTGGTCTTATTTAGTCTAGAGAAGAGGAGACTGAGAGGGGACTTAATAGCAGTCTTCAACTACTTGAAGGAGGGTTTGAAAGAGGATGGAGCTGGGCTGTTCTCAGTGGTGGCAGATGACAGAACAAGGAGCAACAGTCTCAAGTTGCAGCAATGGAAGGCTAGGTTACACCAATATCATGTGTAGATGCACCTAGTGGGATCTAATCTGAAATTAGACCTATATGCATCTTAAGGTGCTTGTACAGTGTTATCTATTTGAGACTGTGTGGCTTCATTTTTTGTCTTCTCTAGTGCCAAGCAAGTGAGTAATGATCACCATGACTGTTAGGGGCAGAGTTCACTATCTGGTTCTTTCCAAGTGCTAGGCACTTCTTTGTGAGTGCATGGGGCAACTGTGTATGCTGACATGCAGTGTGCTTTTCTCCATGTCTCTTTGGTCTAAAAGGGATTCTGCTTGTTGAGCTTCAAGGCATGGTGCAAAAGTAATCTTTTTTAACAAGGTGGGGGTCAGCAACGTTTTCTGGTGATGGGCCAACATGGTTTCATAGTTTCTAGGGTTGGAAGGGACCTGAGTGGATCATCTAGTCTGACCCCCTGCCATGGCAGGAAAGAATACTGGGGTCAAATGACCCCAGCAAGATGTTCATTTAACCTCCTCTTAAAAACCCCCAGGGTAGGAGCCTTCACCACCTCTCTTGGAAGTTGGTTCCAGACCCTAGCCGCCCTGACCGTAAAGTAGCGCCTCCTGATATCCAACCTAAACCTACCCTCTGCCAGCTTGTGAGTCTTATTCCTGGTCACTCCTGGCCAGTGACTCCCCCAATGCCTGCTGATCCCCCCTGACTAGTTTATAACAGGCCACAAGATCCCCCTTCAGCCTTCTCTTGTGGAAGCTGAACAAGTTGAGGTCCCGTAGCCTCTCCTCATAGGGCCTGCCCTGTTGGCCCTCCTCTAGACCCTCTCCATGCTGTTGACATCCCTCTTGAAGTGTGGCACCCAGAACTGGACGCAATACTCCAACTGCGGCCTGACCAGTGCCGCAGAGGAGGAGGATCACCTCTTTGGATCTGCTCGAGATGCATCTGTGGATGCATGACAAGGTGCAGCTGGCCCTCCTAACTGCCTCCCCACACTGCCAGCCCATGTTCATCTTGGAGTCAATGATGACCCCCAGAACCTTTTCCGCCTCCGTGCTGACAAGAGGGGAGTTCCCTAACCTGTAGGTATGGTGCCGGTTGTTCCTCCCGTGGTGCATCACCTTGCACTTCTGAGTTGAAAACCATCCTATTCTCATCCGCCCACCCTTGTAATCTGTCCAGGTCTGATTGTAGCCTGTTGCATCCTTCCAGTGTGCCCACGTCCCCCCACATCTTAGTGTCATCAACAAATTTGAACAGGGTGCTTTTTACCCCCTCATCCAAATCACTGATGAAGATGTTGAACAGTGTGGGCCCGAGGACCGAGCCCTGCAGAACCCCACTGCCCACGTCCTTCCAGGTTGAGAAGGACCCATCCACTACCACCCTCTGGGTGCGGCCCTCCAGCCAGTTGGTGACCCATTTGACTGTGTGGGTGTCTACACCACAGCCCCCCACAGTTTCTTAATGAGAACGGGGTGAGAGACAGTGTCAAAAGCCTTCCGGAAGTCCAGGAAGACTATATCCGTTGCTACTCCTGCATCTAATGATCTGGTGATCTGATCGTAAAAGGCCACCAGGTTGGTCTGACAGGACCTGCCAGTAATGAACCCATGTTGGTTGCCCCCAAGCATGCAGTCCCCAGCTGGCCCCTCCTGGATGTTTGCCAGGATAATTTTCTCGAACAGCTTGCCTAGGATCAAGGTAAGACTAACCGGCCTATAGTTTCCCGGGTCCTCCTTCCTGCCTTTTTTTGAAGATGGGGACCATGTTGGCCCTCTTCAGTCCTCCGGTACCTCACCAGAGCACCACGAGTGCTCATATAGCCGTGCCAGGAGACTTGCAATGACCTCGGCCAGTTCCTTTAGAACTCTAGGGTGGAGATCATCCGGGACGGCTGACTTGAATACGTCCAACCCCTCCAGAAGCTCCCTAACTAAATCCTCGCTAACCCGTGGCCCAGGTGTGCCTCCCCCAGGGCCCGAGGGGGGTCCAGCAGGGAGGTGGCTGTTCTGGTCCCTACTTAGGAAGACGGAGGCAAAGAAATCGTTAAAGATGTTAGCTTTGCCATCTGGTGTGACGACCAAATTTCCCAACGCATCCTGCAAGGGCCCCACATTACCTGGGACCTTCTTTTTACCCGCTGTGTATTTAAAAAAGGACTTCTTATTGTCCTTAATCTGGGAACCTAGTCCCAGTTCCATTTCTGCCTTGGCCTTCCTAACTACCCCCCTACATCCCTGAGCAACTACAGAATAGTCCTCCCTGGTGATGACCCCTTCTTTCCATTGGGTGTAAGCCTCCTTTTTAGCAAGGAGACATTCCCGGATGCTTTTGGTGAGCCATGGAGGTTTATGTGCTCTCCTGCTCCCCTTGATCCTCGTTGGGATTACTTTCCTTTGGGCTTGGAGGATTGTCTCCTTAAGGAGCGACCACTCTCCTTGGACACCTGGCTCCCCTCCCCTCCGGGACCTCAGTGCTTCTCCAACTATCCTCCTTAGCTCGTTGAAGTCTGCCCTCCTAAAGTCTAGGGCCACAGCCTTACTGCATGCCTTTGCCACCTTGTGCTGGATGGTGAATTCCAGCAGGCGATGATTGCTGTCGCCCAGGTGGTCGAGCACCCACAGCCCCCTCACCAGGTCATCAACCGTGGTCAGCACTAGGTTCAACAAGGCATCTCCCCTGGTGGGGCTGTGCACCTCCTGGGTTAGATGGAGGTCCTGCACTCTGGCCAAAAACCTATGTGAGCGTTCAGACCTGGCTGACTGTTCTTCCCAGCAGATGTCCGGGAAGTTCAGGTCCCCCATGACAACCACATCCTTAGCCTTTACTACCTCTGTGAGCCGACCCAAGAATTCCTAGTCAAGCTCTTCTCCCTGGTTGGGAAGTCTGTAGTAGACTCCCACCATTAAGTCTCTTTCCCCTCGACTGCCTTGTACTCTAACCCAAAGCACTTCAGAGTGCCCCTCCCCTGACTCCTTGCTAATCCACGAGGATGTGTATTCCTCCTTAATATAGAGTGCCACACCCCCACCTCTCTTTCCTATCCTCTCCCTCCTGTACAGCCTATAGCCCTTGACATTCACCGCCCAATCATCCATTGAGTCCCACCATATTTCCGTAATCCCCACTATATCCGGGCTGGTGCCAGCCAGCATGAGGGCGAGTTCCTCCTGCTTGTTACCCATACTACGAGCATTTGTGTAGAGGCATTTGAGGCCTCCTGTGGATGTGTGTACTGACCCCTTAGTCCCAGTGTTACCCTGGCCCCTCTCTCTTACCTGTTTATTCGCTTCGCTCATTGGTCCGGGCTGGCCTGTAGTTGTGGGTGCTGCTTGGTCTGGCAGTCTGATGTTTCCTCCACCCTCATCTTCCCCTTCCTCCAACGAGCCTCAGTTTGAGTCAAAGGGGGGTGGTGTTAGAATTGAAAGATTGGAGAGTGTGGTTTTCTTGTGAGAAATGTGCCTGTGGCAGGACTGTCCCTAGGGGTGCCGTGACCTCCCCTAGCGCCCTTGCCCACCGTGCCAAGTCTGGGTCCTGAATGCACCCTCTATCTCGCCCACGATGTCTTTGATTTTATTATTAAGCTGCCTTCTTGCCCCCTTGGCATGGGGCCGGTCTTGCTTTACCACAATTCCGGGGCTACTCCCTATGCCAGCCCTCGCCGGCCTGTCTGTGACTGTCCTAAGCAGCCCACTCTCTCCCTCTCCCTCTCTCTCTCTTCAGGCTTCCTAGTAGACTCGCCCTTCTCTCCAGGGCTTTCCCCCTTCCAGGCTTCCCCTTCACAGGCAGTGCCCCACTGGGCCTGCCCAGTGTCCAATATATGTGCCCCCACCAGGGCCCTCGCTCATGTGCCTGCCCACACTCGGGCCTTCGATGTTTGACTCGGGCTTCCCAAGGTTGGGGCTCAGGCGGCCTTAGCCTCACCTGGCCCCCAGACCTGCCTTCTCGGGCCTATGCCCCACTGGGGCTCTTCCCAATTGGGGTCGTCTCAATATCACCCCTGCTGGGCTGGGGTCAAGATACCCCACTAGCTCAGACCCACCTTCCTGGGCCTATGCCCCATTGGGCTTCTACCTCCACCAAGCTCTTCCCAAAGCTGCCCACAATGGGCTGGGGTCGGGACACCCCCACAACACAGCACCCTCAGTGGTGCCAGGAACACCCCCATATTGGGGAGCTCCTGATGAGGCCTCCTCCACCCCTACAGCCTCACCCGGTCCTCCAGTGTAACAATAACTAAACAGAGCCACAAGCCACATGGCTGTAACATAACAATAAGCCTACTGGCTATAACATACACTCCTATCAGGGTTCTCTCCCCACCCCCTGTCTCATCATGTAGACTCTCAGTCAGTCAGACAGACAGACAACCGTCCATGTTCTGCTCCGCAGCAGAATTGCTGCTCCTCCAGCTGCCAGAGGGGAACTGGCTCTGGCCTTAGCCTTCCCTGTTTATAAAGGCCAGGCCTGGCCCCCTGGCCAGCTGACCCAATTAGTTGCCATAGCAACCAGCACCTGCTGCCCTAATGGATGGCAGCTAAACTCATTTACTACTATTCAGTAGCAGGCAACCTAGTGCCCTGCTACACACCATTATCTAGTAGCAGGCACCCTGGTGTCCTGCTACAGTGCCCCATTTCACACAGGAAACAGACAACTCTCTCACACCACCTACTACAAAGAAGTGCAGGAAAATGCTACTCCCCCTTTCACCTTGAAACCCAAAACTGCAATCAAATCATTTCTGTCAGAACTAGAAGAAAAACTACAAACCTTGATTCCGCCCCACCCCCGCTACTTAACCACCACTACAGACCTTGATCATCCCCCCCACTACTTAACCAGCAGCCACCACTTCTCCTCTGCCACCCAACCACAGTGCAATGTAGGCAAAGCACCTAGCTGTGGTGCAGTGTGAGCAAAGCCTTCCTGGTGCTGAACACCCCCAAAGTCCCCATTCTGCAGACTGGATCCAACATCTCTATGGATGATAGGTTACTGACCACTATGGTAAGGCATTAGAAGAAAGAGAGAGAGAGAGGTTTGAGGCTGTTGTGGGTGAGAAACGTGTGGTTGTTCTTGGTATAGGTTGCTCATTTGTTAGCAGAGAAATTAAAGAATTAACAGCTGATAGTTATTTCTTTTAAGTTGAGGTCAGGCAGCTGAAGTAACGTTTTCCTGTGCTCCACATCTACTTAGTGAGCGGGAGGCATTAATGATCTGGTTACAGTTGCCTAATCTTGTTCCACTTAGTTGCAGTATGCTATACCACTATCATTTATTGCAATGGAAGACATATGGAAGCTTCACACCAGCATGACTCCCTGTGGGTCACTGGTATGTCCTAGCCTTACCTGCTCCTCCACAAGAGATGTTGGGGGAAGTGCAAGAGATGGTAACCCTCCCCTGGCAGCTCTAAACCATTGTTCTGTGCAAGGAGTATTCTCTGCCACTTCTGACCAGAACACAGTTCAAGTGTGCTGTTCCCGTGGTGTCTCAGAAATGTTTAGGGTTTTAAGATAAGAAAATAAATAATATACTTAAATACTACCTAATAAACAGTATTCCTACTTTGCAGCTGGTAGTAGAACAGCCCACACTTGCATTTGTTTCATTACTGGTAAATTTGAAGAAAGGGCTTCTTGCTTGTTTAGCTGCAGTCACAAGAAAGCTAGTTTTCCTTTCATGCATTTTTTTCATAACCAGTTAACATGCTTTCCAGTAAGACAGGGTTTTACCGTTACTTATCTCAATCTGGTATTCCTCTCTCTAACTTTGTTTCGGTGATGAAACACAGATCTGCTGCTTCTGCTTCTGCATTTACTTGCTCTCTGTTAAACTGTTTTCAGTATGAACAGTTCTAAATTCTGTGAAATATCAAAGCTGGGTTTTGTGGAAGAAATATGCATAGAAATTATTCCAGGAGTTAATGAGAACATTCCTTTTAATGGATTCTTAAAACTTTATTACAAATCTGTTAACTTACTTTTTTCTTGAATACTAATCTCAGCAGGGTTTAGGAATGGAGAAACACTGAAAGCTGAGCTATAAATACTGTACTGTTGGGCAGTAGTGTAAGTTTCCTTTATTGTTTCTGTGTCCTGCAGGCAGGCAACCTCATCTGGCTAGATTTGGACTTTAGCGCACAGATTATCTGGACAAAACTCCTGTTTTCATCTAATAGATCCTTACTTTATATAGTGGAGGTTAATGCAGATAAATTGTATTTCAAAAGGGGTTGTTTCAGTCTCCTAACTGATTACAGTTGGTTTGGTGATTTAGGGGATTTTACTTTGTCTCCATGCCATATCCTTACCCATCCAAAAGGGTATTTGCTTTATTTCTCTGGGCTGACTTCATAATAACAGCCTAGGGATTGTATTACACCTCCCATTCTGTCAATGAGTGGAGGACTGGACAGGAGCATAACAAACTGGTATTGCTTCAACTGCCTGTCTCCAAGGTAAGGCTAATCAGCTTTTGAAACCTGCAATCAGGGATTGCTTTATCTCTGTCCTTTATTTCCTAACTTCTTGGTGCCAGCTGTTTCTGTGCTTCCATTGCCAACTGAGACTCTGACTCTCCCTGGATTAGTAATGTCTCTTGTGCATGAGAAATTTGAGCACAGTTTTCTCCCTGCCTCATATAAAGCACCTGTATGAATATTACCTAATTCATTCTAAAAAACCACAGTGAAATAAGATTTATTATTCCCCTTTTACAGCTAGATAAAATGAGGCTGAATGGTTTGCCTGTGACCCTGCATTTAGTCCACAATAGTGTAGAGAAATGTGTGAACTCCAGTCCCATGCATATTTCTTCAGCACACACACTGCCTCTGATTTGCAATAGGTTGATTCAGCCTCTTAGCTGATGATAACTAGTTTAAAGGATTGAACTTTGCCTCCCTGCTTTATTCACATTCATCCAATGGGTGTTTTGTTGTATATCTCTGTCTAATCTAATTCACGTCATGACGATTTAATGAAATAATGTTTATCCAGTGTTTTGACAACGTATAGTCAAATGAATGCATCCAACAGGCACCTTGAGCTAATGGATAATCTACTGGACTGAGACTTAAGTTACCAGTTTTCACTTCCAGTTCTGTACTGACTTGCTGGTTGACCTGGGACAAATGTCTTTCCTTTGCTATACCTAATTTTCCCCATCTCTAAAATACAGATAATGATCACAATATTGACTTATTTCAGAGGAGAGGAAGAGATGGGTGTTAGTATTATATTAATAGTAATAGTAGTGGTATTCTACAGTCAAGGCAAGAGTTGTTACAAAAGTCAGAACAGAATATGGTGAATCTGATGCAGTAGGTATGATTGCAAAGAAGTAGAGATTTGCAAAAACAAAATTAAATATACATTCACAAATAGAATTAACATCTCGAATAAGTTGTTCATTCTTTTGATTATGCTACAGAACCTCTGCCACCGTAGCAATGCCAACGTAAGTTTATCGGGAGAGCCCCCTAGTGTAGGCACAGCATATATCAACAGAAGGAGCCTTTCTGCTGATAGTTACACCACCTGAATATGTGAAGCCTTTCTTCTGACCACATGGATGTGCCACACCAGTCATTTTACTGCAGTCATTTTGTCAGCCAGGGATTCTGATTTTTTTCATGTTCATAGCCAACATGGCTATGCCAGCAAAACTTAGTCTTGTCGACTTGGCCTGTCTTAGAATGTGTGCACATAAGAGTGTTTTGTGCACATATGTGCCTGTAAGCAATATATAAACATTTAAAGGATCACTTTTTCCCAAGTTAGATCATTTTAAGCCTATCTTTTTTTATACCTCTGTAAGAAAATTCTGGCATATAGTGATAGAGTTCAGTCTGTGCTATGCCAATAAGTGAAGTAATGGATTTGGGTGTATGACTGTTTACATCTCACTTGAAATCTGGAGGACTTGGAACACTAGACCACAGTGTTTAGCATTACTGTCCAGTGTCAACATTAAACTATGAGGGACTGATCATCAGGTGCTGCCTATTGGCATAGCTCTTTAGGGTCCTTGGAAGTTTGTTGATCTATATCAGCTGAAGATTTTGGCCACAAAATTTAAAAAGTTGGTGGATTTGTCTGTAGAAACAAAGCAGTATTCTTATGCTGTAGCTGTTAACCTAAACCTTGAACATATATAAGGGATGAGGTGCACACAGAACAGAACCAGAATGAGTTTCAAAGAAAGGAAAGGATGCAGAGAAAGGCATAGAAAGAGTCGGACAAATATTAAAAATAGATGCACAGAAAAAGAAAAAGCACAATAAATGATCATTTGAAATTTTCCTTAGTTTAGTTATCACCAGAGATCTTTCAATAGAGCTGGGGAACTCCCTTCTCATCAGTGCAGAGGCAGAAAAGGATCTTGGAGTCATTATTGATGCCAGAATGAACATGGGCCGACAGTGTGGGGACGTGGTCAGGAAGGCCAACCGTACATGCATCCACAGTTGCATCTCAAGCAGGTCCAAGGAGGTGATACTTCCCCTCTATGCAACACTGGCCAGGCTGCAGCTGGAGTACTGCGTCCAGTTCTGGGTGCTGCACTTCAGGATGGATGTGGACAACATGGAGAGGGTCCAGAGGAGGGCCACCCTCATGATTGGGAGTCAGCAGGGCAGGCCCCAGGAGGAGACCTGAACCTGTTCAGCCTCCACAAGAAAAGGCTGAGGGGGGATCTACTGGCTGTTTACAAACAGGTCAGGGGGGACCAGCAGGCACTGGGGGAGTCCCTGTTCCCCCGAACACTACCAGGAGTGACTAGAAATAATGGTTACAAGCTGGCAGAGGGTAGATTTAGACTAGATATCAGGAGGCGCTACTTCACGGTCAGGGTGGCTAGGATCTTCCAAGAGAAGTGGTGCTGGCTCCTACCCTGGGGAACTTTAAGAGGAGTCTGGATAATCACCTTGCTGGGGTCTTTGACCTGAGTACTCTTTCCTGCCATGGCAGGGGGTCTGACTCGATGATCTGCTCAGGTCCCTTCTGACCCTGCTAACTATGAAACTATGCAGTTAGCAGTCATAGTTCTTCCAGAGTTACCCTTCTAACTTATGAAAAACCAAATTTAAATAACATGAACTGGCAAAGAAGTTCTAAGACCCTGGTTTGCAAATGACTGGCTTTTATTATTTAAAATAAGATATATATGAACCAGATACACTTTTATCTGGCTGTAGTGGGCTATTTTCTGGCCTCTTGTATTCACAAGAGTATCTGGTATGCAGAGGGTGCACAATAGTCTTTTCCTATTGTCTTTATGATGCCTCTATACAAGCTGACAGTATAGCCCTAGGCTCGAGCAGGAATAAAGAGCTTGGGCATGTGTCTCTTGCAGTATCTCAAACCCCTTTGAAATGCTGCAAGATGCATGTGTGGGAACAAACAAACATTCCCCGCACAGCATATCTGCAGTGCAGGGGCAAAATTTGGTACCTGGAAATAAAACTCGGGAAATAAAGTGAGACGGGGCACAACCTGAGTAACCGGAGGCTCGGTCCTCCACAGAGATGCTCTGATTGCCAGCCAGAGCATCTCTAAGGTTGGCCCTTGCTCTGTTTCTGAAGCACACTGCCTGCCCGTGCAGGGCAAGCAGCATGCAGGCTGCAGGGACCTGGACCTGGGCTCTGTGCCAGGTAAGGTGGGGGGCTGAAGATGGGGGGGAGTGGACTATGAGGGGGCTCCGTCCAGCCCTGGCCCCTGCACACTCCCCCGATCGTTTCCCCCATCTGGCACCACCCCGATCACTCCACCCCCACCCCACCCCGATTGGCCCCCTGGCCAGTCCCAGCCCCTGATCGCTGCCCCGCCTGGCCCCAGCATCCCCGCACTCACTGGCTTTAGCAGTGGCTGTCAGGATCACTGGCACCTCATGCCACAGCCTCCCCGCGCGAGGCAGTAGGTATTGGTCCTGGCCACCTGACATCCACACTGCTGCATCGCACATGTACAGCCCAGCTTGGCAGGGTGCTGTATGGTGCCGAAGGCTGTCTGGCAGCTCGGGGCAGGTCAGACCGAGCAGCACCAAGCTCCAGGTGACAGCGGCAGCAGCCCCGAGCTGTCTGACAGTGTGCGGTACCCTGCCGAGCTAGGCTGCACCCATGTAATGCGGCAGCGTGGGTGCCAGGTGGCCGGGGCTAATCCCTGTGCCACGTGGGGGTGGGGGGTGCCATGAGGTCCCAGTGACCCCAGCAGCCACTGCTACCACTGGTGAGTGTGGGGACACAGAGACCGGGTAGGGGAATGATTAGGGAGCTGGGGGAGCAAGCAGGAAGCTGGGGCCAAGTGAGGGAATGAGCAGGGGCTGGGGACCAAGCAGGGGTTGGGCTGGGCAGGGCAGGGGGGGGCAATTGGGGTGGCTGGGGGAGTGAATGGGGGCTGGGGCCAGGTGGGGACCATATGGGCCCTGCAGGGGGTGGGGCTGTAGCTCCTGCGGGGCTGTATCCCCTGTTGAGGGGGTTGGAGCCCCTGCTGGGGTGGGGGCTGTGGCCCTGGGGGGGCAGTTCATGAGCCGTGTGCAGGGGCTGCACCCTGTGTGGAGCCAGGGACCCACCCCTCCTAAGCAGCCACCCCCACATCCACAGTCCCCCCCACCCCACAATCCACCCACGAAACCCACACCCCCACAAACCCCTCACCCACATAACTGGTCCTTTAGGTCATGGATGGGGGGCAAGCTGTGGGTTGAGAGTGAGGGGCAACGGCAGGGGCAGGGCACTGGCATATCAGTGCTGCTCAGCACTGCACATCCTGGTGAGTGGAGGGGGTAGGGGCAGCTCTGATTTTTCTGTGACAAAAAACTGGCCAAGTTTGCCGATGACATGACACCAAACTTTGGGGCAAAGCATCCACGCCAGAAGATAGGCGGGTGATCCAGGCTGACCTGGACAAGCTCAGCAAATGGGCAGACAAGAACCTGATGGTGTTTAACACCGAAAAATGCAAGGTTCTCCACCTTGGGAGGAAAAACCTGCAGCACCCGTATAGGCTTGGCAGTGCTACGTTGGATAGCACTACAGAAGAAAAAGACTTGGGGGTCATCATTGACCACAAGATGAACATGAGCCTCCAATGCGATGCTGCGGCTAATAAAGCGACCAAAATGCTGGCGTGCATCCATAGATGCTTCTCGAGCAAATCCCAGGACGTCCTTCTCCCCTGGTACTCGGCCTTGGTGAGGCCGCAGCTGGAGTACCGCGTCCAGTTTTGGGCTCCACAATTCAAAAAGGATGTGGAGAAGCTTGAGAGAGTCCAGAGGAGAGCCACGCGCATGATCAGAGGTCAGGAAAACAGATTTTACGATGACAGGCTGAGAGCCATGGGACTCTTTAGCCTGGAAAAGCGCAGGCTCAGGGGTGATCTGATGGCCACCTATAAGTTTATCAGGGGTGACCACCAGGATCTGGGGGAACGTGTGTTCACCAGAGCGCCCCAAGGGATGACGAGGTCGAACGGTCACAAACTCCTGCAAGACCGTTTCAGGCTGGACATAAGGAAGAATTTCTTTACTGTCCGAGCCCCCAAGGTCTGGAACAGTCTGCCAGCGGAGGTGGTTCAAGCACCTACATTGAACACCTTCAAGAGCAAATTGGATGCTTATCTTGCTGGGATCCTATGACCCCAGCTGACTTCCTGCCCTTTGGGCAGGGGGCTGGACTCGATGATCTCCTGAGGTCCCTTCCAGCCCTAATGTCTATGAAATCTATGAAATATGAAATCAAACTGTATAAATATTTATAATTTATTTTATTATAATGATAGAGGCACTAGTAGGCTTCTGAATTGCTTTAAAATTGTAAATATGTCAATAAAACATTGCCCAACTGATTTGATCCCTTTCTCTTTCATATATGTATATGTATCTAGTGGTCTTTTATTTTACTTGTGGAAGAACATGGATTTTGGGTATTTTCAAGAGTGACTTTGGAATTTTTTATCTAGGATTTTGCAGCTTTAATATCAGAATTCCTGCTAGTGAGGCAGGTGTCAGGACCTAGGCAGAGGTGCCTGCTCAGAGCTGGCATCTGGGACCCAGCTGGAGGTGGCTGACCTCGTGACTACTTTTGGCCAGGAAGACGTGCTTTGACAGTTCAAAGCAGGCCACCACACTAGGAACATCTTTCAGGCAATAGCTGCCCAGATGGCCAGGTGGTGGCACATTTGCCGCACAAAGGCTAACTATGCAGCCACAGCCCACTGGCAGTTGGCCCAGAGGTGCAGTCCCCATCTGGGTCTGGAGGGCATGCAGCCTTGGGGCCACATGCTGTTGCAAGTGGTAGCAGGTAACAACCAGGCAGCAGTCCCCACTGCCAGACTGCTGCAGTGGGTAGTGGGTGCAGAGAACTCTCAGGGCTGCTTCAGCAGTCCAGCTGACACAAGAGGTAGTGTCCCCAGGTGCCAATTGGCCAGGCCTCAGAAGGTCCTGACTATTTGTGACATTCATATAATGTGGGCCCTAAGGCCCACATGGCTAACTAGTAGCCCCTATTGTATGGGGGCTAATGGGTGAATGCTACAACAAAATACTTGGGACAACAAAGGAAAAAAAGGATAGGAGTGATGTGAGGGTCAAAGGGTCAAAACGTGAAAATGAGTGACAAGGACACCCTCCAGGCCCCACCCATCAGTCCTCAGAGGTGTCCAAGGAGCTGGTGGGTGCTGCCCACTGGTGCTGTGCCTGGAAATGTTTATGGACAAGTGAGAGGAAAGTGGCCCCGCAGTCTCTGGGCACCTTTCCAGCCAGAGTCTCCTTCCTGGTCAAGTACAGGGCTCACTTGACCAGGGCCAGGAGGGGGCTGACCAGGAGATCCCAGGACTTGGTGGGGCTGTGGATAAGGTGACCAAAACTAAAAGGTGGTGGGTGAAATTCAACCAGAACCTCAGGAGGAGGTTCTGGAGGTGGAGGGGCTGCAACGTGGTGCACTCGAGTCATGTGCACCAGGGTCTCCCTCTGCCCACAGAAGGAGCAGGAGACTGGAGTATCTATGAAGCTCATCACATACACACCTATGGCGACGGTTCCATGGAGGAGCTGCCAGCTGAGGTCCCTAGTGGCTCATGGGGTGAGGGTAGAATACAGACTCAGCCACTGGGATGCCCCAGCCACACATCTCGCTGAGCAGGTCCCTCCACTTGGTGTTCGGATGGAATGGCAGCATGATGGATTGTGTGGCACATGAGCGTGTAGAGGTAGCGGTGATGGATGGTGGAAAAGCAGACCAGCCTGGTGTCCTCCAGCTGGCTTAGATGGTGGGGTGGGGAGTGCCACAAAGCCAGGTGAGGCCCTACAACAAACTGTGGTGGGCTGGAGGACACGGGGACGGGGACTACCATCGTGCAGGTTCTGGTCAACAAGGATGAGGACATCAGGAGGTAGGGCAGATTGGACCCCCCCAAAGCTCCTGACTATTTGTATCATCCAATTGTCATGGGCTCTGAGGCCCACGCGGCTAACTATGGGGCCAATGGATGGATGACACAACAGAATACTTGGGACAAGTAATGAAAAAAACGAGGATAGGAGTGTCGTGTGAGTCAAGGGGTCAAAACATGGAAATAAGGGTGCCTGAGGGGAACACCGAGCAGAGCCCCCTGGCCTGCACCCACCTGTCCTCAAAAGCATCCAAGGAGCCAGTGGATGCTGCCCACTGGTGCTCCTCCCAGAGACGTGCATGGAGAAGTGAGAGGAAAGCGGCCCCACAGTCTTCCGGCACCTTCCTGGCCAGAGCTTCCTTCCTGGTCAAATACAGGGCCCACTTGGCCAGGGCAGGAGGAGGTTGACCAGGAGGTCCCAGGACTTGGGGCCGTGGATGGGGTGACCAAAAACAAAAAGGTGGGGGGGTGAAATTCAACCTGAACCTCAAGAGGAGGCTGTGGAGGTAGAGGGGCTGCAGCTTGATGCACTTGAGGATCATGTATGTCAGGGTCTCGCTCTGCCCAGGAGGCTGGGGTGTCTGTGACGCTCACCTCCGTTGAGGAGCTGCCAGCTGAGGTCCCTAGTGGCGAATGGGATGAAGGTGGAGTGCAGACTCAGGCGCTCACCGAGCAGGTCCCACTACTTGGTGTCTGGGTGGGACGAGGGCAGCGTGATAGACAATGTGGTGCATGAGTGTGTAGAGGTGGCAGCAATGGATGGTGGAGAAGTGGACTGCTTTGGTGTTCTCCTGCTGACTCAGGTGGTGGGGCAGGGAGTGCCGTGAAGCCAGGCAAGGAGCTGGCCCCACGACAAATTTTGGTGGACTGGAGGAAAAGTGTGGGGAGGGAGTGCGGAGACCACTGCCACGCGGGACCTGGTCAACAAAGGCAAGGGCATTGGGAGGTAGGGCAGATTTCACCTCCTGCACCTGTCAAAGTTCCTGACAGTGGGTAGCCCTGAGCTACTTGCCAGGGCAGCTTTTTATACTGTTGGGGCCAGCACAGGTGCAGGCCCCAGCCTCTAGCTCCACCTCGCTGCAGATTTAGGAGGAGCCAGGCAAGGTTATTTTGCCCCAAGTGGCACAATTTGCCCCACACTGAAGTGCATCTCTGGGCACTTGCACTGAGGCAAAAAGCTCCAGCTCAGATTTTCACCACTTCTAGTTGAACTGCTGCAAGCGCATGTGCCTGCATGGACATGCCCCCTGAGCTCACAGAGCCATATAGAATCTGGCCTTTGGTAGTTTCCTTCTGGACTACAATTCTACAGTTTATTCCTAATCTAAAAAAATTTCTTACTGTTTTTAACTGCTGGCTGAAGATTTCCCCTTGTGTTCTTTAGCTTCCCTTATCAATTTTTAACAGCCTTTGATTTATACTTATGACTGTCAGCTTTCTCCTCCTTCCATTTGGAGTTTTTGTTTTGTTTTTTTTGTCTTCTATAGCTGCTTTAATTTTTCTTGTAAAGAAAAGTGGCTTTTCTGAATGGGCAGACTTCTTTTCCTATTTGTGGTTTTTGCAAGGGGATATCAATAAAAAGTTTTAAATGATTCTTAGTTAGCATTCACATTATTTCATTTATTTATTTTATTTTTTTCTCTGAACTGACATGGCTTATAATTGTTCTCAGATATGAGAGACATGCACTTAGATGGCTTTTCGCTGAGTGCTTTGTTCCTTCAGTTAACATAAGCAAGGCTTTTTTTTAAGAGGGCTTTGTTGTCAATGTATACCACTGATTACAAACTTTTAAAGGCAAGAGCCACAGTTGCTGGAACCCAGCGTGACCTCTTAAGAAGTTGGTTGATACTCATGGTACTGTAGCCCACAGCCTGCTCTCAGAAGGAAGCTAAGCAAGGTGCAGCCAGCCCTGTACCTAAGACGCACGTAACTAAAAAAAAAAAATAGAGCCACAAAATGGACTTTTCCCACTGACAGCTATTTACATGGTGCTCAGTTTCTTGATCATAACCTGCAATTACAACTCAGTTCATATTGTTCACATGCAATTCTGAAATACCACTAGGTTAAGTAATGTTATTTTGGACTTCTTTGCACTTTTTGAGCTTTACAGATCTTCCACAGTAGTTTGTGAAAAAACATTCCACATTATTTGTTTCATGTTCACAAATTTCAGAAATTTTAGAAAAGGTCATTTTCTGACCAAACCTAACTTGCATTTCTTTTGTCTGAAGGCTGTTTGGGTTATCTAATGCCCTACTGAATATACTGTATAACTCAAATATAAAACAACCTCGTAGTATTTAGATTCTATATATGGAAAACTTATAAATTTGTTTAAAATGTTCAGTTATAGAATCTAATTATTGGAGATTTGCCTTAAATTTGTCCCCCTCCCACTGCTATAGCAGAGAAAATTAAGTCTGGGGGATCAGGTACCCCCCCTTGCCCTCTACCCCCAACATCTTCCCTGTGTACCCCTTTCCCCACTCCTTGTGCACATGGAAGTAAGGGGCAAATTTGAAAATACTGACCTTGAAATAAATATACCTATAGTAAACTGCATATAAGTGAATTATTACGGGTACTCATAGACTTAGTTCATCTAGAATTGATGCATTTATTTTTTTTGAAACTGCTCAAGTTTTAGTGCAGGTACTCGATAAACATGCTTTTAAGCATCACTTTCATACTGACTTCTGTATAGGACAAACTATGCATGACATTAATCCAAAGTCAAAAGGCTCTTGGTGTACCATATAGTTCATTGGACTGAGCCCCAGCAGAGTTGACAGTATTTCAGGCCATGTTGATCCCACACTCAGCACTGTTTAGTATATATGTACACTCCAGATACTGCCCCCCAACGAAATATCCTTGGGTTAATTAGCCCCCAACTTATGACTGGAATTGGGTGTTCTTGTCATGAGTCCTGGGATCCTCCAAAAATATATATAGAATGAGGCTCCGAACAACCTTTTACAATTTTACCTCCTGAAGGGCAGGGCCACGTTAATAATCTGCAACAGGCTGAGAGAGGTGATAGACAGATTCTAGATGAACTGTTTTAGTCCCCATATGATGTTGTTTGATAGACCTTTAAGGCTGGTAAATAAACAGGATTGCTTGGAAATGGGAAAGAATGACACAGCTCAGCTGTGGAAGTGAAGAATTTAAAATGTATTCACTGTAGTGGCTCACTGTGACTAAAAAAAGAGTCGATGCTTAAGACATCAGTGTGAAATGGGGACTACCATACATCTTATTCAGATAGGCTGCACTAACCTTTCCTTGTAATAGGTTCCCATCACTATGTTTGCCCAGTATGGGCCATGCACTTTATAATCGTGCTGAACGTTGGCTGCATTTCATTAACTTCATAGTTGCTTTCCATTCCTGAGCACATGCTGCTTTTGGCAGGAGTTTAATGATAAAGAATGTATTTAATGAGGTTTTCTTCTATGTGCATGTAAGATGAAGAGCTGTCTCCCCACCCATGGTGGGGGGATGGGGAACCACATCTTGTATTCATGTAAATATGGTACTTAGGCTTTAGAGTGCAATTTAGGGTGGCCAGTGGCTACCTCAAGCACCAAAAGAGGTTGTAAGCCACATTAGTGTGAAGTCAGGTAGATGTCAGGGCAGGAACAAGTTAGTATCCATGGTGCTTTCCTGCCAGGCACCAGAAGGACAGGGATAAATTAGTGCTCTAACTGGGGTTAGCCATTGGGGTTTCATATACACTGCATGAATTTCATAGATTTCATAGACATTAGGGGCTGGAAGGGACCTCATAAGATTCCCTTCCCCCCCCCCCCCGTTGTAGGTGGGAAGTCAGCTGGGATCAAGTGACCCCAACAAGAAATAAATCCAGCTGTTTTTTGAAGGAGTTCAGAGTAGGTGCTTGCACCACCTCTGGGGGGCTGGAGTTTGTTCCAGACCTTGGACACATGGACTGTAAAGAAATTTTTTCTTATGTCTAGTCTAAACTGGCCTTCCTGGACTTTATGGCCATTAGACCTTGTTATCCCTTGGGGAGCTCTGGTGAACAGGTTCTGATGTACCCCTCTTATGAAGTTGTAGGCTGCCACCAGATCCCCCCCGAGCCTTCTCTTCTTCAGACTGAAGAGTCCCAAGTCCTTCAGCCTCTTCTCATATGGTCTTTCCTCTAGGCCATGGATCATACGAGTGGCTCTCCTCTGGACTCTCTCAAGCTTCTCCACATCCTTCCTGAAGTGGGGGGCTCAGCTGTGGTCTCACCAGGGCCGAGTAAAGTGGGAGGACTTAATCAGTGATTGTGTTGCACTTATCACTGCCTCTTTCAAATTAATTAATGTGGTATCTCGCATTCCGAACCTCATTCAGTATTATGGTCTGTGGCAGTAAAATCCCTGGAATTAACAGTTTCATAGTGTGATAGTATGTAAATCACAATGTTCTTGTGGGAACAGGAATATAAATACAAAATTGTGTTTATATCTGATAAGTGGCTAAGAATACCATTTGCTAGTTAATAGTTAGCTTTGAGAATATTCAGTGAGGAAGTTCCACAACAATACAGTTGGAGCACTCACAGGATCATAGGAGAGAAGGGCTGGAAGGGACCTCATGAGATCATCTAATCCAGCCCCCTGATCAAGGGAGGATCATCCTTGACTAAACCATCCCATTCAAGTGTCTATCTAACCCGCTCTTGAAAATTTCCAAGGAGGAGGATTCCACAGTTTTTCTAGGTAGCCTGTTTCAATGTCTGACTACTCATAATCAGTGTTCTTCCTAACCTCCAGCCTAAATTTCCCCTCCTGCAACTTGGTTATGGCTCCTAGTCCTGCCCGCTAGAACCACAGAGAAAAACACACTTCCATCCTCTCTAATTGCTTTCCAGGTATTTGAAGGCTATCAAATCCTTCCTCAGTCTTCTTTTCTGCAGATTAAATTACCCTAGTTTTTTTTTCCTATCCTCATAAGTCTTGCCTCCCAGACACCTAATCATTTTTGTTGCTCTGCATTGAACTCTTTCCAAACTGTCCACATAATTCTTGAAGTGTGAAGCCTAAAACAAGACACAGTAATTCAGGTGAGGCCTAACTGGTGCTCAGTACAGTGGAAGACTCACTTTCTTTGATTTGCAAGTGACATTCCTGTTGATGCATCCCAGTATGCTGTTGGCTTTTTTTTTTTTTTTGCAACAAGAGCACGCTTTTGGTTTATATTTAGCTTATGGTCCACTGTAACCCACAAGTCCTTTTTTTGCAGTACTACAGCCTAGCTGTTCACTCCCAAGTCTGTATTTATGAATGCAATTATTCCATTCTAAGTGCAGGATTTTACACTTGTCCTTGTTGAATCTCATCTGATTGATTATGGACCATTTCTACAACCTATTCAAATCATTATGGACTGTAACCCTTCTCCCTGGAGTATATGATGCAGTAGAGGTAGGCAACGTTTTTTGGCCAGACCGCTGAAAACCCCCACAATGCCTACCTTGGAAGGTGCTGGAACGCCAGCATGCCAGAAAAAGAAAATGAGGGCAGGGAGTACATGGCAGGATGCCCTGCTTGTGCCTCTGCCCCCCAGCCAAGGCCCCTGCCCCCCCAGCCCAGGTTCAGTAGCTGTCAGCACCTACCCAGAACCTAGGCCAGCTGTAAACATCTGCTGCCTCTCTCCCCCAGCCACAGCTGCCTCCCAGACCCGGCCCCAGGCTCTGGAGAGGCAGTGCGTATTGGCAGTGCTCGCTGCTGTGTTGCCCTCGCCACTTCTGCAAAGCAGCATTGGAACCCAGCACAGCATGGGGCACAAAAAGCTGCCTGCTTCTAGCTCCCTGCTGCCCTGCCACAATTCCCTTGTGTGCACAAGAGCAGCATGGGCAGCAGCACAGGGTTGTGCCCCCCCTTGCTGCTGCCCCCACCTGCATGGAGGACAATGTGGCTGCACTGGCACCAGAAACTCAGGTAAGGAGGGGGAGGAAGGAGCACGATGAAAAACGGCCCCTCCACCCCATGGCCAGCGCTCCCTGGTACAGCCACTCGCAGCCCATGTAGGGCTGTCCTGAGCCGGCATAGGCAGCCCCACATGGACTGTGAGTGGCTGCAGCATGGGGCCCTGGTCACAGGAGACGGGGAAGGAGTGCAGGGAAAAGTGAGCAGGCATAGGCAACCCTACGTGGGCTGCAAGTGGCTGCAGTGCGGGGCACCAGGCACAGAGGGGCCGCTTTTCCCATACTCAGCACCAGCTTGTAACCCAGCCCCACTGCCAGCCTGGGCCCCGTGCCAGCTCTGGGTTCACCCATCGGGGGCTGTGCATGGCAGCAGCAGCTGTGGTCCCCTCACTTGCCACGCCAGGCCAGCACATGAGCCCCAGGTGGGCAGCAGCAGCAAACGGTGCCCAGCGCAGCAAGTGGCGGGGACTGCAGCTGCTGCCACCGCAGTGCAGCCCCAAAGGGTGAGCCCAGAGCCGGCACGGGGCCCAGGCCAGTAGTAGGAGCGGTTACAAGCTGGTGCTGAGCGCAGGAAAAATGACACCTCACCTGCCCTGTGCCTGGTGCCCTGCACTGCAGCCACTCACAGCCCACATGGGGCTGCCTGTGCCTGCTCACTTTTCCCTGCACTCCTTCCCTGTCCCCTCCTCCCCCCCTTACCTGAGTTTCTGGTGCCGGTGCAGCCACATGGTGCCGGTGCAGCCACATGGTCCCAGGCCACAAGCCCCTGCTGGGGCTTCCGGCTATGGGGTTGGGGCTGGGCAGGCCCTGCTGTTGTGGGAGTCTGCTGGGCCTCCCCTGGGTCCTACTGCCCCTGGTTCCTGTAATTTTTTTCAGGAACCAAAGACAGGTAAATATTAATTTTCTAAATTTTTTAGGGGCCCCGTGGGCTGGATAGAGTGACCTTGTGGGCTGGACTCAGCCCGCGGGCCATATTTTGCCCACCCCTGAGCTACCCAGAGCTGGGGCCTGCTGCAGCTAGGAAGCTGCAAACAACTGCTGCCTCCCTGGCCCCAACACGTGCCAAGGAAAATGGCCTCATGTGCCATGCTCAGCATGCGTGCCGGAGGTGGCTGACCCCTATGATACAGCATCTAACTAGGTGTCATCTGCAAATTTGCCAAGTGTGTTGTTGAAGCTGTGATTATCCAAGAAACATTTGGCAGGGTTTCAGAAGCAGGATCTGAAGAAGAGTGCTTTGTGCTCGAAAGCCTGTCAAATTTCTTTCCCAAATATACATTTGGTCCAATAAAAGATGTCACTAAAAAACCCTTGCCTCTGCAATATACCATTGTGTTATATTGTTGTACGTGGAAGAGAATATACTGGAGGAAAAAGAAGTTGGGATGAAGGGATAATATTACAGAAGTTTTATAAAAAAACCCAAACTTGGCAACTGCTATGGTTGTAAATCAATTGATAAACTGTATATTTATTTAGTCCTACCTGTAAATGGGGGAATGGTAATATGTGAATATAAGACCATTACTCAAGGTTTCCCTTTGTCTTTTGACATTCAGGTATATGTCTCGAGTCCACGGCATGCATCCAAAAGAGACCACACGTCAACTGAGCTTAGCCGTCAAAGATGGTCTTATTGTTGAAACCCTGACTGTGGGGTGTAAGGGATCAAAAGCTGGTATTGAACAAGAAGGATATTGGTTGCCAGGAGATGAGATTGTGAGTATAATATGTATCAGAAATTAAATTTTCTACAATGTTGAAATGGAGCCTGTTTGCATTTCTATTAAGTTATTTATAGATGCTCTATTGGTGCTATGTATGAGCAGTGAAGTAATGTTTCACAAGCTTAGTTTTACTATTCAGATATTTCACTGAAAAGCTTTTATTTAAAGTCCTCCTTATTCAGTAGAAAGTCTTTCTTGTGGAGCTCTGCCTCTGCTATCATAAAATTCTGCCAATGGCCTTATAAAATGTAACTCAGTCACTCCATACCCTTATGTAGTTTCACTTCTCCCATGGTCCAATGTGGAGACATTCATTGTAATGTTACTGGTATCGCTTGGTCTCCTCTGACATCTTCAAATATCCAGAGAGATCCTTAAAGCAATACATCTCTTTAATAAGATTTTTTTAAAAGGGAGAGTTGATTGATGGTGTTTTACTTTGAATCCAAGGGAGAAAAAATGAGTCCCTCTAGTCCCTTTCAAGGAAAAGTTATATGTGTGTGCACGTACATACACATACACACATCTATATATGTATGTGTATATAGGTGTATCTGAATAACAACACGAGCTGTGTTGTTCCAGATGTTTAGAAGAAATCTGGCAGTCTATCAAGAACATTTTTAGAAAATTAGCTCTAGGCTTCCAAAAATTGCTTCAACAAACATATAAAGTGTATATTTAAATCCAATTAAATACGTACAAAGCTATGTGAAGGCATTAAAATCATGTGTCCTCCATCCTTGTGTATATGAAATGGAACACACTAAGTGTCTGCTAACAGTGGTCCCTCTGAACTATTCCCATCCCAAACACTGTGTTATTTTTGCAGAGAATGACAACCTGAAAGTGAAACAGAGTAGGCTGTTGTTTAAGATGGTAGAAATGCAAAATTTAATAGTATGAATAATGGAAAGTATTACACTTAAAATTATGCTATTTATGCTAACCTAAATTATGCTAACCCAAGTTTAATGCACTTTGTCACTGTTAAGGTGCTCTCTTTAATCTCATTAAACACTCTCAGGCTAGATTTTAAAGTACATATAAAACTTATTTTTGCTATTCCATTGCTAGGGGATAAAAATAAAAAGCCTCACAAGTCTTAACATGTCATTTAAACCATGCTGACATTTCCCTTATTCCAGTAGCAACAGCTAACAGAAACTAGGTGCAGTCTTACACAGCCCCTTACGTGTAAGCTCATAACAAGTCTGTTGTGTTTCATACTCAGGCAGAGTCTTCATTGCATAGTGAATTCATAATATGTACACTCCAGGGAACTTCTCATGAGCCTAACTCAAGTGAGAGTGGCCACAGTACAGTATAATGTGGCCTCTGAAGAGTTAGGCTTTGGGCTGTAACCTACACAATTTAAGTTAAAAACACAATTGTGCCCTTCCAGTTCAGTGTTTTATGTATGAATAGGACTTGAGTTAACTTTACAGTGAGGACAAGCCCAGAGAAATCATGATGGGAATATGCTGGTGCAAAAAGGAATGGTGTCATCATGAAACAGAGTATAAATGTTGGAGGAATAGTAAGCAAATAGCCAGGTAGCCATGTTGATTTCAGCACCATTCAGAACTGAGTCAGTAAAATGTGTTTTGGACAAACAGAATTTAAAAGCAGATCCTGTGTGCGGCTTGACCGCTCAGTTCGGCTGACATCACTAGGAACTGGCTTTGCTCAGCAGATGCCAGGATTATGTTTTAGAACCTGATCCAAAACCTATCAAAGTCATGGGAAGACTCTTAACAAATTCAATAGGCTTTGTAGGCACTTGGAATTGGTGATGAAAATTATTTCATTGAGTTAACAAAGAAACTCATTGTCATACTGAAATCATTTGATAAATCCTTTTAAATTTTAGAGGATTTAGGCCTAACGCCATCTTATAGCACATAAGTAAGCTAAGAGTCAGAGGTGCTGAGTATCTATGCCAACACATCTACTTGCCTAAGTATGAATAAGCTGTCTAACTGGCGACAGCCAAAATGTTTGAACATGTTGGTCTTCTTACATAATGTGGACTGATCACTTTTCATAATAATTTTTAATTAAACAAATTATAAAGTAGCTGCTGTACATGGAACATAATTATTGTTTGATAACCTGTGATATTAGTTGCCTGTGTGTGCAAAAATAAATTACTCTCTCCAGGAAACTTACAGTGAACCATAATAAAGACACTCTTAATAATGTCATATTATCTGAACAGTTAAAATTCTGTCATATGCTTCAAAGTTCTGTCACAGGCTAAATGTTCCACACCTTTAGGGTGAAGTGTAAAGGTCTGTGAAACTATATTAAGATTAGTCTTTAAGCAGATTTCAGTGCATTTAGAAACACTGTTAGACACTGTTAGGAGCTGCCAAGGTATAGGAGCCTGACACACCATGGGAAAGCTTTTTTCTTTAGTGGTAACTTTTTATGGTAATATCTAAAAAAGAAAATAGCCTGATAAAATGCCAAAAACAAGAAAAAGTATAATTATAAAGATTTCTGAATAAAACTTTCAGTATAAAAGTGAAGCATGTTCACTTTTCTCCAGTATTTTTATTACTAACAAACTTAAATTCCAAATTGATAAGAAAATATATTCAGTGGAGTACATTTGTAAAGGTGGAGTCCTACGAAAAATATTCTTGTAAAAGCAGTAATTGTGTTTGTAATGCCTCCGTTTGTCCAGTTTCCAATTTGTTCACTTGGGTGGCAGATGTTGTAAGCACTAGGCAGTTACCAGTTTTTCAAAATGCATTCTCATATTACAGATATATGCAAATGGTTTTAAACAAAATGATTGAAGATCATTTTCTCTTTTAGTTATTTGCCAGGAATTTAGTTTCAAACAATGTCTTTCATGCTATAGTCGAGATCATTAATACCTAAGTCAGTGTAACTCCTTGCCTTGTTTTAGGCACTAATATTGTCCTCACCTCTTACAAAAGAAATTTGACCCTTAACCTCAGGTAATGATAGTTTACTGGGCATCTCCAAGGCTTCATTTTAACTCTTTGCACAGCTTGTAGTGTCCAGGAAGCAAACCCGTAAATTCTTTTTAATCCTAGATACAACAGGCCGAGTTAGGATTAGAGTGGTAAGATGCTAAATAGATGTTATAAGGTTTGCACCTCTGTCTGATTCATAGCAGTGACTTGAATTTAGATGGGAACTGAGCTGATAGAGCCACTACCACCTCTCCTTCCATATGCCCCTTATTAATCTAGGTCCTTATTTCCAACTGTCCTTTGCTTTTATTTTAAAAATGCCCCAAACAAAACTCTTTTGGCACCAAAAAAATCCATTTCAGGTCCACCACAAATTAAATTATTTAATAATATTTTTTAATTCAGTGGCCAAACCAGAACTAATTCTTTAGAATTATTTTTAATTATTTTTAACAAGGCCAGATTTTCTTGTGTGGAGATTTATGAACCATTTTGGCACTGATTTAAATCCTTAAAAATGATTCTAATGTTTCAGGTAGTGTAGCATTTCCCAAACTTTTAATATCAGGGGCACATTTTTTTTTCTGGGTTAAAATTGGTCATACACTTCATTCTTACACTGGAAAAGATGTGCATGTGTGCGTGGACGTGTGTGTGGGTATGTGCGCTTGCAATGCATTTCAAAGATATTCCATTCTCCCGCCAGGAAATCATACCAGTGCTGAGGTGTACTGTTAACAAAATGATACCAAATACATCTTTGTTTAAGCAAAAGATTAGTCTCTGTACCAGTGGGCACGTCTACTGCAGAGCTGACTAATTAGCTCCACAGTAAAACGTCACCATCTAGATGTACAGAGTATTAGGCCACCGTAAATTAATGAACTCTGCTGTAGGATACTACTGGCAGGTACAAGTACTATCCTGTGGTGGAGCAACGTATGCCGCCTCAATTTACATGTACATGCTGACAGGGCTGGCTCATGCCCTAGCCAGCCCCTCACTAGCTTATTGAACCAGGTCAGAGCAGCCTTGAGCTAGCAGGCTGACTTCTGGGGCCCCCTGTCGTCTGGGGTTGCTCCACCCTGGCTCACTGTGCTATAGTACCGGGTACACATGCAAATGCGGTGCCTGGGAGCAATAAACTCTGGTGTGAACTGCGTCAGAGTTTATTGCTTTACATTAGCAATCAGGGCGTGTGGTAAAGGTGATATACTGGACCAACTAGATTTTTGCAAAAAAAAATTCTTCAATTGCAAGCTTTCGGACACAAACACCCTTCATCAGGCATAGGAGAAAAGATTTAAAAGTTCTCCTGGGTAGAAATTGCTTTGCATTAATAGCATGTGTAGATGTGCCCAGTGGTTCTTAACCTTTTTGACCTCTAGCTCCCTTCTCCATAACATTTCTGAATTCAAGGCACCCCTGTGGAAAATCACTGAGATTAGGTAAGTGATTCCCAGCTTTTTTTAACCTCTAGGCCCCCTCCATATCTTCTCTAAATATATACCTATCTGGTACCAACTAAGGGTGGAGGGGGCAGGACCCCACCTTGCTGTGCCTGGCCCTTTTCACTGTCTGTGTTTCCTCCGCAACTTCTAATCAAGGGCAGAGTATAAATGTTGGAGGAACAGTAAGCAAATAGCTCACAGCAGAGCATACTGCTGAGAGAATTAGGGGGGTAGGTGGAGAGTCTAACACGGGCTGCCTTGGAGGCAGAAAAGGGCAAGGGAAGGTAGCAGCAGATACAGCCCCCAGAGGAGCAGCTGCAGGCACTGCTGGAGTAGCTGGGGCAGACAGGGTGTCAGACCAGGGAGGAAAGCATTAACCTCCTCATGTGGGAATCTCACAACATACTTCCCTCACTCTTTTGCAGCAAACCCTTTGAAAATCACTGAGTTAATATAATAGAGAACATGACCTGGCAAGGTAGTTCTTGGCAAAAGAGGATTAATGAATGTTCTTAAATATCAGTTGTCAGTTAAACAAAATTTTGTTTATTCATATCCTGAAAAGCTAGTGATCTGGATCACCCCTTGTGCAAACGTGGTAAAATCAGAGGAATTGTATCAGAGGTACCTTTTGGCTCTTTGACTGGCAATAAAGTCCTAAAAGCTGGTCTGCCATGCTTATTACAAATAGACGCTCCTTTTACTAACTTAAAAATGTTGTGATTTTTTCTAAAGGTGGATCTTACAGAGGTTATATATAATGCTTGAAATATTAACTCTTCTCCATAGGTAATCAGTTTTAGAAACACATAGAATCATAGATAAGTAGGCATGGAAGGGACTTCCAGAGGTCTAGTCTAGCCCCCTGCCTGAGGAAGGATCATTCCTATGCAAATCATCCTGTTCAGACGCATTGTGTAATCTCTTTGCAAAACTACAAAGTCAGCCCTGACACAACACAAGACATAACACCCTAACCTGACGCAGATAAAGTGGGGGAACCATAGTGGTCTGCTGCTGTAAGGTTTGTTAATATACATGCAAGAGATCCCAAGAAGAGGGCTACACCCTCCCCCCCCACACTACAGAGGAAGATGAAAACCCCCAGAGTCTGTGCCAATCTGATTGTGGGGTAAAAGATTGTTGGGTAAAATTTCTTTCTGACCCCAAATATGGCATTTTGGTTTAATCTTGAGCACAGAGGCAAGACTCTCTAGCCAGAAACCTCTGGTTAAAGTCCCAGCAGAAGCTTTAGCACACCTCAGTCAAAATCCCCATCCTTGGCTGCAACCAAAGCCTCTGATGAAAGCTTAAAAAAACCTCCCTGACACGTGACAGAAAGGGGGGCTGTGAGGGGTGCAGAATTCTCTCCCAGCCCCCACTGCTCTTCCCAGCAGAGCCCAGAAGCATGGGAAATACTCATAGTAGAACATAGGCACAGACCTATTCCTAAATCATCCCTGACCATTGGGTGTCCAAATCTCATCTTGGACACCTTACTGATGAAGAGCCCACAACTTCCATAGGCAGTCTGTTCCACTGCCTCTCTGTTTCAATAGTGAACAAGTGTTTCCTGATACCCAAACTAAACCTACTTTGCTGCAGCTCCAACCCATAGGTCCATATCTTAGTCTCATTAGCAATACAGAAAAGGGTGTTTCCCCTCTTCTTTATGGCAGCCCTTCAGGTATTTGCAGACTGCTATCACGTCCCCTTTTAAGTGCCTTTTTCCCAAGATGAATATGTCTAGCTCCTTCAGTTTTTTCTCGTATGACTTGCCTTCCAAGCCTTTGGTCATTCTTGTTGCTCACCACTGGACCCTTTCTAACTTCTCCATGTCCTTTTTAAAATGTGAAACCCAAAAGTGTACACAGGGTGAGTCTACACATGCATTTTAATGTGCATTAGTCTATTTTAATGCACACTAAAGCGTCACAATAAATGTGCTGTTTAGCTAATGCATATTAGAATAGGCTAATGCGTGTTTTTCTAGCACCTCAAAATAGAGGTACTGAATTTAATGGGCATTACTTAAAGTGCATTAATGAACATGTAGATGGTCCCACAGTAGTCGAAATTAGGCCTAACCAATGCCAAGTAGACACGCAGTATTCTCAATTTAAAGAAAAAATCAATTTATATTTATTCTTAAAACCAAATGATACTATTTTACCTAGAATGAAGTTGTTCTGCTAGGACAGATCAAGTTGACATACTAGACCAGTAACCACTACACCCTTCACACTGGTTTTGAAATTGGCTTTGTAGCAACAAACTTTGTTGCTGGTGCAAACCAGAAAGGCTCTCTATTTGACTCTGTCTTTGCACTGTTTCTGTACCATTCAGATAGCAGTCGCAGGAAGAAGGTGATGCTTCTGAGTTGTCATGGTTTAATAAAGAGTCAATCGTGTTCAGTTAATTGCTCTCGAACAAATGGTGGCAGCTCCCTTGGCTGGCTAATTCTGGTTTTGTTTTTTATCCCTACTCTGAACATTCAGCCCCCCGATACCTCCACATCACTTTCCCTCAGACTCTTCCCTTGTAAATATTTGTTAGTTTAGTATAGAGTTGGTGACAGTTCATTAGCTTTAGTATTGCCAGCATACATGAAAGCATAGCATTTTGCTTATACACAATACATACTGACTTGCTAACTTTTGGAGGTTTTATGGTATTTGAAATAAAGAGTGAAACACCATAGTTATATTTGGAAAATAAAGGTACTTACTCAGAGTGACTCCAGATAACTTTGGGTCTGAAGTATGCCTGGACAAGCTCCATATCTTTGATCTTCCTCTGTTTTTCTTTACCAGTTTCTATGATCCAGGGCTGTAGCACTGCCAAGAGTTTTGAAATTTTGGAGACAGTTCTGAGGAAATCCCCAGAAGATTAAACCTTAGGTCAAAAGCTCATGCCAATGGTCCACATGCTTTCTTGGAAGCACCAGCTTCTTAGAAAAGAGCACTGTGGTTGTGGTATAACCTGTTTAAAATGTCCTTGGATGGAGCGGATACCATCTTGCTTGCCAAGGTTATACAAATTGGTTCAGTTTTGAACTAGTTATGGCTCCTTGAACCTCCACAAATGAAATAGTAGGTGATTCTAGCAACTGCTTTTCAGAGAGAGGGTCTTTGTAAGAAGACAAATGTACACAGAAGGGGAGTGAGCCTGAAGATTTTTTTAGCAGTCTTTTCTAGACTCTTTCCTGAATAAATAGTTGTAATAGAGTTCTCTCATCCTAGGCCTAGGTTGAGTCATCAGGTAAGTGAGCTATTCTTCTGAAACTATGACTGTGAAAATGAAAGCTTAAGTCATCTCTGTGGTTCAGGCAGTTTTGATAACACGCAAGTGTGTTTTCAGTTGTGCAGGTCTTTTCTAGTTGCCAGTACCCCTATGCTAGTACCCCTTTGCTGCAGGCATGTCATTTTTTTTGTTTGCTATTTCTTTTAATGTGACCATTCAAATTTTGGCTCCATAGCCATTGGTCATATCAGCTCTAAGGTGCTCTGCATATCCTTGATTCCAGAACCACATTTCTTTCTACCTGATAGTTTCATTACCCTTATAGCATAGTGGCCATGCCAGTTCTTGATAGATGGAGGGTGGTTCACTGGCCAGCTACATGGAAGAATTATTTACCATATTTACTCAAATATAAAATGACCCTGAATATAAGATAACCCTTGCATAATTAGATTCTGTATATGGAAAATGTATGAAACTGTTACAGTTTTCCAGGTATACAGTCTAATTATTGGAGGTTTGTCTTGAATTTGTCCCTCTACCACTGTTACAGCAAGGAAACTAATTCCATGTTGTGGGGTGTCAGGTGGCCCCTTTCCCCTCTGCCCTATCCAGTGTCTTCTACTTGCAGCTCCTTCCCTCCAATTTTGCTGTCAGACCCTGGTCCCTCTGTGCACGTGAGAGTGAGGGGCAAATTTGAAAACATTGATTTTGAAATAAACATTGATGTAGGGTATCCATAGGCTTGGTTCATTGAGAATTGATGCATTTTATCTTTTTCAAACTGCTGTAAGTTTTAGAACAGGGACCCCATAAACATGCTTTTAAGCTTTTGTACTGACTTAAATATAGGACAAACTATGCATGATGAGTACCATATAGTTCATTGGACTGGGCCCCAGCAGGGTCAATGATATTTCAAGCCATGGTGACCCCACAGCTTAGCACTGCTCAGTATGTGTGTGTACTCCAGATACTCTCACAAAGGAGCCATGTGCTAATTAGCCACTTACTTATGACTGGAACCAGGTGTTTTTGTCAGGAGTCCTGGGAACCTCCAAAAAGTGATATGCAGATGAGGCACAGGGCAACCTGGTCCAGCTCCACCTCATGGAGCATGGGGGTGGCTAATCATATGCAACAGGCTGAGAGATGGGGCAACAGAGGGATTCTGGCAGAACTCTTTGGAGTCCCATTTGGTGATGTTTGCCATTTAAGGCTGGTGAAGGAACAGGAATCATTGGAAATGGTAAAGAAAGGCACAGATCCCTGTGGGAGTGAAGAGGAGGTAAAAAGAATATTCAGTATAGTGGCTTACCATGACTTTAAAAAGAGTCAGCACTGAGGGGGACTGAGCATAATGAGCGCTACCATGTATCTTACTCTGGTGGGCTGTAGTAACCTTTCCTTGTGGCAGGTTCCCATCGGTATGTTTGCCCAGTACAGGCCATGCGTTTTATAGTCATGTTCAGTGTTGGCTGCATGTAATCAACTTTGTAGTAGTTTCCATTCTATTGAACCCATGCTTATTTTATCAGGAGTCTAATGAGAGAGAATATACTTAATAAGGTACTGATTGTGGGAGAAAACCTTGTGGTATATTCAAGTAAAAATGATAATTTAGTATGCACTCACCATCAGAGGACATGAGAAAAAGCTCATCACCCAAGACTTAACAGTCTTTTTGTGTGTTGAAAGGAATTTTGTATTCCTTTTACCCATCCCCATTGCCCAGAATCTAAAGTCCTATATGAAATAGACAGATTCAGCCAAGGGAATAGCATCTGCCATGGTTGGCATTTCTCCAGCATTGTAGCCAACTGGTAAACCTTTGGACAAAAACTTTCCAGAAAGTCTCCTAGTTCAATGGAAAGCTAGAGATGCTCTTTCCATTTGATGACTTGCTAACTCCAGGGATGTATGTGATCTCTCCTCCTTGAAAGTTCAACCTACTGCTTATCTTTTGTCTCCTGTTTGGCAAAACTTTTCAAAACACTGTAAGATTCAGACCAAATATGGCTCAAGATGTCTGGAGTCTGGAACTACTGAATTTCCCTAAATCATTCTCTCTGGTTTCCCATCTTCCTTGGCAGACCACAGCTCAGTTCTTCAGGAAGATTTTAGCTGATCCAGAGTGCCTGAAAAGTAAGAGATTTTCTCCACAAACGACTTGCATACTTTTGCAAGTGTACAAATACTTTCTGAACCTGGAGCATTTTTGTGCATTTATGCAAATACAGACAATTCGTAGGATCATAGGGCTTGAAGGGATCTCATAAGGTCACCTCGTCTAGCCCACTTTTCAAGGTAGGATCATCCCTGACTAAACCATCCTAGTCAATTATTTGTCTGATATGCTCCTGAAAATTTCCAGGGACGGAATTTGCACAGCCAGCTTGTTCCAATGCTTGACAAGATCATAGTAAGAAAGTTCTTCCTAATCTCCGACTTAAATTTCCTCTGCTGAAGTTTGAGACTGTTGCTTGTAACTCTATCACCTGTGGCCACAGATGTCAAATCCTTTAACTCCTTGTATATCAGCCATTTACTTGCCTAAAAAAGTAATGTGGAATACTGTGAATTCTTACCTGAGTGACAAATTTAAGAATAGTTTAACAGTAAAAGCCAAAAACACTACTGCCTTTCGAGCACATAGGATCTTATCATGTAATTAAACTTGACCCAGTGAACCTTCCTAACTCTTGAGAAAGGTCTCAGGTTAGTTCTTTAACCTTAAAAATTTTCATTTTCATAGATTTTCATAGACAGGGCTTGAAGGGACCTCGGAAGATCGAGTCCAGCCCCCTGCCCCAGGGGCAGGAAGTCAGCTGGGGTCAGCAAAGTAAACATCCAATTGACTCTGAAAGGAATCCAGAGTGGGTGCTAGCACCACCTCTGGCGGCAGTCAGTTCCAGGTCTTGGGGGCTTGGACTGTAAAGAAGTTCTTCGTTATGTCCAGTCTGAAACAGTCTTGGAGAAGTTTGTGACCGTTTGACCTTGTCATCCCATGGGGTGCTCTGGTGAACAGCTGTTCCCCCAGATCCTGATGTACATCCCTTATATACTTATAAGCAGCCACCAGGTCCCCCTTGAGCCTGTGCTTTTCCAGGCTGAACTCCCGTAGCTCTCAGCCTCTCATAAGGCCTGTTTTCCTGTCGTCTGATCATGCATGTGGCTCTCCTCTGCACTCTTTCAAGCTTCTCCACATCCTTTTTAAATAGTGGAGCTCAGAATTGGATACAGTACTCCAGCTGCAGCCTCACCAAGGCCAAGTACAGCAGGAGGATGATATCTTGGGATTTGCTAGAGAAGCATCTATGGATGTAAGCCAGAGTTTTGCTCGCTTTGCTGGCTGCAACATCATATTGGTGGCTCATATTCATCTTGTGGTCAATCATGACCCCCAGGTCCCTTGCAGCCGTGGTGATAGCAAGCATAGCACTGCCGAACCTATAAGCAGGCTGTGGGTTTTTCTTCCTAAGGTGGAGTACCTTGCATTTTTCAGAGCTGGAGGTCATCAGGTTTTCATCCGCCTGTTTTCCAAGCCTGTCAAGGTCAGCCTGGATCACCATCCTGTCCTCAGGTATGGACGTTTTACCCCAAAGTTTGGTGTCATCAGTGAACTTGGCCAGTCTGCTCCTGACAGCAGTGTCCACATCATTAATGAAGATGTTGAAATCTTCAACCATTTACTGTGGCAGGAAAGTGATATTATATGGAGCCATCCTGTGCAGGGATCCTTGGCTTTTCATCATGACACTATTAAGCAAGGAATAAGCCTGTTCTCTGTTTCTGTTCCAATTTTTCCAGCTTCCCATTTGTTTGTTTTTTTGTTCATTCCACAATATAAGAAAGCAAGTGCTTGTGTGTACTGAATACTGCATACTGGAAAGGGCCTTCTGTATCTTAACAAAATAGAAGTTTAGGAAAAATTCAACAGCTTCTGAAGCTTTGGTGCCATACTGGATTTGAGTCTGTGTTTATGTTAGGAGATCCTTTCTTGTATCAAGGATCTTTCTAACTCGTCACCTCCACCCCGTAGGCAGAAAAAGATGACGCTTTCTCTTCAAAACTGTGTAAAACAGTCTCTGGAACATCTTTTCCATGCTCTCTCAGAAGAGCTTTGGCAGCTGTACTTTTAATACTTTAATCTAGTATGCTGGAGTTTGTCTCATTTTTTTCCTGATACTTGTAACAACTTAGCAGTGTTGATGAAGTTCTCACGTCTTACAGGATGTTAGTACTGACTTAAGAGCTGGAAAATGATAATTTACTTGCTAATTTGAGGGTAAATTTTTCACATTGGTGCACAAAAAATTAACTATATGGTTTCTATTGATTGTCATGTAGCTCAGTCCTTTATGAACCTCTTTTGAAAATGTGCATCGTAGTTTATTCCATGGTTTTCAGGCCAGCCCAGAAACACCCTACTGCTTTTTTTTTGTACAGATCCAGAGTTTCACGTGTCATTGGAAACTGTGAGCCAGATTCTGTTCCATCTGTTAGACACATACATGGATGCAGGCACCTAGGTGTGACCCTATTCCACCTTGCTTGAGTCCCTGAAAATAGTTAATAAGTTACTAACTGCTGCTTTTTTATAACTCAATCTTAAGAGTAAAATTTTGATGCATTACAAAAGTAGATGCATTGCTTCCTTGTCAGGGACTTGAACAGGGTAGACTAGAATTGCACTTGATTATTAAAGCCACTTAAACACCCAATAGGTGGAAGAGAATCTGTCCCTAGGTGTCTTAATAACGTGTTGTGAAACCTCATTGAAGTTGGTGAGCATAACAGCTACCCTTTGTTCTGGATAAATGTGAACAGACAGTAAAATTTCCTTATATTACAGTAGCTGAAACAATAGGAGGCAGCATCCACAACACAAACTATATGAAAGATGGGTTAGGGATCTGAACTATATGCACAAGGAGCTTAATAAGGGCCAAAAGTGTGTGTGTATATGTGTGTATGTACAGGGGTGGGTATTGTTTGAAGGAACTGGGTTTATGAGAGAGAGAAGAAGCAGCAACACCACAGAAATGCACGGAGGAGATAACAAAGAAACTCCAGGTAAGCATTTGTAGTATTATTCTGAAGTGCGGAGGAGAGTGGCAAAAGTGCTCTTTAAGGTAGTGTGCTGGCTGTAATGAGGCTTAGAACTATGAAGAAAAAACCTGTTCTTTGCAACTTGATTCCTAGATGCTCAGGGAAACAAAGCTATACGTATATGTTTAGAAAACTAAATAGGGTTGCATCAAAGGCAGCCCTTTATCCATTATTCATTTCTTTTTCTAATGGAAGCAACCTCATTTTGGCAGATTGTTTGGTTCAGAAGTAGTAATTCTGGTGGCAAGCATACAATCCAGTTTCTAAAGAGAGTGAATTGTGAGCTGGATTCTGTTGAACCCCCCTGGAACAAACAATGAAGGTGCTTGGAGAAATCAAACAGGGCCAAAGGAATGAAAACAGAGCCAGAAGGACTCAAAACAAGACCGGAAGCCTTCACAAAAGGAATTTAAAGCAGCATCTGGTGGTTTCCCAAGAAAGGTTTAAGAGAAGGCAGGCAGGGAACAGGCCATTACAAAGTGACTGGAGAGACTGGGCCGCTCAGCTAACCTTCTGTCTTGGAATAGCAAGACTGATCAACG